>NC_136503.1:24381987-24386987 GCF_053919585.1 Euprymna scolopes | reverse complement strand
GAGAGAGAGACAGCTGTCGTACAATACTAAGACTCTGTAACATCATCTGTGTATAGATGCTCCCTCAAGCGTTTGTCTATTAAAATGGTCCTGTGGCGATGGAAGTCATTTTTTGGGCTCATAGACTTTAAGTGTCTAAGGGAGTGGTACTCGTCTGACAAGATGTTGCAATTATCATATATATATATATCAAGTGCACTAGATGCGTATTGTATTTTATTCAAATTAAAACAACGTTTCTATATGAACTCGCATCCTTGACGTTATTCTCGTGTTGCCTACGCACAGTTCAAACATTTCAAAATACAACCGCTAGATACAAGGCGCGGCTCTTTACAAACAGACTTCTTTCTCCAACGTTACAACATGACAAGGAAGAAGAAAAGAAAAAAAAAGAAACAAACACAACACACTGAAGATGGAGTATACCTCTGAAATATATTTGTGATAAATTTCAAACAAGTAAAATATTTGTTTATTTTCCTTATATTACGTTGTGATCTGGCTTTCAAACGCACTAGATGCGTATTTTATATATATATATATATATATATATATATATATATATATATATATATGTCATCCCCATACAGTACTGTCTCGTTGTATCACAACTCATCAGTGTGGCTAGACATACACCTTTCCCCAGCCGTGGATCGAACCTACAACCGTCACATTCAGACCACGAATCAGTGCTGTAAATATTTATTCTCGAGTGTATATTAAATCCACACCCGTCTGCCGCAACAGTGCTCTAACCATCAGTTTGTTTACAAACAAATTAATAGTAGGCTTGTATGTATATATTATTGGATAACCGAATAATATATATGTTCGGCATAATCACGTTGAAAAACTGATTCTTGCAAATCATCGAAGTCTGGCCACTACCAGATGGAACCATTTGGGAAGACTAGGCGCTGGTTGTACCGTATAAATTCTCAGGTTGGTATCTGGGGGCGCGCTTAATTCACTGGGGGGGGGGATACAGCCTCAAATAAAGTCACCTGGCGGTAATTCACGTAATGGTGTACCGTATGTCAAGCACATGTTTGCCGCAGCGAATAGTGATATCTGAAGTGTTTGCGACACGAAATTGCGCCCCGTAGATCACTCAAAAACACTTCGTAGCTTAGGCTGACTCAGTCTTACTTGAGTAAAATGTATACTCGTATCAAAGTTCTGCCAACGACACCCACGACAATATATTTATAGTACGTATACTAAGAAATTTAAATGGGTAGTTATACTTATTTATAATTTAAGAAATATGCCTTAGTTTGCTAGAGTCCCACATCGACGTGGATCTTTCTAGAAGTGAAAGGAGACTGCTTAATCGTTGAAAACCTTTTTTTTTTATTGAACCTTCATTTGCTCCCTTATCTCATTGAGACTAGTTTATCTAATTTAATACCCTTCTTTTTCTTCTTTTTTTTTCTCAGAAAAATTCAAATATGTAGAAGAATTCACTGACTCTGGTTATTGTATAAATGAGTTATGGTATTGTTCAGGCGTGGTGCACAATCAACTCTCGAAAAAATCTTCAAAACTGCTATCAAGTATGAGATATTATTCACTCTTTTGTGATATCCTCTCTTGATAGTGCCACAAAACAAAGACACAAACTTATTTTCTGTTATATAAATCTCAGCTGTTTGTTTAAATATACGTACGTACGTACGTATGTTATGGTCAGATCATATCATATGCTACTGGTACCATGTAACCCAGTACTACCTGCCTCATGGTCGGGTCACCGGCGACTAAACTAGTTCCCCCACCAGACTTGTTTGGTGAGGAGGGCGGCTAGTGTCCCTGAAAGATTAAAAACAAGACCTTTCAAAGGGCGAATGAACCCTTTTTCAGGGTCAACTAATACCGTGTGTGTTTGTGTGTATGTATGTGTGTGTTGGGGTGGAGAGGGCTCCCGTAAGCCGTGGTGAAGGCAATCTTTCTAGGAGAAGCAAATTTCTGATTTAAAAAACTATAAAGAGGGAGACCAGTACCCGCATTAAGCTGGTCTGCAGTTTAACCTGTTGCTGGTTATCTTGCTCTTGCTCATTTTGAACCGAGAGAGAGACTTAGCTGTCGTACAAAGCTAAGACTCTGTAACATCATTTGTGTATAGTTACTCCCTAAGGCATTTGTCTATTAAAATGGTCCTGTGGCGATGGAAGTCATTTTTGGGCACTCGTCTGACAAGACGTTGCAATCAATCATCATGTATATATGTATGTATGTATGTATGTATGTATGTATGTATGTCTGCCTAAAACTTTCGACAGAGGCGACGAATTTTCACGAAATTGGTATCATTTTGAAGCACGACCCTTCGGACGACAAATATCGAAAAATTGGCTAAAACATTCATTCCTTCAACCGAAACAGGGCACTTTTCTACAAGGAAGGGTCGCTTTTTTGCACCGATATTTTCGAAAGTCATCACCTCTTTTCGATTGACTAGCCTTAATCTAAACCTTCGCCACTTCCGGCAAAGACGTCACATATTTTTTCACATGTTTTTCCTCCTTCACGGTACAGGTTCGAGCCTACCTGTCTACTACCACTTTTTTTTTGCTCAACACACACCTCCAAACACCCGGGCAACGCCGGGTACCCAGGATAATTCATAACTGAAAGGGATACCTAACGCTTCCCGGGATTGAATGAGGATCAACGAATGTTCAATGTTTTTATTGTCATTAAAATTGGTGAAATCCCATTTTTCAATCAAATCGACCGATTGCCTGCTCTAGTCAGGGACCCATCGCGATCCACCGGGAGGGAGTCTCACATGACCCCCCCCCGCAGGACCTCATCCACAATACATTGTAGTCTATATTGTACTGTAGAGAACATACTGTGTATTTTATAAAATTAATTTTAAATAATGGCTCGAATTAATGTTTAAAATGCAAAAGTAACGTACCATAGTTCAATTCTGCTCTAAACAAAGACATTCATCTCGCACACGCCCCTGTTTCATCAAATAACCTACTATTGATTTTATACGCTGGATACTTTGGCTTGTGCGATAATAGAACTTCTTCAATGTACTTGAATGTTAGGCTGTATAAAGGTGTTAAGTTCAGTCCAAATCGACTACTACTTCTTTAAACATATTTTTTCAATTGTTGATTTTCGATATTTGTCCGATTACGATAGAAAACTTCTGGGCAAATGAAGTACATTTCTCTCAAATTTTCAAAAAAATGTCGGTTCAGCCGTTTCGGAGTTCATACGGAACGAACTCTTACGCACACAAAAAATACCTTTTATATATAAGTATTTCACTTGTTTATTTTTTCTAATTAATTAAGTTCACAGGAATGAACGACCCTTCCTGAAACTAACACGTGATTTCTATATAAGGTGTTAAACCAAGATTTTCCTCTATCTCTCAAACGTTGAGTTAGTTAACGTTAAAAAATATTAATTTTCCTCTCTTCAATTGACCAGTTAATTATGTTATTGTATATCTATCTTGTGGTCTCTTGGTCTTATCAGATTCCAGGGAAAGAAATTCATCAGGTCTGGTGGAGTATCCAGCTTATTGCTATTACTAGAAGCAACATCATTTCGAGAAGGTCCACCATTTCTCGCATAAACCAGTATGTAGCCATGCCGAGATCTTATTTGGGATCCGATACTCTGTCATTTTGAATATTTAGTCAGCTCTTGTTTGTAGGGTAAGTATTTTCATACTAGGTTTCCTGACAAACTCTTGTATAAACACTTGAAGATAGTATCTAGTAGGCATTCAAATTTTCTTCTAAGTATTCAAATGTTCTCATAAGCATTCAAATTTTCTTCTAAGTATTCAAATGTTCTCATAAGCATTCAAATTTTCTTCTAAGTATTCAAATGTTCTCATAAGCATTCAAATTTTCTTCTAAGTATTCAAATGTTCTCATAAGCATTCAAATTTTCTTCTAAGTATTCAAATGTTCTCATAAGCATTCAAATTTTCTTCTAAGTATTCAAATGTTCTCATAAGCATTCAAATTTTCTTCTAAGTATTCAAATGTTCTCATAAGCATTCAAATTTTCTTCTAAGTATTCAAATGTTCTCATAAGCATTCAAATTTTCTTCTAAGTATTCAAATGTTCTCATAAGCATTCAAATTTTCTTCTAAGTATTCAAATGTTCTCATAAGCATTCAAATTTTCTTCTAAGTATTCAAATGTTCTCATAAGCATTCAAATTTTCTTCTAAGTATTCAAATGTTCTCATAAGCATTCAAATTTTCTTCTAAGTATTCAAATGTTCTCATAAGCATTCAAATTTTCTTCTAAGCATTCACATTTTTCCCCAAGCATTCAAATTTTCTTCTAAGCATTCAAATTTTCTCCCAAGCATTCAAATTTTCTCCTAAGCATTTAAATTTTCTTCTAAGCATTCAAATCTTCTTTTAACCATTAAAATTATCTTCTAAACATTAAAATTCTCTCCAGTAGGCATTTAAATCTCCCCCTCCTCGATCTCTCTTTTATTTTACTTGGGTTAGATCAAGGTTTTCTTTCTGTAGCTAAGACTTGATTTCGTTACGATTTGAGTTTATACCCAAGGGCTCTTTTAAGGATAGACGTTGTCCCTTTTATGAGTGCTATCTATATTTCGCTACATCTTAGTCTCTTTTATTTATTTAAAAATGTTCTTATAATTTTTCTCTAGCCGGGTATGGGGAAATTATCTCATAGATTCCAACAGAGAGATCTTTTAAGGATTTAACCGTCTCTTTAAGTACAATTGTTTCTATCTCTCTTGCACTTGGTTCACCGAGTATATTTGACATGTAGTTTTTGAAATTCTCTTTCATGAATCTGGTGGCTTCTGTAATTATTGAATTCATGGGGATCTTCCTAAGATAAGTTTTTTTTTAATTTCCCACATAAGCCGTTTGTATTTCGTTATAGTTTCCCACTCAGATCTGTCTCACACATTATTATTGGAGACACTAAACTCTACTAACTTCTACTAAGGTTGCTTCTTTCTCCTT
>NC_136503.1:24339487-24379487 GCF_053919585.1 Euprymna scolopes | reverse complement strand
TATATATATAAACACATATGTATGTATGTGTATATGTATGTATGTATATGAATATGTATGTATGTGTGTATATATGAATATGTATGTATATATGTATATATGAATATGTATGTATATATGATCGTTTGGCTGTTTTTGTTTTACGGCATATCAACCCTTTTCAGGTTATTTAATGCCGAATCCAGTGATTTTGAAGGAAAAGTTTTTAATAGAATGCATTTGGGGGTTTTTTTCAAGTCAGTTTCTATTTAAATCATAGTTAGGACCCTAACAGTTACTACAACTCCGGTTAAGAGTGGACCTTGGAGCAATAGCAATTATTGGGTGGCTCCACACGGCCCAAAGCCTGCAAACTTGGGCCTCACCATCGGATGAAGTTTAAGGTCATATCCAGGGCCATTTATATATAAATAGTCATGTATATATATATATGTATATATGAATATGTATGTATATATGCATATATATGTATGCATATATGTATATATGAATATATATACATGTATGTATATATGTATATATATGTATGCATATATGTATATATGAATATATATACATGTATGTATATATGTATATATGAATAAATATATATGTTTGTATATATGTATATATGAATAAATATATATGTTAGTATATATGTATAAATGAATATATATATACATACATATATGAATATATATATATATATATATCTTATTTATAGCATTCCGAATTTTAATTGGGTTTATATAATTGATAATTCGGTAACTGTTCATATACCAATAAATTTAAAGTCAGAATGAGATGACTTAAATTCTAAGCTTCAAAATTACCATATTTTTTAATTGAGCATCCATATATTGTTTTAATCAAAGAATGGATTGATAGCAACAAATAGTGTATTTCATCGTTCGTTACAATTGTTTCAAGATCATTCAGACAAATTCAAACTCTATATCGTTCGAAAATTTTTACAAGAACGGCCTCTCATCAGACGTTGTGAAATAAAATAAAAAAAACACTTTTACAATATGGAATCTGTTTTCCTTTTAAGGAAAACTATGAGAACATTTTTTACCTACATCTCTTTCTTGAAAGGATTTTTGTTTCTGTTTGTTAAAGATTTTTATATTTAACTATTTTCGTATCTCTATTTAAAAAAAATTTGCAATCGAATTATCATTTTACGTTGCCACCAATTACCTATGTTCACTTAATATATTTTACTAATATTTTTCTCTAATTTATTCAATTAATTTTCTTTTATTTCATTATTTTCTTTTATTTATTTTTTCTATTCCGGACTAATCAATTATGTTCCTGCCATATTGTTTTGTCTATGTTAGTTTCGTATCTAGAATTTGTTTTGTCTGTTTACAATTATATCGGCATAATTATTTGTGTAATTTCAAAAAGCGGTTGTAGTTTAAATTTATTCCATAATGAGAAAAGGGTTAATGTTACTCGTTATTCAATGTAATCTCATTTTTTCATTAAAAATTTTGGATTTAATTTTTTTAATTTTCCTTTCGTTCCAATCTATTTTGATTAACGGTTATCTGTTAATTTTGGCGTTGAAAGGGAGGTAACTCTATACGTTAGAAATTTTAATGCTTTTGTCATATTCTAAGTTGATAAATTCCTGTTATGATTTATTTATTAGTTAATCATCACAGTTTATTTCTAGGCTAACCTGTTCAAATTATAAGTTTGTAATGCATATCTCTACCGGGATTCCGAGTTATTTCCAAAGTTTGCCAGAAGGCCTAATTTTCTGAGGTTGCAGATGACTCTAATTGTTTTCTCATGCCAATAATATCAATTTTACTCTAATGATGTCTTAATTTTGTTCAAACAATATATATATATATATATATATATATATATATATATATATATATATATATTACAACTATTAAAAAAGGAAGACTGCATTTTTTATATCCATGGTAAAAAGAAGTAGGGGACGGACGGAAAACATTTAATGAAGATTGAAAAAATATTAAATAAATGAGGAGGTGGAGTCATCTGACCGGGATTCGCCCTCACTTTTCGAAGCCGAAGAGTTTTTTTTTTTTTTTATAAGGAAACGAATTCAGACAGGGAAACGACTAAAATAAAATCCAACAATCAGAGAAAAAATGGGGGAACGACTAAAATAAATCTATCGTTATTATAATTATACAATGGAAAACGCTCTAGAGACTAAATCCCTTTGCTTACATAGAGAAGGTCTCCTTAAACGGACGTGAATAGTCTCCAAGACCTTCAGATAAAATAACGCATGAGCGTGACTTAGAATAGAGCTTTCGATGCCATACTAGTCGGTAATTGTTACGGCTTTACCTTTTCAAGTGTTACCAAAAAAAAGAAATTTCTATCTTTTCCCTCTCTGTATGCCGACCTGTTCCACAAATCTCAAAATCTAAACATCTCCAGAAAAAAAACCCCGAATAAACCTAGAACTCCATCTTCCAACGTAGACCCCTACTACCATGTCTCCTTCTCCAACATCATCGAGAGATTGAAACCCAATTACAGGAGACGACACCGGACATATTCTTTCTAAGCAAAACTGGAATAGGGCCGACCACTTCCCTAGATGAGTTCATAATTAACGGATACTCCAACTTAACATCTAAATCTGACCCTCAAGATCGCCATGGGCACGGAATATGTGCCTACATTAAAGATGGCTCCCCATGAGGCAGGGACATCTCTAGAGAAGACCCTAATTTACCTTATATGTGCTTCCGGGTTGCACTTCCTTACACAACTGCATTTATATTTGCCCTCTATCGGCCCCACAACAGCGGAGTTACTATCTTTAAGAGCATATCTGAGAAAATAGACTACATCCTGTCTGCACATCCTTCGGCTAACATCCACATCTGTGGTGACTTCAACGTCCATAACGTGGAATGGCTGACCCACTCTAATAAGACGGACGATGAGGGGAGGTTCTGTCATGATTTTGCCATTGCTTATGACCTCACTCAGATTGTTCGCGAGCCCACCCGTGTGCACGATACTACAGGTCAATATGCAAGCCTCCTAGACCCTTTTCTCTCAACTTCCCCTGAGCTATGTTCATGTTCCGTTCTTTCTCCTCTAGGATCCTCCGAACGCTCCGTTGTATCAGTTAAGATAAAAATGAAATGTAATAAGTCTCCAGACGTACCCCTCCACCGTCCTGTATACCGATACTCTATGGCTGACTGGGATAGCTTCCGTACATTCATATTTGATCTACCTCTGCATTTCATGTTTAAAAAGGAAGTGTCCTCTATAGTATCACACCTGACCGAATGGTTAATTGTAGGCATAGACTGATTCATACCATCTAAAAATTCCAACAAAAACTCACCAGCCAGCCAGCCAGCCAGCCAGCCAGGGTTCTGTGCTGCTGCTATCGCGCACAGAAATCACTTTTTCCATAGCTACCAACGTAATAGATGCACTGAGACTAAAGCCGCTTTCAGGAACGTCAGCAACCACTATAAAAGGGTAATAAAAAATACAAGAGAGCTATATGCCCAGTCTGTTAAATCCAAAGCAGCTGATCAGCGGCTTGATTCCCACCAGTTCTGACAAATAACAAATAGGATCGTGAACAGAATTGTGCGTTCTATCCCAACCATAATCAACAGACCAGAGGTCATCTCGTCAGCTTCAGATAAGGCCAAACTATCTGCCAAGAACTTTGCAGCTAATTCTACCCTATGCGACGAAGGCCATCAACTCCCCATATTTCTTCCTATAACACAGAACACGCTAGGTAACATACAAATATCTGTGCATGAGGTCGCCAAGCTAATCAAGAACCTTGATTCCAGTAAAGCAACTGACCCTGACGGCATTCCAATTATAGTGTTAAAAAAGCTTCAACCAGAACTTGCTCCCATACTTACGAAACTGTTTAAGCGTTGCCTTAAGGAGAAGTGCTTTCCAACACCCTGGAAAACCTCGTCAGTATGCCTTGTATTTAAGAACTCAGGTGAAAGGTCATCTCCCTCTCAGTACAGACTAATAAGTCTCCTGTGTGTCATGAGTAAGTTGCTGGAATTCATATAAAATAGAGAATTAGTCAAGTACCTCAGCAGAAATAACCTTCTTAGTGACACGCAATATGGTTTCCGTTCTGCAAGATCTACCGCAGATGTGCTAACGGTTATATCGCATAGGATATGTGAATCTCTTGACAAATGCTTCCTTTCTAGGGCAATTGCTCTTGACATATCAAAGGCCTTCGACAAGGTATGGCATAAAGGCCTACTTCACAAGATTTCCAGCTACAGTATAACTGGAGATATTCTCTCTATCATTAAATCCTTTCTATCTGATAGGCTCATAAGAGTAGTGGTTGATGGAGAAAATCAGAGGCCTGCAGTATTAATGCTGGAGTCTCTTAACGGTCCAACTCTCTTCCTGATCTACATCAATGATCTCCCTAAGCACATACTTAAATCATTCGTTGACATCTATGCTGATGACACGACCATCTACGGCAACACATCAAAGGCTATAAATGACATAGCTCTCTCTGATTCTCTCTCCTCTGATATCGAACGAGTGGTTCAGTGAGGGAAGACGTGGCTGGTTACCTTAAATGCATCTAAAACCAAACTCCTATCTTTACATCATCAACGCTCTGATCCACATCTGGCATCAATTGAAATGGACGGCTCTTGTCTAGGAGAAGCCCCATGTTTTGACAAGCTTCTGGGCTTAAGCTTCACTCCTGATCTGAAATGGAACACGTACATCAAGTCTGTTGCCAAGGTCGCTGGAAAGATGGTGGGATCCTTCTACTTCTCCATAAGATATCTCACTACTGATGCAATTCTCTATCTATATAAAAGCCAAGTACGTCCAAGGATGGAATACTGCTGCCATATATGGGCAGGAGCTCCTAAAATAGCCTATCCTGCCTTGACAGAGTACAAAATAGACTTCGTGGCCTAGTGGGGATGCCCTTTTCTCTTCTCTGCAACCTCTCTCCCACAGAAGAGACGTTGCAAGCCTATCTTTGTTTTATCGTTATTTCCATGGCAGGTGCTCGTCTGAACTCCAATCTCTGGTCCCCCCCTCGCGAATCTTTTACGAAAAACAACCGTCTAGCTGAATCCACTGTCAAAACTTTCCCCACTCTGGATGTCTTCAAGTCCAACGTAAATAAATTGCTGATGAACCACCCCCTTAAGTAAACCTTTTATTAAATCTCCACACTATTGTACTGTACTTACAATAACCCTTATCCTTGAGTGGCTTCCGGGCCTTGATAAGTGGTGACCACCTTGAAAAAAAAAAAAAGAACCATACGTATTACTCAAAACATCCGTTGGTAGATAGATTCCATTCCTAATTTTGCTGGGTACATGTTGTTGGATCCGACCATCTAATCTAAGGGTCGTTCTGCCAACTGCATTTAAATTGATAAATGACTATTCATATGATAGGGAAGCACAGAAGTCCTTTTGAGAGGATTGCAATAATGGTTTTGTCAAAAACACTACACGTACATTGGATGCATATAGCAATGTTAAACAACCGAGCTAATCTGTTTGGCGAATTTTTCACTTATTGTCCCTAACCAAGGTAAACTAATGTAAATTGGACTTTTAGCCGCCATCTTAGATTTTATTTGAGAAAAATTATTTATTTATTTATTTATTTATTTAATTTATTAATCATATCAAGAGGGTACCCATTATTGGACAAAGTATTGTTGATTGTTTTTAGTTCTTCATCGAATTTAGATTATGAACAATTTATAAGGGCACGGTGTGTTAAGGTGAAAATTAAATTATACTTTCGTTTACTAGGGAAAAATGAATTCCAACGTGTATACAGCCTCGTAAACGTTGGTTTACGGTAAATTGATGTTAGATAACTTGATGGAGTTTTCGTTATCAAGGAAGGTTAAATTAGAATTACTTTCTCCCTCATATGTATACTCCAATATAGGATGAATTTTGTTGAATAAAGTGAAGATTTATTTGCCTCTGATTATTGAACAGGCAAAATGTGTCGAAAAGTAGACTAGGTGTGTTATGGGTCCGGATAATAATTGTTTTTCATAGAAACCCACAAATATATTCGTCATTATATATCCAAGGACTGAGCCCATGGACACGCCATCTATTTGCCGATACATTATATCGTTGAAACTGAATTCAACAGATGATGTGGCAAATTTTATCAGCTCAATAAATATGTTTTCAGGAATGGAAGGAGGTGATATCTCGACGCCAAAATGAAAAAAAAAACTCATTTTCATTTTGGCGTCGAGAGGTTCCAGGTCACCTGATGAAGTCTCTTTAACTGAAACAGATGGCTATTTGCAGCGACCATATGTAAATGTTTACCCCAAATAATAAAAAAAATATTTTGCTCTTTTTATTGAACACTATTAAACAACCTCGTTGTCTTCATTAGTTCTGACTTTTGAACACCTCAAACCTGAACACACACACACACACACACACACACACACACACACACACACACACACACACACACACACACATATATATATATATATATATATATATATATATATATATATATATATATACTATTAAGCTGCCTGGCGTTGTCCAATCGTAAAATACGCTTGAATTAGATATTTTAATTTATGTAGATCTCATATTTATTATTATAGAACCAATACACTGTTAACTGTTATATTGTACCCAGTATATATATGTTGCCGTCCGGCGTCGGTCAGTCGTAAAATGTGCATAAATATGACATTTTAATTCATGCAGAATTTTTATATTTTTTAATTACAGAGAGAATATTCTATTTATTAGGTTGATGCAAAAATAATGTCGTTTTTTGACGTTCAACTATATATATATATATATATATATATATATATATATATATATATATATATATATATATATATATATATATATATATAAACATTATTGTTGCACCAATCTAATATTATTACATTGGACTCAATGAACAGTAATGGTTTCAAAAGAAAAAAATATATGACCATCAGCTTAAATCGAAACTAAAAGATATGACTCTCTTGCTTGATTCGTTACCCTCTAAACCATGTCCATACGCATATAAAAAGTGGAAGCCTATAAATGTACATTAGCACATGTGTAGATAAATACTTTAAGTCGACTTACGCCTGCTAAGTTACATTTTTTTTTCAATTTTGACTTCTTAGCTACTATTTTTACCGGCTAAAAACTAAATCGATTTTGGTCCATAGGTCCGATTTTTCATGTATATTAATTTTCAAATAAATAAAAATAAATAGATAAGTTTGTGTAGATACCATTCCTTATACAGAGACTGAAGATCTTTCTTTCTCTCTCTCTCTCTCTCTCTCTCTCTCTCTCTCTCTCTCTCTCTCTCTATATATATATATATATATATATATATATATATATATATATATATATATATATATATAAAATATATTTGTAGTCATCCTGTTTCGTTGTATCACAACTCATCAGTGCCGCTAGTCTAGCACTTCTCCCAAGCCCAAGATCGAACCTAGAACCGTCGTGTTGACAGTCGGCAGTTCTACCCACGGAAGCGATGCCCGCAACTTATTTGTCCGAATGTCTATTTAAGTAAACATCCGCCCGCTACTTGTATAGTGCTCAAACGCGTGTTTGTAAACAAACCACGAGCTTCGCATTTTTCAGCCATGAAGTTGTTTTTGAAAGGAATGCGTTTCCCAGATAATGCAGCCTTGATTTCTGAGTCACGTCGTGGTCGGAGGACCAACCTGCGGTGTTCTACAAGAACGGTCTCTAGAGCTGCATCAAACGATGGGAGAAATGCATAACTCTGGGTGATTCATATGTAGAGAAAGACTAATAACTGTGCCAAGTTTCGTTGCTCTACTGCTATGGGAAGTTGGTCAGGGGCATTACTTATTGCACACCCCTCGTATATATATATCCACAGCGAAACAATCCGCAGCTCACAAGAGCTGTGATAGCTATCAAACCGGAAGTCAAAGACTCGAGTTTCGCCATCATTGCGGCATTGTTCGGCCGTGGAAATAGTTTTATAATCTCTTACATTATGAAAAAAAATCTATATATACTTATTTTATAATTTGAGAATTCTTGATAAAGCACTGAAACATATCTGTATTTTATTCGCTCACTCTTTCTTCTTTTTGCAATCTCTCTCTCTCTCTCTCTCTCTCTCTCTCTCTCTCTCTCACAGACGTTATGTTTTTAATCTCAGTCTTTTTTACATATAAATACTACTAATGTTTTCTTCAGAATTGCATGATCCATTCGGTGCTTTCTTTGTTCCAGCTCGTTTGATTCGTTGGTCTAGTGGTCTCTATTAATTCGTGGTTTTCATACCTCTTTGGAATACAGCTTCTTTTTCCAGCAGCTTCTTTCTAAGAACTTCAAGGACTCCCTTTTTAGTGATTGCCTTCTTCTTTTTATAGCCTTAGTCTTTTTAAAGACTAAGGTCAATAGTCACATCCTATCTTTGCGATAGTTATCTTTCGTTCTTGCTAGCTCCTTACACTAAGTGGCTTCACGTCTTGTCTGAAACAATTTTCATAAAAAGTACTACTTACAGTAATTAGTAGTTAACCTCATCATCATCGTCGTCGTCATCGTCGTCATCGTCGTCGTCGTCGTGCCAAACCGTTGTTAAAAAAACTAGTTACAACATCTGATACGTAGGTAATACAATATTACTATTATTCTAGGAAAAACCAAAGAGGAAAGATGCGAAGCAAATGAGCGGTAATTATTTCAAGACGATCTTAATGAGGACGCACAGAAAATAGGTTTATCATAGAAACGATGGCGAATGAATTACATTTCTTTAATCGGATCTACGAATTCCTCGACGTACTCTCATTTCAGATAATTACAGCGGTTGGGTGGTGGATATTAATGGGTTATCAATTAACTTTTTTTTTTTCAATATGGCCACCATTCATATTATTACTAATGATTCCCAAGCTTCCTTCGTTTGGAATCTTTACTTTTTCGCTCTTATGTGGAGCAATTGATGCGAAAAGGTATTTCAACATTATAATATATTCGCAAAATACCTGCACAATGGCAGGAATTTTGCTTGGTTATAATAAAATGAATTTATCATACGGGGCAGTTTTTGCACCAATTTTATATCGCATGCAAAGAATTAAAGTTAAGATATATAAGCTGTAAAATCCTATGCATAGAATCATTATTCTAGTTTTGATCAAAATACGCTTATTCCGCCCGAATGGATCAGAGGGGATTGGAAATTGCATTGTTATCATAATTAAACTTATGAATTCATGATCTGACAGTTTCCTCTTTTTGTTGTAGATACTGACATGAGACTCTAAGAAAGCAACCTCTGTCATAAACGTGCGCCAGAAGCAGAGATGGGTCATTAAATACTGATGACTATGTAGAAAATTAATTCTGAAGCACAAAACTTAACTCGTTTTAATGTTAACACTCCAACCGTCGTAGCTCTTCAACTATTTTTTATTTAATAATAGGAGGTTTTACTTTTGGAACAAATCTCGTATGACAAACGCCCTCTAGACGCCACCACACAGCCATCGTTCGTCGCCGACAAAAGTATATTGAGGATGGAGCACAAAATGTTTCACCTTTTAATTGTACCACATCCATCTTCGTAGCTCTTCAACTTTTTGAGTTAAAAATAGGAGGCCTTACTTTTGGAATAAACGTTGTGTGATAAAGGACGGTCCAGACACCCATGCACAGCCATCGTTCATCGCTGGCAAAAGTGCATTAAAAATGATGGTGACTTTGTAGAAAAATATATTCTGAGCTCACAGGTTAGCTCGTGTTAACAGAAACATTCTCGTTGGTATAACGAATAAAAGGGAAAATAACTCTAATAAACAAAATAAGAATTATCGCCTTTTTTATATAGATTCTAAAAGTCTAAAGAAAGACTGGAGAGTTCAAGAGGGAAAAAGGTGAAAAATATGGCGGCTGCGCTAACACATGTGCATCGTTTTGTAAATAATTAATGTTTCTCCACGTTAAAAAAAACGACCCTGGTGTCTAACTTTGTCCCGTGGGGAGGCATAGTAAATAGGTACAATGAGCTGTACTTATTACTCGAATATTCCGTTATTCCGACTAACGACTATTCGGACACAACACCCGGCTTCATAGCAGTTCAACTTTTTGAGTTACGCCCATACACAGTGATCGTTCATCGCTGGCATCGTATAAGAATGGCATCGACTATGTAGACAAATAAATTCCAGAGCACAATAGGTAGCTCGTTTTAATGGTTCCACTGCTATCTTCGTGGCTCTTTAAATTTTGAGTTAAAAAACATAGGATGCATTACTTTCGGAACGACCCTCGTACTAAATTGAGCGTAGCAACTTCTGGATTTGGATGTCTAAAAAGGAAATTCAGCGAGCAGAAATGACATATCAACACTTCTGAAGTAAAGCCATTACAATAATTTCATATTATTTATTGCTGTGTTTGCAAATGAAACATGAACTATAATGGCAGAGTGTGAAATGAAGTCAATGTTTCTTAAATGAAATGTTTGAGAACTACCCTCTGATTAATTTGCGAAATAGACGAATAAATACTGATATCGGACAAAGGTTTGATATTAACGGATCCATTTCATTGGTCCCCCGACAAAGGGGGGGGGGACCTGTAAATTCACCCTTGTCCGTTCGCCTGTTCGTCTGTCCGCACTTTTCTCGATAACTACACCTTGGAATTTTTTTTTAATTTTGCACAAACATTAAACATGATATGAGTAAAAAAAGTATCACAAAGGATTTTCCAGGAAAACTCTGGTTGCCCCCCCCCCACCCTAGGGGTGCCTTCGTTTAAAATGGATAAAATTGATGCCTTGGATTTTTATAAAACTTTCTGAAAAGTTGTAACTAACTGATTTCTATATAATTTTGTTTGTCTATTCTTCGCGATAATTCTTGGGTGTGCCCCAGGGGCTCTTTTAGGGCTAATAAAAAACACTCCATTTTTGGGATTATTTTACCATATTTGTTCAAAATTTTCTGTGTATGTCTATTTAGCCGTTTTGCATGGTGCAGAACTCAAATTTTGCACCGTTTTTTCATTTTCACTAGGATTTGACGTCTCCTGGGGACTTTTGGGGCTAAATGGGGGTGGGTGGGAGTGACCAAATGCCTCGTTCACTGCGCACTCACGGAGGACCATGCATGTTTCACTTGTTTTAGATATATTTCCCGCCGACCATAATCCAGCTTTGCAAAAAAAAAAAAAAAAAGAAAAAATGCATAATGTTGGCGTTTTGTTTTCAAGCATATGGTGAAGCTCTCAAAGTCAAAGTAAGTAAAATCCATGATTGCAAAATCAAAACTTTGAATTTAATGAGTTTGTGTCAGCTATCGTTGTTCCCTGAACATTAAGGTTTAATCGATAAAGACCAAAATAAATTTCGAAAAAAAGCAAATCGCTAACAAAAATAACTAGTACGAGTGAGGGGATTTATCCGAAATTCAAGACCAAATATGGACACAAAAACAAAACTTGTTTCCATGGTGTCAATTACGCCATCGAAACATTGTTACAACTTAAAAAAAAATTATTTTTTTTATCGACGACGGTTTGTTTATTTTCTGCCGTGAACATGTGATTCAAATAAATTAGTCGGTCATAAGTTTATTATTAGGAAAAAAGAAAGAAAAAAAATTCGTTTTTTTCTTTATTGGAAAAAAAAACAAAAACATTTACGTGGAGATGCAGTGAAGGCGAAAACAGCAGGCATCAGGCATTTTACGAATACACACGTGTTTGTGTGTGTGTGTGTGTGTGTGTATATATATATATATATATATATATATATATATATATATATATATATAAGTGAAAGTGTTTGTCTGCGTGTGTGTCTGTGTGTGTGTACATTTCCCTACGCAATAACTCTGTCAATTTTTAGTCTACAGACTCGAAATTTGATATACAGGGTACTGAGATTTGGGAAAATCGATGTGACCGATTTTCGGCCAGAAATTTGTCGATTAAGAGGTCAAAGTTCAACGATTTCACCTTTAAGAACTCTACCAAACTCCTCCGACAATTTTGGGTCTACACACTTGAAATTTTAGATATTGATTCCTTGGACATGGATCTAACTTAATAACTTGATTTGAGCCCAAAACAATAAATGTTAAGGGGTCATAATAGGGGTCAAAGTTAAAAAAAATTTACCGCTTTTTTTTTTTTTGCTCAACATACACCTCCAAATACCCGGGCAACGCCGGGTTGAAATGCTAGTATATATATATATATATATATATATATATATATATATATATATATATATATATATATATATATGGTGTCTTGAAACCCCAGGATACGTTTTTTCAGGTTACGATGTGAACTACGAGGTTTTCCAGCCCTTGGTTACGGTATTTGTCCCGCCTTACGGTGTTAATTAAAATGTTATTTGTTTATATACATGTATTCTGTACTGTATTCTGTTATTAATTCTTAATATGTAATGTATACAATTTTGCTTAGGCCCCGCCATACGGCGATGTCACCAACTCCGGAACGGATTAATGCCGTATCCTGGAGTTCTACTGCATTCATTTTTTAAAAAATCATTTTGAAATTTCATTCAGAAAACTATATAATTATTCAAAACAAAAGTTTATAATTTGAACAAAAAATACAATTCAAAGTAATTTCCTTAAGCCATAGATTTCTGATGTAGGCTCATCTCTTCAGAGGAAAATAATTAGGAAAATATTAAATCTGGTTTCATATAATTTTGCTATTCAGCACATACATAGAAAATATATTAAAGATTATATCTTTTTAATTAATATAGAGAAAGAAAAGAAGGTTTCAAGCAAGAAAGGATATGAGATTTTTGTTGGTTGTTTTTGTTTTACGGCATATCAACCCTTTTCAGGTTATTTAATGCCGAATCTAAAGATTTTGAAGAAATTTTTTTTTATAAAATATATTTGTTGTTTTCAAGTCGGATTCTATTTAACCCATAGTTGGGACCCTAACAGGTACTACCACTCCAGGTCAGAGTGGACCTGGGAGCAATGGCAATTAAAGGGTGGCTCCACACTCCCCAAAGGCCGCAAGCTGAGACCTCACCACTGGATATAGTTTAAGGTCATATCCAGGACCGAGATTTTTGTAGCCGAATGGAATATTAATCCTTGAATAGAATAGGGATGATGATATTAGATTCCAAATTGATTAAAGAAATCCACATTTATTATATATATATTTATATATATATATATATATATATATATATATATATATATATATATATATATATAGTCTTTGAAGTTTTTAACCCTTAAAACTATACAAAAAAATTTATCATTCGTTAGAAAACCATCTAGTCAGTAAGTCATTTAATCACCTGCAATCACTACATCAACTCGTTCTCGAATTTACTATAATACCAATAATTTATTTTTCAAGGGATCATCAGTTGTTTACCATGAAACACTGTTTCGGGGATTTAAAAACAAAACAGTCTATTACATCATGGCTCCCCAGCAGTGTTGATCAAACACCACCACCCTTAATCTTAGGAAGAAGACATGTTACCAACATTTGATCCAATTTCCTATTCTTAATTGAAATTACTAACCTTTTCATACTATAAAAATGAATTTCTTACCTGTGCGATTCATCAATTTCCACATTTAAAATGGATACATTTTTTAATTTTTTTAATTTATCAGTCTTGTTTTAATAAGATTAGGATTAACCCATTTAACTACTTATCACCCCCACTATGATTAGTATTTAGTATATTTACATTCTTATTTAAAAGTAGATATATAAAGGTTAAAAATATTTTTACATATATACATTTTTTTTAATATAAATTTATTATATGTAATTATAAATACATTTTATACATTGCTAATATAGTTTTGGATTTCCTTTATTAATATAGTCTGGTTCATCTTAAACGATTCAAAAGCATCAGGATAACGAACAAATGCTTTATTTAACTGTTTAAATATTTTATTTTTATCCCTACCTTGTTTTATCATCCTTATTACTAAACTAGAAACTGGTGGTATATATATATATATATATATATATATATATATATATATATATATATATATATATATATATATATATATATATATATATATAGGTAGTATTTTTTCCTCTATTGCTTATTTCATTAAATAAAATAGCCATTTTTTATCTATTAATTTTATTTGCGATCCTTTCCAACTTCCGAATAACAGTCTTCACTTTATATTAATCATAAGTCCGAGTACTTTCCAATCTTTAATGATTCATCGTCAGGGATAAATTAATCTAATTGGTTTTAAACAATTTATAAATTACTTTTTCTCTTCATTGGTTAATTATTTATTCTCTTTTCCATTGGTTAAAATGGGTTAATTGGAAAATGCTCGGGCTTATGATAAATATGGTGATTACATCAGCCAGTTCCCGCCATAAGTGAAGACTGTTATTCGGAAGTTGGAAAGAATCGCAAATAGAATTAATAGACAAAAAACGTCTATTTATTTAATGAAATATGCCATATATATATATATATATATATATATATATATATATATATATATATATATATATATATATATATCATCACTCCCAACCGCTGTAATTATCTGAAATGAGAGTATGTCGAGGAATTCGTAGATCCGATTAAAGAAATGTAATTCATTCGCCATCGTTTCTATGATAAACCTATCTTCTGTTCGTCGTCATTAAGATCGTCGTGAAATAATTAACATCCAATTGCTTTGCTTATTTCCTCTTTGGTGTTCCTAGAATAATAGTAATATTGTATTAGCTCCGTATCAGATGTTGTAACTAGGTTTTTTAACTACGGTTTGGGACGACGACGACGACGACGACGACGATGATGATGACGATGATGGAGTTAACCAGTATTTACTGTAAGTAGTACTTTTTATGAAAATTGTTTCAGACAAGACGTGAAGCTTCTTGGTGTAAGGAGCTAGCAAGAACAAAAGCTGATTATCGCAAAGATAGGATGTGACTATTGACCTTAACCTTTAAAAGGATCAAGGCTACAGGAAAGAAGAAAACAATCCACAAAAAGGGCATCCTTGAAGTTCTTGACAAGAAACTTCTGGAATAAGAAGCTGTATTAGAATGAGGTATGAAAACAGCGAATTAATAGAGACCACTAGACCAACAAATAAAACGAGCTGGAAGAAAGGAAGCACAGAATGGATCATAACATTCTGAAGAAAACATTAGTAGTATTTATATGTATATATAAATATATATATATATTAAAGACTGAGACTAACAACATAAGTTCTGTGTGTGTGTGTGTGCGTGCGAGAGAGAGAGAGAGAGAGGGGGGAGGGAGAGAGATTGCAAAGAAGAAGAAAGGGTGAGTGAATCAAATACAGATATCTTTATCAAGAACACTCAGATGGAACAGTTTGGAATTTGAATTTAACAGAGACACACCCATAACACACACACACACACACACACACACACACACACACGCACACACACGCACACACACACACACAATAAGTAAAAATATAATAATGTTAAATATCTAGGACGTGTGTTCGGAGAAATCATTCTGACAATAACACATGGCGAGGTTGGGGGTGTTTATTTCGAAAGCAATTACGCATGCGCAGTACTAATTCCTCGCTTGTGAGAAAATGGCTGCCAGAAATTACTTCAGCTTATACGTTTGATAACAAATGTTTTTATATCTGGTAAAGGACTTATCCGACCCAAATTTAACTGTGATATTCGTTGTCAGTATATCCGAAAACCTCCTCATTTCGAAAAGTCGACATTTTGAATGTGGACGATTAGTTGTAGTTAATGTGAAAAAAAAAATTACCTAGTGAAAATTTGAACTCAGGGCCTTGGGCTTGCCAAGCTAAAAAAATCTGATCCAAATAAAAGTATAAAAAGCAAATACGCAGTTACGGTGTGTCTAACCTAATTTAAGTAATCGTAAAACCTGATTATTTCTATTTGTGTATCTTTCTCTCTCTTTTCTCCTCCTTTATCTCTCTCTCTCTTTCTCTCTCTTTTTCTCTATCTATCTGCCTCTCATGAACACTGTACTAGAATAATTAAAACGGTCTGTGTATTATAGAAGAAAAATCGGACGCCATTGTTATTGTTTTGTACCTATTTACAATGCCTCCC
Source organism: Euprymna scolopes (assembly GCF_053919585.1). Taxonomy (NCBI): domain Eukaryota; kingdom Metazoa; phylum Mollusca; class Cephalopoda; order Sepiida; family Sepiolidae; genus Euprymna; species Euprymna scolopes. Next base: position 24,363,312 of record NC_136503.1, on the reverse strand, counting down.
CACGGGACAGAGTTAGACACGAGATCAGTGCAAACCGAAAGTTTATCCTAAAACTTTTTTTTCCCGCTGGAGAGGATGAGTAGAGTCGTAATAGATACCAGACAGAGCATAAAAATATCACCATGTTCCATCGAAAATCTATAGCCAAATAGAAAAATTCGTTATGCCTCCATAATAAAATCGATGAAAGCGAACAAAAATAATAGTTTGTTTTTAAACAACGTAAATAAATATGTGGTAGAAATCAATAAGTCTTTTGTTACGGAAACTATCAAATTACTGTTGTATTTTTACTGTATTTACAAGAATGATGATACTGATTCATAAAAATATAACATTAAAAATATATTTACTAGAAGATTTACCCGGTGTTGCCCGGTATTAAATATAACGTTAAATTCCTTTAAAAAAAAAAAAAAAAGGAAAAAAAAAAAAAAAAAAAAGACCCCCCCCCAAAAAAAAAAACTGCTGCATGTGCATTCGAGTATAATGTTTTTTTTTTTTATAAACAGTTCACTTCTTGTAAGTAAAAAAAAAATATACTCGAGCTGAAATAAAAACCTAGACCTTAGGACAGTAAGTCAAGTACGATAACCATGGGGCCAGTTTGACACGATCTTTAAAGTGTTTTCGAATCTACTTATGCTTAACATTAGGAATCTGTTACATGAACCATTCACGTATGTGCAGTCGTAAAACAGTTGACAAATAGATAAAAATCCGATAACTTCAAGTACCAATTTTTCAAGTTTGACCCCTTAACAGCCTCTTTTTTCCGGGTGAAAGCCGATTAAAAAGTTTTTCTTCATGACAGAATATCCTATATACCAAATTACATGTATGTTGATCAAAAATTCGTTGAGTATATAGGTTGAGAATTGTCCTCACACACATTCTCACTTTTATAGACATATAGAAATATAATTATTGATGGTTGGTTGTTAGGAGGTTTCTCACGATTTAATAAGGGGCAGGATGATATTAAAGCCTTAAAGATGCTAAGCACTTTGGACTTTGGTGGCGAATGTATGTGTAATTTCTACCTTTAAAAAGCAAGCTATGTTAATGTCAGTGTATATTTGTACAGGATTAACTCCTATACTAAAATATACTTAAAAGTGATAACATTCAGAGACCCTGATTTTTGTGAAATGTTGATAATATATGAGGTGTCTTCAATAAGTTTCCAGACTTTTTCCTATAAGCATTTCTATTGATAGTGCACACATGAAACTCTAGTTCCGTTAGAAGTAATCTCCTCTGGCTGCAATGCACTTGTTGTAACACTCCAACAACTTCTGGAAGGCCCCATTGAAGTCCTCTTATGGGAGCGTGTTAATGAACCTCTTTCATCTCAATTTTAACATAACGACAGCCTCTTAGGTTTCTCTTGAGCTTAGGGAATAAGTATCGCAGAGAGAAAGGTCTGGACTATAGGGAGGGTGAGGGGCTTTCTTGATGCCCATCTTGTTGTTATGATAACATTTTTCTTTTTGATCTTCTCTGAGCACCCTTGTGGGAAACCTCTCCAAAAATCTTCCGCGTCTTCAGTTCCTCGTTAATAAGTGCGTATACAGTTACGGCATTGACACAAAACTGTGTACTTATTGTCTTTATAGACACACACTGGTCCTTATTCAAGACATTCTTTGTTTGGTCAATCAACTCTAGCGTTCTGACTTCCTTACTTCTCCCACGCCTCTCATCATCTCTCCCAGACTGTCTGCTTTTCTTTGAATCTCTTATGCCACTCAAAAATAGATGCTCGGTTCATACAAGATGGCCCAAAAAACAATCTGAAGCCACGTTTAAGCCAACTCATCCCCTGGCCTTCTTCAGGTGATTAACCGCGACGGTATATGAATGCTGAATCTCGTAACTATATTCCCAGTTATTACTGATTGTCGGTTACGATTATTAGTGGTTGGTTGTTAGGAGTTTATTCACGATTTAATAAGAGTAAGGATGATATTAAGTCCTTTATGATGCTAATCACTTTGGAATTTATTGATGTATGTATGTGTAATCTCTATATTAAAAAGTAAGTTATGTTCATATTTTAGTGTATATTTGCGAAGGATTCAAATTTCATTGATAAAATTCGGAGACCCCTGATTTTTGTGAAATGTTAATAATATATTAGACATATATTAATTGTAATGAAAAAGCCCAAGTCTGAGGGAGTTTTAAAGAAACTTTATTTTACTGAGAACTACGCGGGGACGTACGAGCACTGCAGTTGATTTAACGAAAGAAAGAAAGAAAGCTCAAGGGAAGTTACTCATTTCCGGAGACACTAAGCGAAAGCTAAAGAATTTTGTTTTTTTAGCACATTAGTAAATATTTCCAAACTTTTACTTTCTTTGTAGAATTTTAAAGGATCTTAAAGGTAATGATATGGGCTCAACAATCGATTTGAAAATTCAAATATTTAAAATTTCCATTGAAGTCGATCAATATTCATAAGACCCGAATCAAGTAAGTATTCCTGAATTTCAATTTCTTCTGAGAGTCCCTTAATCATCAGCCTTACAGTTTTAGCCGTTTTCTAGAATCAAAATCATGTGATGGTTTTTGATCCAAATTAAAATAAGTATTCTAGACATATGTTTTAGTATCATAATTATATATTGATATCACTCTTCGCAAGGGGACGTAAATGTGATACAACTTTTTTCTGTTCAGGAATCAATTTCAGCAATTCTTAATTGGTATCTAATTACTATTTATCAAATTCAATCCAGACCTGATATTTATTTATTTGCGGACTGTTATCCTCATCAGTTGTTGTTTTTCCACCACCTTTCGGCCAACTCATCCTATGGCCTTCTTTAAGTGGTTAACCACGTCGGGATAGGAATGCTGACTATTTCAATATCCCAGAAATTACTGCCTTCCATAGTTCCATAGTCAGCACGTTTTGGCCAACTAACCCACTGGCGTGCTCCGAGTATGAGTGAACATCAGACAATGCTCACCTGGAACCAAAGATTCAATGCATCTATCCACTGCACCACAAGCTCCTGAGTTACAAGACTCAACATTCCTATCCCACTGCGGTTAATCACCCGAAGAAGGCCAGAGGATGAGCTGATGAAGTAACAATTATGAAGATGAGGATAACAGTCGCAAATAAATAAATACAAACTTACTAATCTCAAAAGAATTCCAATTACAAAAAAACATAATATATATAATATGTTTGAACTTTGCTGTGGCTGTGAACATAATTATGCTGTGTAATACACACACACAAAAAAAATACGCCAAAGAAAAAAAAGTTTAGCGATTACAGGTTGGAATGATAAAATTGTCGCCCTAAAGAAAATACCACTACAGATTTATTTTAAAACATTTTATTGAAAAAATCAATTCAGGTAACTTGGTTATGTAGTAGAGTTGACATCTACTCACTGTAGCCGCTTTCAGCCTAAATTACCGCCTCGATACGGGTCCGGAACTGGGAGCATGCCTTTTCCATAAGTGCCGATGGGAGCTCAGCGAACACTCGGCAGATTGGCGGCGATCAGGCTGGCTTTGGTGTTGGGGAAGGTCATGTTAATGATGTTCTCGACGTATGACTAAACGAAGTAGTCTAACATGTTCAGGTCAGGGGAAAGGAGGCCAGTGAGAAAAGAGTACAAAGTTGTAGCACTCTTGAAGCCAAGCCTGGGTCTCTTTGATATTGCTGCCACACACACGGTCTGCCAGCGGCCACTGGCTTGCACCAGGGGATCACCATACTCTTTAGCACATCCAGGCACACTTTGGTGTTGACTTTCAAGTCGACTTCGAAGATGTGAAATGGCATCACTTGAAACCACACTAAAGACCATAACCGTGGCCGGAAACTTCATTGAGCTGTTCCCTCATCCGGACTTGCATATTACGGGTGCTGGAAATGGTCTCCTTGTCATAACTTGGATCGGCAGAGAGCATGAGTTGTACAGCGGCGCATCTCCGATCTCGCTCGTTGAACATTGTGTCACTTTCAGACATGATAGAAGTTCCTATCGGTCATGTATACAAGAGACCAACTAGTAGATGGTCTGCAAAAAAAATCAATTTTTATCAAACGGAAATGGAATCATGTCGTTTTTCCTATGGCGACAATGTTATCGTTTCACCCTGTATTAATTACTTTATGCCTGATACATATTGTTAAAATTTCACAGAATTCGAAGGTATCAGGATTTTCCACCATCTATTTCCTCGTCTTTGCATAAAACTAACTATAGCTTACACTTTTAAACTGCACTTGTCACTCTAAATTCATAATGATCGGTTAATTAGTTAATGACTTAATTCTATGCATACAAATAGATATAGATACGCACATGCCTAGCTATATAAAAAATATAGTTCTTGTTCTGTCAACCGGAAGTGGACGGTTGACCTCATTCCATATCAACTTTGTTTGTGACTGCCTTTCTCCGTAGCAGGTATTAAATTACAACCCGACCGTCCGTTTACTAGTGGCGATCGCTTACATCGATATATTTGGAATCATTAGTTTTAACCGACAAAATCCAACGACCCAGAAGGAATAAACACATTTCGTCCCAATGAAAACAATTTCCGCTTTGTAGATGTTATTATTTCGATTTGTTTTGTAAGACGAAAGAAATCCATACATTAATCAAGTATTCTATGGATTTGAAGAACACGTGAGCTGGCCAAGTGATTCAGGTAATGGGCCTAGAGAAAGAAGGTCTAACAAACAAAAAAAACATTATGGATTGACTTCCCAGACAGAAGTTCCTATTTACTTGCAAAACAGTGCAGAAAGGGCGTATTTCTTCACTTCATCAGAAACGCGACTCTTCCTCGGTGTTGCCGTCAGACAAATCCGTTTTCATTATTGTTATCCGTTGTATTTTCTCAGCCATCCTTCTCGTTAACTATTATGACATCCGGTCTTCTTGCTTGGATGAGTTTATCTGTTTGTATATCCATTATTAATAGACTTCTTCTTCTTCTTCTTCTTCTTCTTCTTCTTCTTCTTATTATTATTATTATTATTATTATTATTATTATTATTATTATTATTATTATCATTATTATTATTATTATCTCACTAGGAGTTTTCACACAGGCCATCATCAAAAAGAATTCTCTTTGAAAACAACTTGTGGTGTTCCTTGGAGAAATATGACAACAAGTCTTCCCAGATGTCCAGTACTCATCACCTCTTTCAATAACCTTTGTAAATTAGCTTGCATTATCGAAATAGCCGCTTACCATTGATTTCTCGTTGGTAGCTATCATTAGTTTTCAATAGGATTTTGGTGGCAATAAACCTCCCGAAGGTCCCAGTCCTCTTCACACTCATCCAGTGAAGGTCTGTTCAGTGCTTTATTTCCTCGATTTTCTATCCTTATGGACCCTCTTCAATTATATCGTGTGGCATGTTTATGGTGACACTAAGAAAAAAAAAGGTGAGGGTTCAATGATGTTAACTTACAATTCTACAAGTTCAGTTTTCAGGATTCCATGTTGCGTTTCTTTGTGTTTTACCTTTGTTTTTTATTCTCTGAAAATTAATTTTATCTCGTTACAGGGAGAGATTATTAAACGAGATTATTATTATTATTATTATTATTATTATTATTATTATTATTATTGGCTCACAAGCAGCTTTCATACAGGCTATCAAGGATCTATCCTTAAAAGCAGCCTGTAGTGTTCCCTGGAAGCTGAGTGACAACAAGTCTCCCCAGATTTCCAATATTCTCCATCTCTGTCGGTAGTATTTGCAAATAAATTTAGATTATCGACATGTTCGAACGAGCCCTGTCCAACCATACCTACTTCTGGAAGCTGCTATTGGTCTTCACTTGAATTTGAGTGGCAATAAGCCTTTTCAAGGTCCCACTTCTCTTCGCAACTTATCCAGCGGAGATCTGGTCAGTGCTCTCTCCTCGGCTTCTCCTTCCTCCTTCACACTACTTGGCTGTTTGTTCTCACTTTTTTCTTTTTTTAGGGGGGGGGGTGTAACGTGACCACCCCAGAGAGCGATTGGGCTCCCCACGAGGGGAGCTTAAGACTCCCGAAATGCTGGAGAAGACGGGCAGATATCCTTTCCTTTATTCTTTAATTATCATCTGTGTGCCCGGGCAACGGCAACAGACCTTGCTGAGAGAAAGATTGGATTTATAAATTTCATTGTTTTATGAAAGCGATAACTTAATGTCAGTTTGAGAGACGTAACGAAAACATAATTTCGTTTTCGATGCCAACAAATGATGACTCAGGGTTGTTTGGCCTTTGAGTGTAGTTACTCGACCGACGAAGTCAAGGGCATGAGAGAACTGACATAATCGCAGGTGCACGCGGGGAAGATAGAACCTCCCCTGACGTAACTAGTTACGATTAGTCCAGGAAGCGGCCCTGATCCTACCCCTCACCTCACTATATGAACAGGTCCACAGCGTTGAGATCACAGATTGAGGGAGAATCGAGCTGAGTCTTGGAAAGAATCAAGCACAGTCGAAAAGTCGTCGCATCTCCCTCTCTGCCTGCATCCTTCCATCGCTATACCGAGAGAGAAATTAATCTATTTGGGACTCAGCAGTGTCTATCAAGATCAACATTGAACTACGAGAATTATATATAACTATATATATTGTATATCTTATCGTGAATTTAATCTGTAGAATATAGAATTGAGTTTGTCTATCTTTTTGTGTGCATGAGATTGATTCCCTTCCAGGACGACAGATCGACGAAGCAGCATCATATCAACCCGATCGTGAAATTAAGACCAATCAAATCGATTGACGGGTCCTGCCACACTGAAATACCTAGCGAAGCACGGGCAACATTTGGTCCGTGACCGAGGATTGACCCTTATGTGACAAAGGAATCCCTTGGGAAGGGATCGTTTCACGGCTTCACATTTGGTGGCCGTTTAACCAAGATAGACCCGGAGTGACCAAGAAAGACCCTGTGTGATCAGGAAAGACTCGAAAAGAAGAAGAAGAAGAAGAAGAAGAAGAAGAAGAAGAAGAAGAAGAAGAAGAAATAGACAAAGAAACAGAAAAATATAGAAAGAGAAAGAGAGACTGGAGAAAAAATAAATTAAAGAGAGAAAGAGAGACTGGAAAAACCCACGGACACAACGTAAAAGAAATAGACTTTTTTAAATTATTTCCAAGATCAGGACCACGAACTTTTCTTAAACCAAGAAACGTTGGGTCTGTATCATCGTAACTCGCGCAGGCAGAGTGATTAAAGAAAGTTTTCTTTTTGCAAGTTCTTTTTGTCGTCAAAGCAAACGGTTTGAGGAATGCTTCTAAGTGAAAGTGCGCTGTAGTGTTGTTGATTTTAAATCAAAAGAAAAAAACATAGAAAGAGAAAGAGAGAGAGAAAGTGTAAGTAACTTGAGAAGTTGTTGTTAAATTCGATTCTCCTTGTTTTGTTGCTTGTTGAGAAAAAAGAAGATGGACCTCGTTATGGGAGTATTTTAAGAGTAACGAGTGACGTGTGAGTGAGCGGGGAGACAATGACTAGATTGCAGAGGGGATGGCTAAATTAATGACGAAGTGTCTGGATCTAGAAGCCCTCTCGGAGGTGTTGGTTGACAGGGACGCAAGGACAACACATAACAGAAATTAACATACGAAGAGGCATTTTCCAAGGAGACTCACGATCACCACTATGGTTCATCATAGCCATGATGCCTTTGAACAGTATTCTGAGAAAGTGCCAAGCCGGTTACAAGTTCTCCAATACAGAGGAAAAAATGAACCACCTGATGTACATGGACCATCTGAAACTTCTTGCAAGGATCGAAAAGGAGCTAGAGACACTAATTAATACTACCAGGATCTTCAGCCAAGATATCCAAATGGAATTTTGAATGGAAAAGTGCGCACAACTAGTTATAAAAAAGGGAAAACTGAAAACGACAGAAGGCATGGAACTACCCAATCAAACAAAAATGAGGGCACTAGGGAAACAAGTGGACTATAAATACTTGGGAATTCTGGAAGCGGACACAATCAGAGCAACAGAAATGAAAGAGAAAATTAAAAAGGAATACCTCAGGAGAACAAGAAAACTCCTGGAAACGAAATTATATAGCAGAAACCTAATAAAAGGTATAATTACATGGGCAGTATCACTAGTAAGATACTCTGGACCGTTTATAGAGTGGACAAAAGAAGAACTGAGACAACTCATGACCATGCATAATGCACTACACCCCAATGACGATATTGACAGACTCTACGTGAAAAGGAAAGACGGCTGGAGAGGACTGAGCTGTATAGAAGACTGTGTGAAGGACACGAAAAAAGTTAGAAAATACATAATGCAAAACACCGAAAGGATAATTACAGCAGCGAGAGACACTGAAAAAAAAACCCCCAACAAACCAGAAAACAGAGAGACAAACGACAAAACGAGAAAAGAGAAATGGGAAGAGAAACAACTCCACGGAAGATTCATAAGAATGACAAAAGATGAGCATAACGAAAACACCTGGACATGGATGCGAAAAGACATATAAACCGAGAAACTGAATCTCTAATAATTGCAGCACAAGATAACTCGATAAGAACCAACCATATCAAAGCAAGGATCCATAAAACACACGAAAACAGCAAATGCAGACTCTGTGGACAAAGAGACGAAACGATAAACCATATAGTAAGTGAATGCAGCAAACTTGCCCAAAAGGAATACAAAAACAGACATGACCAAGTGGGGAGGATGGTACCCTGGGAATTGTGCAAACGACTGCATTTTGAGCGTACAGACAATTGGTACAAGCATAAACACGCAACAGCACTCGAAAACGAGAACCACAAAGTCCTATGGGACATGGACATACAGACGGACAAACACATCCAAGCAAGAAGACCAGATGTCGTAATAATTGACAAGAAAGAAAAATCCTGTCCAATCGTAGACTTTGCAGTCCCAGCTGACCACAGGGTGAGTATGAAAGAAAAGAAAAAAACGAAGCAAATACAGTACCGATAATAGTAGAAGCACTAGGAACAATTCCGAAAAACTTCGAAAAAAGTATGTCAGAAATTGGAATCAGAGGAATAACTGCAAAAGTACGACGACTAACGATAATGAAAACGACGGAAATATTAAGGAAAACCCTTGAATGCGGAGAATAATACAAGACAATATAACGAGTAAGCGTTACAGGGAATGAAGTATACCGAAACTACATATCTACAAGGTCTACATCCCCCATTGTTTCATCACCGTTCCGCCCAATAAAAAAACGATACCAAAGGGCCGAGAAGGGTTAATAAGGACTGAAAGACCGAGGAGCGAGCGCCAACCAGACCTCAGCTGGACAAGCGCAAAGAGAACTAGGACCTTGGGGAGGCTGAGTGCCACTCAAATTCCAGTATAAACCAATGACCACTACCAGCGAGAAATCAATGGTAAGCGGTTGTTGCGATGATGCAAATTCATTTGCAAATGCTATCGAAGGAGGTGGAGAGAGCTGAACGTCTGGGGAGACTTGTTGTCACTCAGCTTCCAGAGAACACCACAGGTTTCCAATCAGATCGTTTGTTGACTTGTGTGAAAGCTCCATTAATAATAATAATAATAATAATAATAATAATAATAATAATAATAATAATAATAATAATAATGTTTTGACCCTTGGTCCTGCTTGCTACAGTTAACACAGATACTACGCTATGATCACAGCCTAAAAGGGTCATAACATTACAATCAGATTTTGAAGAGCATTATTTTTGAGAGGGGGGGTTAAATGATTGGTTTTGAAGTAAGTTGAAAAATAAGCTAGTGAGAATGGATTAAGATTCGTGACCGTGAATAGGATTCCCTATGCGAAAGAAGGACTTTTATATTGGGAGTACTGAAAGCCTTAAACTGAGAATAAGTGGAAAACTTCTTAGTTACTCATTTTAAAGCGTTTATTTATTAAGTTTTACATCAAGATTGTGGATTAATTTAAAAAAAAGGGAAAAAAAATTTTTCATGTGAGCGTGTACTGAAAAATGCGTTAAATCAGTAATACTTGAATATGTTGAAAAGCAATTTCCTTTTTTTCTTTTGATCGACTTTTCGCCGTGTGTAGATCGTTGGGTGTAACGTTCGCACCTAGAACAGAATAATCCCTGAAGACGCGTAGTTTTCCTTTGGATTGTCAGTGCCTGTGAGGCATAGCGTATTACGCATTTTGAATACTTGTCTTTTAATTGACAGGAATTCTGGAGGATTTAAGCCCTAATTAAGTCAGAGAAATTGGAAAAAGTTAGTTATTAATTAAGTTAAAGGGGATATTTTAAGCATTTGAATATAACAATTTAAGAATTAAATTACCCTGAATTTTCGGACAATTAAAATCGGGATTTGAGAATTAAATAATAATGAATTTTGGAACATTTAAATTAAGTGGAGCTTGGGATTGGCCGATCTCTGGGCATGGTTGTGTTACATGATAAGGGCTGTCCCCTGTTCATGTAAGTATAAAAATAGAGAGATTAGTTAAAATGGAAATAAGAGAAAGCAGAAATCGAACCCTAGACATAAGTTTTAAAGAACAATAGGTTTAAATGGAATGTCCAGTAAATTGTTAATTCGGATGAAATAAATAATAAATAAACTATTCAATTGTTAAAAGAATGTGGATAATAAAATATGAGTTAAATAAATTAGATATGTAGGTTAAATTCCTTTGTGGAAACAACACAAGGAAAATAGGTTATTGGGAAATCAATGTCGAAAACGTGCAAAGTCGCCCATGTTGAAACACGTGAATTTTGCTCACGTGGCCGGGATGCATGGATTCTCAATATAGGAAGTGGGAGTTAGTTGGTCACGGAGACAGGCAGAGACAGTCAGAGAGACAGTCAGGAGAGACAGTCAGGGGAGACGGTCAGTGAGAAAACTCAGAGACAGGCAGACGTCTGAAGCGAGACGTCACTTCAGAAATTAAAATGTGAAACTTTGAATTCTTGGTGATGGAACGACCGGTCGTGAGGAAATAAATTCAGCATGTGTTTTGTGATAAAGCTCATCTTTGTGTTTGTGATTTCTACAAAAAGGTAAATTGTATTGTTATTATATGTCTGTGTATAAAATGTCATTACAACAACATCTCTCTCTCTAAGATACAACATCATATGTAATAAGACAAGAACTCTCACTAAGACTCTTTAATGAAACAACTATATAACAGTTGGACAGGGTCCGTTCGAACATGCCGCCTGGGAGGCGCCGGAGAGCGTGTTTAGCTCCATGTCTTTCTACTCACAGGGAGCACTTAGAGCGCGTTGATAAGGAATGTGTTTAGGCATATCGGAAGAAAAGCGATGAGTTAAGGGGCGTGTCTAGCTTCCTGCATTCTCATTAACCGGGCACAGATGGGCGTGATCAAGGTAATATACCTGTTGAGACCAAGAGAAGACGGTCTAGCAGCAGAGTGGCGAGCGGTGGCCGGCATGAGGAGGAGGTTGAGTGACGCAAATTGGTTGGAGTTGCGAATTGTTTAACCACCTGTAGCCCTTAGCACCACATTTGCTTTGCTCGTTGCTAAGTGAAAAAAGGCATTGATAAACGCTCCGCCTGGAGGGCAGTCGGGGAGATCGATGGTCGTCAGTCATACCTGCTACAATTGATATAAGAGATAATTAGGAGGTAGAATAGTATACCCGAATATTGAAACCCTTAGAATAGTAGACACTAGTTTACTGAGCAACGAGATTATCTAGGGAGCGGCTATATCTATAATAGCTACAATCGCGGAAGCGCTATTCGGAGTGATTACCGAAGAATACATTAGATTGATGGAGTCACGGATGTAGCATCTTTTGAGGGACTTGGGCAAGGTAGATTAAAGAAGAAGAGTAGACCCGTTAGAAGGTCTGGAGGTCAGAGAATCAGGAACTAACCCCCGTGAATGTATGTAATGGGGGGGTGATAAGCATGCTAGTAATGCTGAAGTGTGACCTTAACGACAGTGGTGTGGTGTGTAAGAGGGCGAGTGAGGATGAGAGACAGCGAGAAGCATCTCGAGGATGTTTGCGCTGATGACGGAGGTAACTCTGGACTAAACCCATCTGCGGCCAAGATGACCCCGCCTGAGGAAAACCCAGTTCCTTACGAGCAATCAGAGGAAGGCAGAACGCGTGTTGGGACTCTCCCGGAAATCGAGATGCGGAGTCAATAAGAGCGACCTTGTTTTATTTATTTTTTTTCTCCTTCTCTGTTTTCTTTGATTTCTTGCAGAAAATTGGCCCGTGAACCGCCAAAGAAAATCCCGATCGTGACCAGGTATGGTGAGAATGAAGTAGACTAGTTCAATAAAAAGTGGGTACTAGTTACCTAGAATAGACTATCGAGATTGTGATAATTCTTGTTTTGGTTGGAAAAAAATATAAATGAATAACGTTTATAATTTGTGAAAAAAAGTAAAAACTATTCATAATGTATTGGAAAAAAGCATATGACTTTTATGATTTTTGATTGGAAACGTTTGAGTAGCTTTTATAATCTGCTGTAAAAACTTTTCATAATGTATCGAAAAAAAATGTGACTTTTATGAATTTTGTTTGAAAAATAAATTGAAAAACTTTTACAATTCGTTTGGAAAAGAAATATAATAATCTTTTTGAGGGAAAAAGGCATGCGTAACTTTTAGAAGTTGGTTGAAAAAACTTTCCATAATGTATCGGAAAAAAAAGACATGTGACTTTTACGAATTTTGTTTGAAAAAAAATTGGGTAGCTTTTATAATTCATTTGGAAAAAAATATTATAAATTTTATAATGTGTTGGAAAAATAGACGTGATTTTTACAATTTTTGAAAGCATGTTATAATTATTGTGAAAAAAATTAATACAAAAGAAGAGGATGTTCTGGTGTGAGACAAAAAAGAAGTTGGGGAGATTAATATAGAGAAACAAGAAAGAGGAAAAGAAAGAAAAATTAAGAAAGATGGAGAGAAGTTTTAATAAAAAGATGTGATACACACTTGTTAACTTCTATTTTGTGTTTATAATCCCGAGCAACGCAGGGTAACCTTGCTAATTAAATTATATAGTGAAAATCCTTATGGAAATAAATATTAATTCACTCAGATTTAGTATAACAATATATTATTCTGGAGATTTTATTTTAGAATACCTGCTGTCTTACACGATCGGATTGAATAATAACCTTGCCACATTTTTATCGCGCGATACGTCACTCGTACGTAATAATTGCTAATTTAACGTGACACGCGTCATGTCATCAAACCCACACACATTCGACCTCTCATCCCAACACTGCCACACAGCACGAATGCAACTGTTAATCCTGACATAGCGATAGGGAATAAGAGGGAGATAGTAGCGACTCTAGTTGAACTCAGTGTCCCCAACGATGCGGCCTAAACAGAGCTTGGGGTGGGGTGGGTGGAGGAAGAAAACGAAATATCAATGTCTTATGTACGACATGAGAAACTGAAATCTTAGGGAGATTTCAATCTTTCCAGTAAGCATAAAGACCGCTGGGCTCGTGAAAAAGAACTACAAAAAGCACTACCTGGTGAATAAACTCGGTGAACCAAGTGCAAGAGAGTTTCAAACATTTGTAATTAAAGAAATACTTAGAATCATGAAAAGATCTTTCGATTGGTGTGTCTGATGTAGTAAGTAAATATCTGGCATTCGATAGGATACCACTTCTCCAGCAAAAACAAAGAGAAAAGTAAATTGAAGAGAGAGAGAGAGAGAGAGAGAGAGAGAGAGAGAGAGAGAGAGAAAGAGAGAAACGTATACACACATTGCATACTAAAGATATTACATTTTTGCAAACTTTTGATCGCCCCAAACAAGGTATATTGCGTCTGAAACGTTAGGGATTACTATAACATAGGCCAAATTTATAGGAGGCAAAATTAGGCGGGGAGTGAAGCAGAAAGTTTTTGTTCACATTACATTTAAACATCTGTATGCCGTACAATCTGGAAAACATGCAACAGAGGAAATTCCAAAGGCGACCGGTCCGTAGAAAAAACTATTATAGTAGAAAATATTCCAGCTTCTATGGACATCCAAAGTGTAGTGGTGGAATTTTGCAGCTCGTCGTGGTAATAACGTTGAAAGAAGTACAATTAAATCTAAGTTCATCGTAATCTATTTTACGGAAGCACAGTAATACGACTCTGCAGGGATACGACAGGGGCTGCATCTCGGCAGACCGTGCGATACCTAGGAATTCTTTTTGCATCCTTTTTAAGAGCGAGAAGCTAGTGACCGGGGATTGCACGTTAAACTAGTTCCGTGTCTTATCTTGCTGATGGAGGAGAAGGGGTAAATGCGTTACAACATTGTATTCAGTTTAACAATAATTGAAATTTTCATTATGTAAATACTCAGCTATAGACAAAAGCGCACGATTAGTTTGACATTTGATCAGAGTGAAGTATCGGTTTGTTCGGTTCTAGCAGTTCATCATTTCAGGAATTATCTTCTCCACGGATATTGATTGGTTTATTGCTGGTTGCGCAAGACTGTCGATAGGTTGGATCAGGGCAAAGTTTGAAACCACCCAGAATGCCTCTCATCCAGGATAAGCTGGATATTATCTACTATTATTTTTACTTGTGAAACAAGCACAGTAATACGAGTCTGTGGTGATACGACAGGGGCTGCATCTTGGAAGACTGTGAGGTACCTAGAAATTCTTTTTGCGCACATGAACAAAGCTTCTTTCTTAGAAGTGCACGCATATGGAGCTCTCTTCCGTTTGCCTGTTTCCCACCTGACTACAACCTGGATATCTTCAAGTCCAACATAAACAAATTCCTGGTGAACCGCTCCCTTAAGTAAGACATTTTATCAAATCTCCAATACTAACGATTACTACGATACTATCCCATTGATTACTGTACACGCAATAACCCTGATCCCTGAGTGGCTTCCGGGCCTGGATAAGTGGTGACTACCATGTAAAAAAAAAGAAGTCGAAGAGTGAGAAGATAGTGACTGGTGCATAGGCAATGCATGGGTGAATGGTCACTTTATGTATGCATTGGAGATTGGCAGATGTTAAGTAGTTTTCTAGTTCAGTAAAGGGAGTTTGCCTATCTTTGCAGCAGACTTGACAGCATCTATTTTTATGCCACTTTCTGTTGCCGGAGAATACCATTTTGCTCTCATTCTTTAATCACTTGTTTCACTCTTGCAATAAAATCTATTATACAAAGACCGTTCTTGTATGTCCAGGTAAAAAAGAATAAATAAATAAAAACGAGACAATCACAGCGTTGGTATTGTTTGGATCGGCGTTGCCCTGCGTGTCTAATTGCTAAATAATAATAAAGAAACATTAATTCTGTGAGGCTAAACTGGGACGGGTTTCGTCATGAGGTCGGTTTTTGAGGTTTTTGAGCAATTTCCAATATTATATTAAGGAGAGCTTAATGACATTATAATTAGTAGAAAGGAATGGTCGGGGTGGATCTGAACGAGGGTGGTAGAGACGGATCTGGGTAAACGCGGGAGGGGAAACGGAGAAAGCTAGGGAGGCAGATGGGTAGAGATATAGTGGAGTTAATGTAAAGATGTCATACACACTTTTTAAATTCCTCTATTTTGATTTTATGATCCCGAGAAACGCCGGATACCCCTGTCAGTAATAATAATAATAATAAAACAATATCTTGCTTTATTATTATTAACTGACATTCTCATAAAGCTGCAATAAAACACTTAAAAATTATAACTTTACATAATATTGCTGGAACTGGGGTAAATCGTGGACATTTTAGCAAAAATATCTAGATTGTTCAAAATTCTAACCCTTATGTCCGACCAAAGTATGGCAGAGTATCGTCCTTCGAGCCATTACCCCCTTCTTTGAGGGAGGTTATAATGACTTTTAATGGGCGATCACCATCGGTGAAGGCTTCTATTTACTTGCCTCCCCACGAGAGCAGAGTTAGATACAAGGTCGGTTTTTAATGTTCTCCAAAAAGGAGCACTCTGAATAGGAACAAAAATAAAAAAAATGCCTCAGTCATGAAGTATTTCTCCTCTACTGACCGATGGCAGAAAGGATGAAGTGTAGCATTAGAACATATACTACACTGTGAGCTTAGCCCGAAAGCCAAGAAAAGCAGAACAAAAAGTACTTTTACCTATTTGTACAATCTTTTAGAGTGCCTTCTATTTGGGGATTACACGTTAAACTAGGTTTATGTCCTATCTTGCTGTGGGCGAAAAGCGAGTAATGCTTTATAACATTTTATTTAGTTTAAAAATATAATTGAAATTTTCATTATGTACTTACCCAGCAATAGACAAGAGCGCACGATTACTTTGACATTTGATCGGAGTGAAGTATCGGCCTGTTCGGTTCCAAGAGTCAATCTTCCCAGGAATTATCTTATTCGTAGGTGTTGATTGATTTATCGCCGGTTGTGCAAGACTGTCCACAGGTTTGGTCACGGCAAACTTTAAATCTATCCAGAATGCCTCCTAAGTTGGATATTATTTACTTGAGGAAGCTGAACTGCCCGCTATACACCGACGCCATTTTTCTGCTGAGAGAATCAGGTAAATATACTTGGGCTCTGTTTTAATGATTAATATTTAAATGTCGACGAAAATTTGATCCGCCATAAAACGTGATACACACGTTAAACGTCGATTACTTTTAAAATCTCTGCGACGTAAGATGACCAAATTGAATTATAATCCTCCTACACTTGACACGAGCGACACGTCACTCATACGTAATAATTGTTAATTTAATGCGACACGCGTCATGTCATTGAACACACACACACACACACACAGGCAGTCGTACCGCCCTCACACCTTACACACAAAGAACGCATGCAAACACGTCACATTCAACACATATCTACTCATCTCTCTCTACATGAAAGTGACTTTATTGGTCAATTTTTAGTCTACAGAATTGTAACTTTATATATAGGGGATTTGGACTCATAGAACAAATTAGATTGGCATATTAATCGGTAAAAATAGATTATTTTTTAAGAGCGAGTTTGAAAAATTGGAATTTAACAAGCGTAAGTGTATCACCTACGCATGCACAAATATGCTGTTAGACGTTTAATTACGTTACTTGTTAAAGTTTTGATATGTATGTTTCATTAGGTCATATAGTAGCGAATGCACTTAAAGAGATGGTTAGAATCTTTAAACAATTTCTCGGTTGGAATGTGCGAGATAGCTGATGAATATCGGGCATCCAGTAGGATGCATCATCCTCAGCCAGAAGAAAATGATCAGAATATATATATAACAGAACGCGGACGCGCGTATGGCAGCTGTATGAAAATGCCGAGTCGTGTGCAAAGTGACGTAACGGCAAGGAAAAAGAAAAGAACTATAAAAACGTGTGTACAGACAGACGATCATCGTTCAAGAGGACAAAGGTCGGAGAGAAGAAACACGACCAGGTTTTATTCGGAAAGTACCTAGAAATAAACGTTGTTGTTCATACGGGAACGAGTGAGTCGAGTTATTACTTGTTTTGCTCTCTTTAAAAGGTATTTCTTCTTTTCTATTCTTTGTCTCTTTTGCGACTGTCTACAATGTGTTGGGTCCCGAGTGTCTATATGCTAACGCGTGTGTAAACATGTCTACATTACACAGACACACAGACAGACAGACAGACAGACAGACCGACAGACACACACACACACACACATATATATATATATATATATATATATATATATATATATATAAATACCAGATTCTCTTATGAATTTAATTTTTAATTACATTTTCACCCCAAACAAGGCACATTGCCACTTTGATGTAGGGGGATGCTATCAGGGACATAAGCTACTGGGGTACTATGTAGGGAGTTGGACAGTAAGATGTCCACGTTACACTTGAACTTCTCCATGTCAGTACAGTTGGGGAAGCAGGAACCCGGAATGGAATTTCAAAGTCTAGCGGTTCTGGGGAAGAAACTACTGGATAAGAAAGCTCTCCTACATTTTCACCGTGTAGAGGTGGGATTTAGCTGCCTGTCGGGTTTGTTGAGGGTATCTACGTCATGGGGGCAAAACTGCTTGCAGTTCGTCAGAGCAGTCACCATTAAAATACTTGTAGAACAGGCAGAGAGACGTAGCATTTCGTCGGTGGGACAAAGGCTGCAGCTTAGATGACAGTTCAGGACCTATCAACTTGGTAACTCTCTTTTGGACCTTGTCTAAGAGCGAAAGACTAGTAGCAGATGCACCAGCCCAAATATGACAACAATACTCCATACATAGGCGAATGGTGGCCTTATAGAGGTACAGGATACTTTCGGGCGTTAGTAGCTTTCTAGCACGGTAGAGAGAACCTGCCTTCATTGCAGCAGTCCTGGCAATGCTCTCAATGTAATTGTTTCCTGTAAAGTGTGTTAGGCCGAGGAGTTTGAAAGATGTACTTTCAGATAATGAGTCTTTGGCCATGGCTATTGGTGTTAAAGAAGGTTTCTTGTAATTATTAAAGGAAACAAGTTTAATCTTGGCAGCATTGAATGTGACCATCCATTTTTGTTCCCATTCCACTACAGATTAGAGGTCATCCTCTAGTGTTTCTGCCATTTCTTTAGATATGTATTAATTTGTTTTCCTCTCGTGCCTGTTATAGAGCGTGCTGTTATCAGCATATATACCCATCTCAGAAGCAATTCTGTCGGGGAGGTCATTTATGAATATTAGGAATAATAAAGGTCCAAGGATAGACCCCTGAGGCACTCCCGCATTTATATCATATTGTTTAGATGTACGACCGTCGAGGACGACCTGAATTTTTCTCTTATCTAATAGGGATTTAATTACGTTAAGTATTCGTCCAGTGATACCGTGTGGTCTGATTTTCCTGAGAAGACCTTCATGTCATACCCTGTTAAAAGTCTTAGATATATCTATAGCTACCGCTCTACCCTCTCCTACTTTGTCCAGTGAATGGTATATACGTTCAGAGATTACAGTTAAGATATCTGCTGTGGAACGGGCTTGCCTAAATCCGTATTGTGGGTCGGTCAGAAGTTTAGCATATGTAAAGTGATGGACTAGAGCATGGTTAATTATGGACTCAAATATTTTGGCGAAAAGCGGGAGGAGGCTAATGGGGCAATAATTTAATGGGTCAGTTCTTTCGCCAATAATCTTCAAAACTGGTACCACAGAAGCAGTTTTCCAGCATTCCGGAAAGCAAGATTCATTAAAACATTTGTTGTACAGTTTGGAGAGAACTGGGGCTACTTCAGCGGAGCATTTTTTAATAGCACAGCCAGGATGAGATCAGGTCCACATGCTTTTGAAGTGTCAAGGTTTTCTTATGATAGCATGCATCTGAGATGGATGTGATTTTCAGATCGTCTAGCGTGGCGTCTGACCGCAAAAGAAAATCAGGGAGAGTGTGGTTAGCAGGGTCCAGTGTGGAGTTGGAGGCAAACCGACTGGCAAGCATGTTAGCCTTCTCGGTTGCTGAGCAAACAACCTCATGATTGTTGATTAGTGGGGGAATTGTTGATTGCCCATTATTTACTACACTGTTGTAGATTTTCCAGAAAGGTAGATCAACGTTATTAGCATATTTAAATCTTTACAGAGTAAAACGATAAAATTGTCGCACTAGAAAAGACGACTAGAGTAATAGGTGTCTTCTATCATGTCTGAAAGTGACACAATGTTCAACGAGCGAAATTGGAGATGTGCCGCTGTACAACTCATGCTCTCTACTGATACAAGTTATGACACCAGGACCATTGCCAGCACCCTCAAAATGCAAATCCGGACGCTTCAACGCTTGAGAACACACCTCAACGCATCGGACGACACATGGTTATGGTCTTTGGTTTGATTTCAAGTGAGGGCCATATCATGCCACCTCACATCTTCGAAGTCGGCTAAAAAAAGTCAGCACCAAAGTGTGCCTGAATGTACTGAAGAGTGTCCTGATTCTCTGGTGCAATCAGGTGGCCGCTGGCAGACCCTAGGTGTGGCAGCAGGAATCGGTGTTAGTTCATAAGTCCAAAGAAACCCAGGCTTGTCTTCAGAAACAGTGCTAGGACTTTGTACCCTTCTCTTACTATCCCCCCTCCTCCCCTGACCTAAACCCACTGGATTACTTCATTTGGCGGTACGTCAGGAATACCACCAACATGACCTTCCACAAAACCAGTCTGATCGCCACCATCCGCCGAGTATTCGCCGAACTGCCGGCGACGCTTGTGGAAAAGGCGTGCTCCCTGTTCCGGACCCGTATGGAGATGGTGATTGAGGCTGAAGGCTGCTATATTTAATAGATGTCAGCTCCACTTCATAATAAAGTTACCTCAGATTCTATAGCATCCCTTTCTCAATATGGATGTTAGCAATCTTCACGTGGTTCTTGCTAGGAAATAATCATGAAAATCAATTCTAGCCACAGAATCAAATTAGTACAAAATCATGCTAGGTTGAATCAATATGGTTTAAAAACCCTCACTAAATTCGAGAAGAAACAGGTAATGCAAGTAGTTAATTAACTTCGCCAAGACGATTATATTCTCCAACGAGCTTGTTAGTTGGTTTCTCACTAGTCACAAAAAAGCTAAAACTGGCGTCTAATACAAAGCTTATATACGTGCCGAGTAATCAAATACACTCAACAACAATTAAACAAAGAAAGGGATATTATTAAGTCTACCACACCTACCTAAAGCTATTATAATGAAAACAATAGAGGTATCTTAGCCACAGGGTTATTTCCTGTTTTCAAATTATGTCTATTATCCTATTCTATTTTTTATTTTTGTTTTGCTAAAGCAATATTTATGCATAATTTGTATTTATATGTTTCTATCTATCTATCTATCTATCTATCTATCTATCTATCTCTAAAAGTGAACGTGTCTGTGTGTCTGTGTGTGTGTCTGCCTGTGTGTCTGTCTGTGTACATTTCCCTACACAATAACTCTGTCAATTTTTAGTCTACAGACTCGAAATTTGATATACAGGGTACTGAGATTTGGGAAAATCTATGTGATTGGTTTTCAGCCAGAAATTTGGCTGTAAAGAGGCCAAAGTTCAACGATTTGACCTTTGAGAACTCTACCAAACTCCTTCGAAAATTTTGGGTCCAAACACTTGAAATTTTAGATATCGGTTCCTTGGACATGAATCTAACTTAATAACTTGATTTGAGCTCAAAACTATACATGTTAAGGGGTCATAATAGGGGTAAAATTTGAAAAAGATTGACTGTTTTTGTTTTGCTCGGCATAGATCTCTAAACACCCGGGCAACGCCGCGCACCCATGCTAGTATATCTATAAAAGTGAAAGTGTCTGTGTGTGTGTCTATCTGTCTGTGTACATTTCCCTACAAGATATCTCTGTCAATTTTCAGTCTACAGACTAGAAATTTGATATACAGGGTACTGAGATTTTGGAAAATCTTTGTAATCCGTTTTCGGCCAAACATTTGGCTGTTAAGGGGTCAAAGTTCAACGATATGACTTTTGAGAACTCTACCAAACTCCTCTACCAATTTTTGGTATGAAAAACTGAAATTTTAGAAATAGGTTCTTTGGACGTGGATCTAACTTAATAACTTGATTTGAGCCTAAAACAATAAATGTTAAGGGGTCATAACAAAGATCAAAGTTAACAAATATTTACTTCTGCGATCTCTACCAAATTACTCAGACAATTTCTAATCTAAACATTTGAAATTTTACATAAAGGGTATTCAAAGATAGGACAATCTTTTTAATCGGTTTGGGTCGAACATTTGAGCTACCAATATATAAATGTATGTATGTATGTTTACATGTCTGCCTAAAACTTTCAAGACGGATTTTCACAATATCAGTACCGTTTTTAAGCTCGACCTTTCAGACGACAAATACCGAAAACTTGGCTAAAAATATTATTATCTTCACCCTCAACTGGACACTTTTCAACAGGAAGGGCTCTCTTTTTTCGTCGATATTTTCGAAAGTCATCCTCTCCTTACGATTGTCTACCCTTAATTTAAACTTACGTCACTTCCGGTTTGCCGCTGGTCGTAATAGCAAAGACGTCACGTTTTTCCCCCGTTCTTTTCCTCCTACGCGGTACGGGTTCGATCCTGCTTTCCTACTACAACTTTTTTTTTGCTTCACACACACCTCCAAACACCCGAGCAACGCCGGACACCCATGCTAGTATATATATATATATAGAGAGAGAGAGAGAGATAGATAGATAGATAGATAGATAGATAGATAGATATCGTTAAAGATAACAGATGCGTCTGTTTTGTAGTACTTTTTTTTTTTCGGTTTTTCGTATTATCTTATCTTATCTTATATATATATATATATATATATATATATATATATATATATATATATATATATCGAAAATATGGATGTGGGTCCCGTCCTTGGACCAATCTTCAGTGAGTTCTACATGAATCATTCCGAAAACCTGATATTGGACAACACCAATAAACCCTCCATTTATGTAAGGTATGTAGGCGATGTCCTACTTCTTGATAATAACAACCAACAATTCGTTACACTTAAGGACCTTCTCCAGGACAACTCTGTATTCAAATTTACTGTAGAATTAAATATTAATAGCAAAATTCCTTTCCTAGACGTCCTTATTAACACTCCCAATAACATTTTTATCACTTCCACTACAAAAAACCTACCTGCTATAATTCTTGCCTTCTAAATTTTGAGACCAAATGCCCCCACTGTTACAAATATCCATCATCAAAACCTCAACAGACCAAAGCTTCTCTCTTCCCAAAAAAATTACTACTCATCGAACTAAAACATATTAAACAAGTCTTCATCAACAACGAATTCCCAAATTATATTGTTGACCAACACATAAACTCCACGCTCCAGATGTTAAACAACGGCTCCCACTAACAGTTATACACCACAACAACTCCAATACAATCAACCTATTTTACTGAAATCAAATTCATCCGAGCATTAAGTTAGAAGAAACCGCTGTAAAAAAATATCATTCATAGATACATCTTCCCGTTAACAACAATAACATTATTTACTATAAAGATTTTAAACCCAAAACTTAGTTATTAAAAACAACCCCTTCCCTCATCTAAAACCGCTTGAACGCACCAATGTCATCTATCAATTTAAATGCCCCTTAGGAGAATATAATTCCTATACGTAGGACATACCACTACCACATTAGTTCGTCACCGTACCTGCCATGTTGAATCCAGTGCCATATTCCAACACTTATATAAAACACATCACTGCCCTGCTCGAATTTCAGAGAAATTTTAATAAGCAACACAAAAATACTACACTACAAAACAAATGTTAAGAAACTAAAAATCCTTGAAACTATTTATATGAAAACGCAAAAACCTCCCCTTAATAAGGTCGCATTCTGAAATAGTACCGACACACTTGAATGCCTTGGATAACTCCCTCCTTCAAACCCAGCCAGTGCCTTCCACTGACAGTAGAACTGGCACGCTCCCCCGTTCCCCATGACTCTACCACCCCACCGCTTCCAGTAGACACACTGAACCTGACTCGCATAATCACTCGCAGCCCAACTGCTATTAAAATAAATCTACCCATAATTCCCACCGATTCTCTCACACAAACTTCTGAAGATGTGTAAATGTGTATACGAAAAGGTAAAAGTTAAAAAAAAAAATGCAGACACTTTAAGAAGAAAAATGCTTGGACCAAACATTCGTAACTTCGACATATATACAAAAAAGATATTACGAAAAATTGAAACAATTAAAAAAAGCTTTCTTTTGTCTGTTTAAATGAAAAAATGTTATTTAATATACGCAATATGTATATATATATATATATATATATATA
>NC_136503.1:24294487-24336987 GCF_053919585.1 Euprymna scolopes | reverse complement strand
TTCAAATTCAACTGTATCTCTCGCGGTTGACGGTAGCCTAGTGGTCCGGGTCCTAGAAATGACTTTTGTTGCCGGGATTCGAGTCTCTCGACTGGCGTTAATCGTGACACCTGCGAAAGGATGAAACACTAGTGTCTGTAGGTATTTAATGATTATTATAGTAAAAAAAAAAAAAATAAATAAAATAATAATAATAATAATAATATATATATATATAGATAGATAGATAGATAGACGTTATCTGTTTTTGTTTTCACGATACGTTTTGAATGAATTCAATTATTTACGAAATTGCATTTTTACCTAAATGCGAATTGGGAATAATTTTCCCTTTAACCAATTTGGTACCCTCATATAAGGAGCGGCATATATATTGTTTATAAAATATAATTATCCACTGACACGTGTTTCGTCGTCTACTATATATACTATTTATTGAAAGAAAATCTACAGTAAAAGAAGTAGCCGCATTTGAATATTACATAAAAAAAATCTATTTTCATAATTAGCTCCATCTTTTTAATGGCTATTAGTAACAAAACTTTAAAAATTCTTCTGTTTATAAATACTATTTAATACTTGATTTCTTTCTTTATTTTTAGTTTCATTTATACTGAATTTATCTTATTTGCAGCCATTATTAATCACCAACAGTTTCGTAAAAAACGAAAATATTTTTTTATTTAAGCTATGAGAATTATTTCCTCTTTAAACTATCAGAATTGTTTCCTCTGTAAGCTATGAGAGTAATTTCCTATTAGATTTTCATAGATGAAGATGGATGTCTTTTATGCTTCTGTTAATCAAACATGAAGTCCACTTTCAGGAAAATTGTAACATTATAGGATACTAGGTGTATCTTAAATAATATGTGACTAAACCCTCCGCCCGGTAATATGTTTTTACCTGGCAATGCAGACCGTAAAATGAAATCCGAAATATACATTTAAGCCGTCTCACATTGAAACCTACGGCTCCCCATCATATACGCTCTACCCATTAGCACAAAAATCCGACCATTAGTCAGACGATAAAAGGAGGAAAGGAAATGCTTAAGTGCTTTTGATGATTTTTAATCTACTTTGTAATACTCACTAAACGCAATTTTTTAGGCCATCACGCGCCCGAAGACGACTCATGGAAGTTGAAAATGTTCGCGGCTATGACGAATTTCTTTTTACACTTAAAAAGAACGTTTCAACATTGGCCCGCAAAATGGAAAATACTGATCGCAAGAGATGCCTCCTGTTAAAAGAAACATGCATATACGAGATGCCTTAAATAAAACTCTAGTCGCTTTCAAAGTAATCTCCTCCGGTAGCAATGCAAGGCCCCAAATGGAAATCGCTCTGAGTGAGCGTGTCAATGACCCTCGTCACAGCCTCTTTCATATCCTTAAATGTCTCATAACGATAGCCTCTAAAGTTTACTTGAGCGTAGAAAATAACCACAAATCACAGAGAGCAAGGTTTGGACTACAGGGAGGGTGAAGGACTGTCCAGATAAATCGCTGGGTCATGACAACGTTCTTTTTCTGTATCTTTTCTAACCACCATTGGTAAAAACTTCGCGCAAATCTACCACATCTTCAGTTCCTCGCGAATAATTGTATGTACAGTTCCCACACTGATATCAAAATATGCACGTATTGTCTCTATAGACGCATGGGCGTCATTACCTATGAAATTTTTTATTTGGTCAATAAACCTTGGTGTTCTGACTTCTTTACTCCTCCTACCTTTCTCATTATCCCGTACATACTCCTTGCTTTCCTTGAATCTCTTATGCCACTCAAAAACTGATGCTCGATTCATGCAAGATAGTCCAAAAAGCGGGCTGCAGCATTCCATACGTTTCTGTGGAATATTTCCAAGTTTAAAATAGAATTTTATTGTATATCGTTCTTCTAAAATATCCTCATGTCCAAATAGAATATTTGAAATTCACTATCTGTGACAATCAGGCTTTAGTAGGGTGTGTTCCAATTTCTTCAGTAGCTGTTCATTTTAATCAGAAATCATAAAATAGATGTTATCTCATAAGATGTATAGACGTAACACACTTCATTTTCAAGAGTCTACACCAATTTTAATATATATATATATATATATATATATATATATATATATATATATATATATAAGATCCGACTGTCGCTTGGGTGATCGGGTTTCGATCCTGGCTTGAGGTAGTTGCTTGTCTAGCTGCATTGATGAGCTGTGAAACAGCGAAACAGTACTGTATGTGGATGACTATTTATTTATTTCTATTATTTTTAAAACAGTAATCTACGTACATGCATGTTTCAAAGTAACTACCCCTTGTCAGCGTAGCTTGACTGTTTCCAAGCATCAAACTCCAGACCATGTGTATCACAGTCCGGCGCGTTAACCGTTCTGCCACGAACTTTGCTGTTTAATTTATCGCTTATAAATTTAGATTTGTTGTTGTTGTTGATTTTTAACGATAAATATGGTTAAATAGTGGCTTCTGGAGAATATATTCTGAAGAGGATATATATATATATATATATATATATATATATATATATATATATATATATATATATATATATATATATATATAGTCCCTTCAAAATTTTGCCTGTCTCAAACTTCAGCTTCAACTCCTTCTTCACCTTCTCCCCCGGATCGCTTCCTCTTTCCTGGAATCTTTTTACCTTTGACTTTTTTTGTGATCATCATTCAGCCACTCAGGGTTGACCACTCAATTCGTCCACCGAAGAAAACATCCAGACGATCTCTATTCAGAGGATCTTATTTACAGATAATCTTCGTACATTGTTTTCTTATATCCTTCATCCGTTGACCAATAATCTATCAGATGCAAATGTGCAGTTCATGGGCATCAGTAAAATATGCTGCGTGGCACACACACACACACACACACACACACACACACACACACACACACACACACACACACACACACGCAAACACACAGACACACACACGCAAACACACACACTCACGCACGCACACACACACACGTACACACACACAGTCACACACATACACACACACACGCACGCACACACACACAAACGCACGCACACACACACACGCACACACATACACACACGCACACACACACGCACACACATACACGCACACACACACGCGCACACTCGCACACACGCGCACACACGCGCACACACACGCACACACATACATACACACGCACACACACGCACACACGCACGCACACACGCACACACGCACGCACACACGCACACACGCACACAAATACACACACACACACGCACGCACACACACGCAGACACGTACACACACATATATGTGTATGCATATGAGGTGTTTTAAAAGTAAAGCCTCATATGTTTTTAATTCGAAAGATATGCAGACAGCATTTTTCTCTTATGCATATTTCCACAAAATTAAATCAGAAATGTAAATTTCAGCCGTCCTACATTGAAACCTATGCCTCCCTATCATAGAAAGCCCTACTTACTCGCATAAAGAAACCGGCCATCAACAAGGCTCAATTATGAAAGCGGAAAGACTGCGTTTAATGGCTTTTAACAGATTTTAATCGAATCATTAGTTTGATTCGCGCCTAAAGACAACTTATGGGAGTTGAACACGTTCGCGGCTATGGTGAATTTCTTTTTACACTCTAACAGAACGTTCGAACATTGGCCCGCCAAATGGGAAAGATGAATTTGCAACAGAAACAACGAAACATGCACGTGCGTGCGCATGGGCATATATATATACATATATATATATATATATACAGTGATGATCATATTTATTGGCACGGTAAAATAAAAGTTAAATTTTGTCTAATAAATTCTAAAAAAGGGATTAAATTAAAGAAAATAACAAAGTATATTATGTATTTTTAACTGGCCTTTCCGATGCAGCAATCGGATTTTAGAAAAAATAAATAACAAAGGAACAACAAACATAATTGCAAAAAACCCTTGTTCAAAATTATTGGCACGATTTATTTAATAATCAATTGTATAGCCTTTGGCCTTGATTACCTTCCTCAGTCGCTTTTCATAGTTTACAACCAAGTTGTTGCACTCATCAGTAGTAATTTTAGCCCACTCTTCCTGACAATAATCCTCCAATTGAATAAGATTCTTAGGCTTCCTTTGCATTACCCTCAATTTTAATGTTCTCCATAAATTTTCAATTGGATTAAGGTCTGGGCTTTGTGATGGCCACTCCAAAACATTAATATGATTGTCCTCAAGCCATTTCTTAGTCAGTTTAGCCGAATGCTTTGGGTCATTATCTTGCATGAACCACCAACGACGACCAAGTGAGAGCTCTTTAGCAGAGTCTTTCAGGTTTTCATCCAATATTTTAACATAATCTTCCTTTTTTATGCTACCTGTGACCTTAACAAGTCGCCCTGGTCCAGAGGCAGCAAAGGATCCCCAAAACATCAAACTGCCTCCACCGTGCTTCACTGTGGGTATGGTGTTCTTAGGCAGGAAAGCTTCGCCAGATTTTCTGTAAATATAAGACACTTTATTATGGCCAAATAACTCTATTTTCGTTTCGTCAGTCCATAGAACACGTTTCCAGAATGCAACATCTTTATCAATATGACGTTTTGCAAAGGCTAGCCTTGCTTTCAGGTGCATAGGCTTCAATAAGGGAGTCTTTCTCGGACGACATGCTTTTAAACCAGCTCTCTTCAAAACTCTACCAACTGTATGTCGAGATACATTCACTCCAGAGGTGCTCTGTTCATCAACAATCTCCCCAACAGAGATCCTTGGGTTTTGTTTTACTTGTCGAACAATTTTCCGTTCATCTCTTGGGGAAAGAATCCTTTTTCTCCCTCTACCCTCTAAACTCATAACGTGGCCTTGCGATTTGAACTTGTTTATTATGGCTCTAACAGTGGATTTGGGAAGGTTTAGCTTCTTTGAAATCTTATCATAGCCCTCCCCATTGGTATGGCATGCTACAACAAGCTTCCTGACGTCTTCGCTGTGTTCCTTAGTTTTAACCATGGCGATTGAAAATTATAATTTAGTCACTTATAATAGTTTAAATAAATCGCTATCTAAAAATTATCTGAAAAAAATTATTCACTGAATTAGCGTTAAACAAGCATAATATGGCTATAAAAAAGTTCAGAAAGCACGTAAACCGGAAATTGATTGATATTATACTGATACTAAAAGAAAAACAAAGCCGTGCCAATAATTTTGAACAAGGGTTTTTTGCAATTATGTTTGTTGTTCCTTTGTTATTTATTTTTTCTAAAATCCGATTGCTGCATCGGAAAGGCCAGTTAAAAATACATAATACACTTTGTTATTTTCTTTAATTTAATCCCTTTTTTAGAATTTATTAGACAAAATTTAACTTTTATTTTACCGTGCCAATAAATATGATCATCACTGTATACATACACGATATATATACATATATATATATATATATATATATATATATATATATATATATATATATATATATATATATATATATACATATATACATATATATATACATATATACATTTATATATATACATATATATACATATACATACATATATATACATATATATATACATATATACATATATATATATATATATATATATATCGACAGGGGGTAAAGCCATGTTCGATACGGATTTTTTTTTCAAATTTGCTACACTTATAAATCTCAATTAAAGGAATTGAATGGTACTTGTTAAACATCTCAAGGTCAAAGGGTTGCTGAGATATGACCTTGACCTTTTACAAAAATGTGAATTTTTATGAAGAAGTGACCAACTTTATAAGACGATATCTCTGTTGTTTATGTGCCTTCAAAGTTCATTCATATATCATTTTAAAGTACTTGGATGGATCTATAATTTTATCTGGGAATATTTGTTTTCAAGGTCAAATTAAAAAAGTTGACCTTGACCTTAACTTTTAACCAGAATTATCTCAAAAACCGTTCTTTCAATTTCTTTTAAATTTTGACAGAAGATTTGTCTATGTTATGACAGTATATATTCCAAATTTCATGATGGGCTTTCACTAGAACTATCGTTACAAGTGTTTTAAAGAAGTGGACAAATTCAAAATGGCGGAACGTAGTACCTGCGACTTTATCTGAATAGATTGTTTCAATAAAAGTTTTAAAATAAAGCTGTAGTGTTGGTTTTATGAAGGCAACATTTTTATCCTTCCACGCTGTAGGTCAAACTCGGTTTCGAAATCTAGTAGATGATGCCCTTTTCTCTTCCCATCAAAAAAAAAAAAAAACCCACAAAACATGACTTTTTTTCCTGCCCACTCCTTCAGAAATCTGACAAGAAAGTGCTAAAAGATATTAAAATACTTTGGTTTTTCAGTAAGTGAAACTTTTATCACCTCTATGTTAGACATCTTTTTATTTTTGAAGTTACCTTTACTTGAGACTACTGCCTGTTATAAAAATAAGTTCTCAATATATGTAGTAGAGGGATTGGTGAAGGTAAAAACCAATAAAAATTTATTAAAAAAATATTATTGAAATCGTTTTGCCAGTTGAGTTTGACTTGGAACAGATAAGAGACAAAAATTTATACTACAGGATTGACATTTTGCCAGTCACCATAAAAATGTAAGTTCTATTTTCATTATTTTTATGTAGAATTTTAGTAGATATTTTTTATTAAAATGGTGAACCTGTAGGAGCGTCACTCCTACTAAAAATATGTTTCTGTTCGGTTTCTTGCTATTTTTCAGTGGATTATTATTGAATGGACACTTATATGCAAGATTATTAAAGAAAAAACCCCTAAAAATTAATATTTCGACATTTGTAAGGGGTGCTCACTTTTTAGTTACGACGTTATAGTAAATCGATACCCTATTTTGTAAACACGGAAATGAATTTGTTTCATTTGCCTACTTTTTGTACTTATGTATTTTAGGTACAGTGCTGAAATAACGTTATTATTTCGAAAGCCATACTTAACATGGAGAGGGTAGGGTGTTTTGTAGGGACCTCCAGACGTTTGTGAAGAATTTTGTACATAATTCCGTGACGTCAGACTTGTGTTTACTTTACGAAATATGGAACGGCAGAAGCGACTTAATACTTTTTTTTCTTCTTCAAATGGCAACTAATAAATGATCTTTGTTATAATTTTGTTAGGTTTTAAGTTTTACACAGTTTAATGATTAGTAATATTATAAACATTTATATATTAACTATAAAATACGGTTTTCATAAATATTTGTGACTGTTCCTTTGGTTAATTATGGGTTTCCATACTTTATTTGGTAATAAGGGACAAACTAGAAAAGTGATCTTTGAAATAGTAAATTTTTCGCACAATAATATTTTTCAATCGTCTTTAATCTGGCGATGAAATAGACGGCAAGATGCGTGTTTATATTAACTTAATATTAAAATAAAATTTAAACCGTTTTTTTTTTTTTTAATCTATGTTGTAATGGAACATTTTGAAATAACTGAGTTTTAATCTTTTAAAACTTAATTAACTTTTAGGAAGTTTTTTTTTCTTCACAATTCAACGGGGGGAGGGGGGAACGTTATTTTAAAAAAGATTAATTTTTTAATTCCAAATTCAAGGTAAGTTTTTGTCCGATTTGTGCTTTTAAAATGTAAAAAAATATTTTGTATTTATTGGAACTCTTATCTTTCATAATAAATAGAAATTTCGATCGATTTAAATATATTTCGTTAAACTTGTGAATGAGAAAGGAATCTTATATTTGCGAAATACACGAAAAACTAGATTTCCACAAGATACAATTAATAAAGTAAAGCAGTTTTACAAAAGTGAAGAAGTCAGTCGAGTGATGCCTGGAAAAAATGATTACAAGACTGTTTTAAAGGATGGAGAACGGGTTCAGGAACAAAAATATCTTGTTCTCTGTAACCTGAAAGAGGCATTTAAATTATTTACATCAAAGCATTAAGAGAAAATAGGCTTTTCTAAATTCGCCGAGCTTAGGCCAAAAGAATGCGTGCTAGCGGGTGGTGCCGGGACTCATACTGTGTGCATTTGCACAATCCATCAGAATATAAAGTTGATGATTACAGGATCTCATCTGGCTAAACTGACTGAAGGAGAAAGTCATCATTTGACAGATTACAACCAATGCATACTTGCTCTTACATGCAAGGAAGCATCGACAAATTGTTACTTGAGTGACTGCTCATCTTGCAACAAACTGATGGATGATTTTGTTATGCAAGAAATTTTTCAAAATTCTCAATTGATAATTTTGTATACAAACAGTGGTTATCAACTAATAGAACCATTCTACAAACTCTATCACAATATACAGAGGAATTTATTGAAACCTTCCATGCAGGCCTTCAAAAATTGAAGAATCATAATTTCATTGTCAAAACGCAATCAAACTTTTGTTCTGATAGAAACGGTTCTTTTAAGTTTGTCGAAGTATTAGCAATAGCAGATTTTTCTGAGAATTATTCATTTATTTTGCAAGATTCAGCTCAAGGATTCCACTGGAATAATGATCAAGCTACATTGCACCCATTCATCTGCTACTATAGAAATAGAATTGACCTTTATAAAAATTTTAAAAACTTTATAAATCTGTGCAACCATAAATCTGATTTTGGTATTGATGCAGAGTGGCACTTTTTTGCTACTTCTCATGGGAAAGGACCATGTGATGGGTTAGGTGGCAGTGTAAAAAGGTTAGCAGCAAAAGCTAGCCTGCAGCAACCCTATAATGAACAAATAATGACGCCAAGGCAGTTGTATTTGTATGCAATAAAAGATATTTCTGGAATACATTTCTTATATTCCTCAACTGCAGAATGGACAAAGGAAGCAAACATATTAGAAGACAGATTTAACAATTCCGCCACGATTATAGGAACACAAAAATTGCATACTTTCATTGCTGTCTCTCAGAGAGAAGTGAAAATAAAAACAGTGTCAACACAAAAGAAAGGAAGAGTAGTTCGAATCACAAAACAGAACAATATGGAGTTCGAAGACATTAACGGATTTGTGACAGTACTTCATGAGAGGAATTGGAGGTTAGGATGTGTACTTGACAAAACTCCAGATAATGATGAGGTGAAAGTGACGTTTTTACAACCAAATGGACCCTCTCCATCTTTCTATTATCCATCACGTCCAAATATATCAATTTTGAAATATTCTGATATTCTTAGTTCAGTTAATGCAATAACTGAAACACGAATATCTTATAAACTTTCAAAAAATGAGATGAAAAATGCATCATATATTTTAGAAAGAAAGATTGTGAAAGAAAAATCTAAATAAATACTTTAATGTTCATTATTATAAAAATGTTTCAGTGAAACGGATTTTTCATTTTGAAATGTATCCATATGAACACGTTGATTTCTTGTGTATATAATGCATACTTAAGACTGCTAAAAATGTCAAAGAAACTGTTTACCATCGCCATCAAATGTTGTTTATTCTTTTGATACTATAACCTAATTAAATCTCAACGCACTTTTTGGAATTTTTTATTACATCACTTTCTGTATCAAAATCTGTGTTGTATAAGAAAAGTATGAAAGTCATAAAACAGTTTGACTTCAAAACCATAATTTGCATAAAATTCAACATGTCAAGAATTTTTAAGAACATGCATAAAAATTTTTCATTGAAAAATAAACAACAGAAATTCCCTTTTAATAGACCATTGAGATGACATATGTTTTATCGTACAATGCAATAAACCCTTAACACCTTTCAAAATTCTTTTTTTTTTTATTATATATCATTTTTTCGATAACAAAATCCGTGGTGCATCAAAAAAAAAACAAAAAAAAACGGTGCTTGTGCACTTTTTGAACCACGCTATTTTCAAATTGTATTTTCAGCTTAATTTAAAGTTTTACGATATGTTCTTTTTATTATAAAATTGTTTGGTGAAAGTACACATTACTTACAAAATACCCTCCTCTCCACATGTTAAGAATGACTTTCGAAATAACGTTATTAATTCAGCATGGTTACAAAAGTGCGAAGTACCAAAAAACAAATGAAGAAAATTCAGTTTCATCAGCAAATTTTTTTTTTTTTTTTACTTTTTGACCATGGTCTTTATGTAAATATTAATCAGCATCAAAATAGTTTTACAAAGATATCAAACTTGACCATATTGGGAAATATCAAAATGTTTTATATAAAGTCGCGGGTACTTTGTTCCGCCATTTTGAATTTGCCCACTTCTTTAAAACGCTTGTAATGATAGTTCTAGTGAAATGCCCATCACGAAATTTGAAATATATACTGTCATAAGATAGACAAATCTTCTGTCAAAATTTAAAAGAAATTGAAAGTACGGTATTTGAGATAATTCAGGTTAAAAGTTAAGGTCAAGGTCAACATTATAAATCTGACCTTGAAAAAATATATTCCCAGATAAAATTATAGATCTATCCAAGTACTTTAAAATGATATATGAATGAACTTTATAGGCGCATAAACAACAGAGATATCGTTTTATAAAGTTGGTCACTTCTTCATAAAAATTCACATTTTTGTAAAAGGTCAAGGTCATATCTCAGCAACCCCTTGACCTTGAGATGTTTAACAAGTACCATTCAATTTCTTTAATTGAGATCTATGTGTAGCAAATTTGAAAAAAATCCGTGTCGGACATGGTTTTACCCCCTGTCGATTTGACATGAAATGAACCATGACCCAGGCTGAGAAGGAGTGCTATGATTATACTCTTCTCCGACTGGCCCCTCCCTCTTCCCCGACCTCAACCCGCTGGACTACTTCGTTTATTCATACATCGAGAACATCACCAACATGACCTCCCACAACACCAAAGTCAGCCTGATCGCGTCCATCCGCCAAGTATTCGCCGAGCCCCCGCCAGCGTATGGAGGCGGTGATTGAGGCGGAGAGCGGCTACATTTTATAGATGTCAGCTCTACTATCTAATTCAATTATCTGAATTGATTTTTTCAATAAAAGTTTTAAAATAAAGCTGTAGTGTTGGTTTTTTTGGGGCAACATTTTTATCCTTCCACGCTGTAGGTCAAACTCGGTTTCGAAATCTAGTTGATGATGCCCTTTTCTCTTCCCATCAACCTCTTTCCTACAGAAGAGACGTTGTTAGCCTGTCTCTGCTTTATCCTAGTTTCATGGAAAGTGCTCGTCTGAGCTCTAATCTATTGTTCCCCTTTGTTAAACTTTCACAAAAAAACACTCGACTACCTACAACCATTATCGATATCTTTTCTCACTCTCTATCTGTGCTTAAACCCAAACAAAGATTTCATAAACAAACCCTTTTTTTTCTAGAACTGCCCACCTGTGGAACATTGTTCCACTGGTCTGCTTCCTGGCTGATTACAATATAGTAGTTTTCAAGTCCAACGTAAACAAGTTCTACCCAAATTCTATCATTAACGATTACTACAATACCACATTACATTCATTAACACTTATTCTTGAATGGCTTTCGGGCCTTCATAAGTGGTGATTCCGTTTTAAAAATAATAATAATGTTAGCTGACAGAGAGGAAAACATGCTGGCAAGGAGAAAGCGATACTTCTACCACTTTATTGGATGTGCAGAGAAGGCTGTTGTCGTCGCTATTGGTCAATCGGTTGTTCGTGACTAGTTACGTTTGTTACGATTTAGAGACGACTCTATTCCTAAGCAATGCATTTGTAACTTCAAGATGTTTATTCCAGATGTCAGAAAAAGAAGCTTTAATTTTCTTTTGTTTTGTGCCTTCAACGTCGCAACGAGCACGTAAACAAATGACATCATCATCATCATCATCATCATCATCATCATCATCATCATCATCATCGTCACTTCTGCTGTTGCTGATGATGATGCCACTACTACTAAATTATTATTTCGATTATTAATCAATAGAAGGACCTCGTGGAAATCCCGCGGAGACTTTCTTCGTTTACTGGTGACAGTAATACTTTTTCACGAAATTATAATTGTCTTTTAAGGTCAATAATTTTAAGAAGAAATTGTCTCTTTCTTCTCCTGTAAATACGTTTGTTCCTATTCATTTTCCTTCTAACGAGGGTGGAGCTAGTCACATAGGTAGGGGTTGGGGGTTGAAACTGATTCCCCAATTCATCGACCGAAAACCGAAAATATAAAGTGTAGTATCAGAACAGATGCGTAAATACATTTGTCATTGTTAAATGTCCTAATACACAAAGGAAAATTATACTTTAGCGTATAGTTCGAAACTCCATGGAATATTTTTTTTTGTTTTATTTGTATTCCTTGTCGACTAATTAAACTTTTGTATACCTTCCTTATAGGTTTATAAGTTTTTTTTTTAAATTTGAATATATATATATATGTTTTGAGAAAAATAGAAAAACCGAATGAAATTATTAAAATAATCAACCTGTCGTCCTTATTTCATAGAACATCTTCAGCATATTGAAGTAAAAATGCAAGAAAAGAAAAAGTCATAGATCGTACGAAAAAGAGAACAGGTTTTGAATCCTACCCATGTTACGCACACATATGTTTGTCCTTCCCGACATGGGTAGGATTCAAAACCTGTTCTCTTTTTCGTATGATCTATGACTTTTTCTTTTCTTGCATTTTTACTTCAATATGCTGAAGATGTTCTATGAAATAAGGACGAAACGTTGATTATTTTAATAATTTCATTCGGTTTTTCTATTTTTCTCAAAACATAACGTCAACCACCGCTGGTATTTTTACATTTCTTATACATACATATACATA
This sequence comes from Euprymna scolopes, assembly GCF_053919585.1. Taxonomy (NCBI): domain Eukaryota; kingdom Metazoa; phylum Mollusca; class Cephalopoda; order Sepiida; family Sepiolidae; genus Euprymna; species Euprymna scolopes. The sequence continues at coordinate 24,324,251 of NC_136503.1, read as the reverse complement.
CATATATATATATATATATATATATATATATATATATATATATATATATATATATATATATATGTATATATATTGTTGTGTGTGTTTGAGTGTGTGCGTGTGTGTGTGTATGTGTGTATGTGTGTGCCTGACTAAATGTCACAAAATATACATTCATCTTCAAACTCAGTATACTTCAGACCTGGTTATGATACAAAATAAAAATGCTATAATAATCATTGCTTAGAGTCACCAGCAACCATATGTGTGAATGTATTGAAATTTATTAATTGATTCATCAGCGGTAGTCTCCCTTGATCTCTTGGATTACTTGGATTGGCCATGAGGTAATCCAACCCCTGCCTCTTTGGGGGTCTTATGAAATAGTCTATATTACCATAAAACTCAAGGTACAATTTTCAGTTGCCCCACCTTGGTTGGCGTCGCCATAAGTGCATGGCGATAGAAGCCATCAGAAGGCAGTTCGCGAATAAAAGCCATTCATCTTATTTATTCTCCGACTAGCAGGGGTACCCGGACTTGCCCTGGTGTATCGAGTAAGGAAGCCCGAAATAAAAGTAGGCAGCCTGGGTGGAGAGAGGTGTTAAAAACAACAACGTGGTTGTAGGCAGGTGGGCTCGAACCCGTAACGCAAAGGAGAAAAAGAAGGGGAAAAATAACGTGATGTCTTTGCGGATGCGTTCATGGCAAAACCGAAAGTAGCAAATGTTGAAATTAAGGCTAGTCAATCGAAAGGGGAGGATAAATTGCGAAAATATCGGCGAAAAAAGCGAAACCGCTTGTAGAAATCTACTTAGTTGAGGGTGAACAAATTAAGGTATTTGGCCAATTTTTCGATATTTGTTGTCTGAAGGATCGTGGTTTAAAAGGATACCAGTTTCGGTACGTTTCGACGCGTCTGTCGTAAGTTTTTTCGAGACATACAAACACATACATTTTGCCCTTTATATATATGAAAGATATGTTCTAGCGCAGGCACGTATTAACAACCCCCTTTGTTTTGTACCTTCGCCATTTTCTGTTGTATATAATCATTTACTTAGAAAATAAAACTATTTAATTATATCCACTACCGGTTTTTTCAGTCTCAAAAGCTATCACCCCTCATCGACTTTCAGCGCTAATCTTCGAGGATCAATCATATTTTTGTCAGTTGAAAAAAATTAAACTTCTTTTCGAGGACAATTCTTCATTTTATAGATATATAAATTTCTGAATTAAATGTTTCGAATATAGCTTTTTGTTCTATTACCCTTTAAGTTGTAAGTACTGGTAACCTTAAGTGGGAGGAGTTTTAAATCTATTTAAAAAAATGCTCCTTTTTAAAGATTTTCGAGTGGTCTTAAATTCTTTATCAGTACATTCTTGTACATGTTTTAATTTCTTTTATGTCAATTTGATTTAATAAACAAATGCGGTAGAGACTATATATAATCTGATTTCGTTCACCTAGTCAAGGTTTCGAATTTATCAAGTCTCTTTATCTAGTAAATTATGGTGTTATTTGTTCTACAATTCTAATCTCTCTATAAAACTGGGGACCTTTCTTATTTTTTTGTTTGCTTGCATCTTGTCTGCGACGATTGAGCGATTCTATCTTTAAAAGAAATGTACTTTGTGGTCGTGAGAAGTTGAGACTAGTCAGAGTCAAGTGCATTATAAATTTAAACAGTATAAAAAACATCTCCCGTTATACAACACAAACGTAAAGACTAACTCTGGAATATTTATATTTGAATTTACTTCAAGTGAATAAAGACACACACACACACACACACACACACACACACACACACACACACACACACACACACACACACACACACACATGTGTGTGTGTGTGTTACTTCAGATCAATTATCTTGACTTATTTTATAATCTTATCTTTATTTTTGGAAATCCATTATTCTTTGCATTTTGATCTTTTACTTTAAACGCTTCCTTTCCACTATTATTATCATTATTAACCAATATAATTATTTCAAAAAAAATATTATCAATTATCACCAATATCGCAGAGACCAACATGTTTGTCTCCATTGCCTTCTATTTTTAATTATCATTATCACAATTAAAGTAGATAATTACATCTAAGCATGGAGATAAATTAATTATGTACATTTTCAGATTTTATTATTATTATTATTATTATTATTATTATTATTATTATTATTATTATTATTGATATATAACTGCCAAAGCTTGGCATAGTAAATAAGTAAAAAAGATATGATGAGAAATGGGAGTAAACGAGGATGAGGGACGAGTAGCAAGGAAAAAATTGGTCCTCTTCTCCTTTTCGTCCTTTTTTTCTTTTCTTTTTTTCTTTTCTCCTTTTCTCTCTTGCGTCTTTTCCTTATCTTCCTCATCTCTTAACCTCTTTACTAATGTATGTAGGGATGATAGTGGTATGGCGAGGATGTACAAGAGGGTAACGTAAGTTGTACACTTTCTGACCACGTGTAAAAATTCTAGTCAAATTAAAAGCATTTTTATAACTGAATAACTCCGATTTATCCTGAAATACTTTTTTGCATAAATATGTTAAATTCACACCCTCTATTGATCGAACCTATACACAGTAGTATGTTTAAGATTTAAGGCGGCCATTACACACGCATACATATACTATTTTTCTAGTCTTCCATTATTTCCATCTTAGTCTTATACCCCCATCTTTTCCCCTTCATTATCATAATCCGCACCCTTATTGGGTCTTATTTACATCCAGCCAAATCTTATTTTTCACAACACTTGATGGAACCTGCTGATTTTAACTTTCTGTAGCAGGAAAACCTAATATTTACATTGCAAAGTTTGCTTTTGTATAAACTGTATCGCCTGAAGAGGTCTCTAGTTACTGGTAACTAGCTGATCAAAACATGGTTATGATTGTGTAGCAACATATAACTGTTTATGTAGAAACAAATAAAGAGTTTACTCTGCTCTACTTCGGTATTGAGCACTCTTGTATTAACCTCGTTAAACTTCGTTTGTTACTTAACCTCTGGAAAACAATAACCTCAGATTATATATATATATATATATATATATATATATATATATATATATATATATTGTATTTATTTGCTTCCCCACCAAAGCAAATTAGGCACAAGGCCGTTTTTGATGTGAGATAAAAACCAGCTCCCCTAAAAGAAGGCAAAAAGGGGGTACTCTGGTTACCAAAAATAATAATTGTCCCAGTATAGAGGGTTTCCCCTCCATTGACTGGTACAAATTATCTTAAGTGCAGAACAGATACTACACATTGATCCCGGCCCGAAGACCAAAGTTTGGATTTCAATACCATATATTAGGTTCAATATAATATTCGACAAATAAAAGTTTCTATAATAAATACGTAATCTGCATTAATTAAAATATCAAATTTAAGCGTATCTTACGATCGGACAACGCCGGAGGACCTGCAAGTCGTTCTATAAAATCTTATCCCTCGTGATCAATAGATTTAAAGTAGTGCCAATGAACAAGCGAGAGTTATTATTAAAGATTGTCTACTTTTTTCGTTTTTGGACCTCTTTAGTTGATAAATAAGTACACACTGTTCGCTCTGTGTTTATCAGTAATTGTAAACAAACTAAAGCTTCATAAGTTTTTTTCCTGTTCTTATTGCAGCGTCGTGTATTTTTGCAACGGAAGAATGTAAAAAAAAATGTACGTTTTTCTGATGATTGAAGTTTTGCGAGTGGTTCTCCCTAATGAATTGATTTTCCGACATTTCTCCTATCTCAAATGACGTGTCAATGTTTTATGATTTCTTAAAAAAATTTCTTATCAGTTTCTTCAAGCTGGGTATGGGGCACCCTACCGGATGCCGAACATTCACCCGATGTTGTATATATTACAAACGAGAGATCTTAAGATTCTAACTGTCTTTTTAAGTGCAATTGTTTGAACCTCTCTTGCAATTGGTTCACCGAGTATATTTGTCAGGTAACTTTTAAAATTCTTTTTCATTAGTTCAGTTGCACCTATGATTAATAGAATGATAAGGATCTTCCTAACGTTCCAATTTCTTTTCCTGTCGAACTTTTTTATATGTAAAAGAGGTTGTTAAAATGTTTTTGATTTATAATGATGGTATGACCCCAATGATTTCGGCGATCTTACTTATAACTTACGGTTAGGAAATCAACCAATCAGAAACCTCCAACTTTATTATAAAAATATCGAATTTTGGATTCAATTCAGTTGGCTGCCTTGAAACGACTGAATCATGACTGCTTTGATTCTTCGCCGATTTGATTTACTTCCGCCATCTTTGCTCAACTTAATGTCTCAAGACTTAACAAAGGTTTAACTTTCTGTTTGGGTCACTGTTATATATGTAAGTTATTAAATTCCTCGGAGATGGAAGGTAAAGCCTGAAGGACGTCGGAAAATAAAAAAATCGTATGCATTCATATATCTATATATATATAAATGTAACTCTTGGTTCGTTCGCAATTAATAGTCTAAAAAACCACTGGACGGCTTCCACGTTTTGGTATACTATGTTTACTATATCCATGTGTGTTTTTATATATTTCTTTTTAATTATAGCATTATACTTAATTTTTCTATGATAAATAGGTGGTTTTCTTTTTACCGATAGGCCATTTTTTTTATTTAGGAACAATTATTTATTACCGCTTCCTGTCACGTGACCAGTGTTTCCAATTTAGCGGTTTTCCTGCTAAATCTGGAGATTTTGTTTGCAATCTAGCAGGGAATTCTAGAAAGTCTGGAGATATTTCGCACCCACACACCCGCAATTTTAGATTAAAAAATAAAGAAAAGTGCTTGAAAATACTTTAAAACATAAAATAAACTCATTCATGTAAGTAAAAAAAAAGTAGCATTCATTGCCTTTGGTAACAATTATTTATTGATTATTTGTTTTGTTTTTCACCTTTTTTTCGACTAACCATTCTTAAATCTCGCTATAAAATCGATTTTTCCAAGTACATTTTAGGTGGGGGGCATTCCAACCTCCGAAGTTTAGTTTAAAATACGATCTAAGCAACCCCGCTTAATTTAGAAGTATTTAGTCGAAAATTGTAAAAAGCAAGAAACAACAGCAAAAAAACAAACAAACTTATACCAATACAGTAGAATTTAATTATCTACCAACCTAAATACTTTTAACATGCTAAAACAATGTTTTTTGTTTTTTTATTTTTCTAATTTTAAAATATGTTGCACCATTATTGTGATGTTTAATTTGCAGTATATTTCAATTTAACTTTTATTATACAAAGTTTGAGTTTATAATTTGTTTCTTGCAAAAAAAAAAAATACCCTCTCTGAAAAAAACATGTAAGCCTTCTGGGGAGCTAACCGCTTCAATATAATTCCAGAAACATATAGTGAGAAAACAAGGAACATTTTATATATTGAATATACTATATTTATAATTTTTTTATTGTAGGAAGTTAAAATATGGAGTTTTTTTTGGGGGGGGGGAATTAGCGATTTTTGAAAATTTCAGATGATAAAAGTTAAAAATCTAGCGATTTTCTGGACATTTCTTTCTACTGATCTCGCGGGTTTTTTTTTAAGTCTCAGAAAATGATAGTTTAGTCTCACAGGCTTAATGCAAACAGAATATGTTTACAATATCTGTAAATTTTCAATGGGTTTAATCACATGATTATTGATAATGTAACCATGTGATTGAAATTTAATTTAAATTAACCACACATGGTCGCTTTCCTATCAAATATTCATCGAAAAATGGTAGCTACAGACAAAATGAATGCCGACGCTCAAAGTGTATAAACATTTTGATCCCTTCCTTTACTTAAAAATTCACCAAAAATCAGGAAATTAACGAATTTTAATGAAAATTTCAGTATTTATCAAATAATAATCGCAGAATAAAATGAACTAATTATTTTTACTTAACTCTTCGTGAAAATGTTTTATTTTGTTTAAACAAAAAATACCTTTACTAAAGTTATGGTTTTCAGTAGTAAATAAAAAACGCAAGGATTTATTTCTGCTTTTTTTATTTAAATAAAGTATCGTAATTTGTAACAATAAAAAATAATTTTTACAAGAACATTCCGAAAAAAGCCCCTAAAGTCCGTATTAATAAATTCAATATAACTTGAAGAAAAATGAATTTCTCGCATACTATTCAGAAAATTAAAGATTCAATTAGATTCCTATTTCAGTCACCTAAATTATTTAGGGTGAAATGAGTTTAGGAATTTATAACCAAACATAAATATTCTTTTTTTTTGCTTAAAAAAATAGCATTAATACAGTAAGTTAGGTAAAATTTGCATAGAATGCTCTGCTTTACGGTTGTTGTAAAAATGGAACGGAAATTTGAATTTCGTTCCCTTTTAAAATCGGTACATTTTTACATTACGTCCAACTCATCATTCACATTCGACACGTCAATTTTTATAGCTTTTCAGGTATGCTGGCAAGGTTAGGGGTGTCTATTCCGAAAGCCGTTCTTAACATGGGTAGATTGGTAGGTGTGTCAGAAATTTCGTGAAAAATAGTGAATAATTCCACCCCGTCTTTCCAAGCTTATAACTCCTAAAAAAAATGTAACTCAAGCCCTAATTTTTTTTTCAATTAAAAGAGCAAGGACCAAGGTTTCATAAAAAAAACAACAAAAAAAAAACAACAAAAAAAAACAACGTGTTTTTTTTTTAAAGATTTTAAACTTCGGACTTCACAGTTAAATTTCTAAAAACACTACTTTTTTTGTTTTAAATTTGAATATATTATTTATTGACCTTTTCTCTTCAATTTGTGATATATAAAACTTTGGTGAGTAAATAAATTATTTACTTTTTAATAGACATTTCAAAATGGGAGGCGTAAATTATTCGACCCCCTATCTTTCCAAGCTTATAACTATTCGAAAAATGTAATTCAAGCCTTAATCTTTTTTTCAATTAAAGGAGCAAGGACCAAGGTTTCATTAAAAACAAAAAAACAAAAGAAAAACAAACAACGTGGTTTTTGTTTTAAATTTGAATATATTATTTATTGACATTTTCTCTTCAATTTGTGATATATATAAAACTTTGGTGAGTAAATTAATTATTTACTTTTTAACAGACACTTGAAAATAGGGTGGGGGCGTGAATTAAAACAAACGTTTGTCTAAAATATTATTTTCGGTTTATTGGAAAGAGTATAGAATTTCACATTGATCCTGAAAATATCGTAAAAATAGAATCAATAGAAAAATTTTGATAGATTTTTAAAGTTTAAAAATTGAAAAATATTGAGTTCGTAAAATTCATTACTGTTTTTTAAAAAATAAAAAAAAATATTTCTATTACTTTTAAACCAACTTTAATAGTTTATTTTGGAAGTATAATCCATAAAGATAATAAACAACCCACTTTTAAAAGAGAAATTACGAGGTTTTTATATTTTATTTGCAGTTTCGTGATAGAGGTGTCAAAATTCCTACAAAAATTCTGATACATCTACTAGATTGGAGTGTTTATTCGTTGTAAACGTACCCGACAACCTAAAAATGTTGACATTTCCAATGTGAATGGTAAGCTGGACTTATGTAAAAAATAACAAAAAAATATACCAAACTGACTTTTTCGTTTAAAAATGGAATTATTTCCCTTTCGTTATTAACTTTTTTTTTTTTTAATATTTTGTGTTTTATATACATAAAGTACAATTGTTGAATGTTGCTGTTTTGATTATATTCGTTTGAGGGGGCACAATTAAAAAATCAAGAAAGATTAAAACGGAGAGAAATTTAAGTTTCCGTTCCATTTTTACAACAACCGTAAAACAGCGCATACACAGCAAGTTTTATCGTAATTTATAAGCATAATGTTGAAACACTAAATCAGCATTTTATTTATTTTTCTGCATAATTAATGATGGAAGTATTTTTCTGTTTATTTTCTGAACATCTGTTAAAAAAAATAATTTGTACATTCTCTTGAAAAAATGAATCAAACTTTTCTCTACATTCACATAACTATTTATAGTGTTCATATAAAGCATTCATCTCTTCTTTTTATAATAAAAATTCCGTTTTCAAAGAGAAACGTTTACTGCCAAATTTCTTTAAAAAAAAGAAAGTGCAAGTTTTCCTGAAAAAAAAACTGTCAGCCAAAAATTTATGGTAAAAAATTAATCTTTTTTGGGGAAAAAAAACAACTTTTATTGATTAAAAAAATTGCAAAAAATAATAAAAGTAAATAAACGAATGCAAAATACAATTTTTCTTGAGGAATGTGTTCCATTTTAACAAACTGAGCCACAGCAACGCGTGGCCGGGTACAGCTAGTACATATATATATATATACATACACACACACACACATATATATATATATATATATATATATATATATATATATATATATATATATATAGTGAAGCAAGAAAATCAGCGCAATAACATAACTAATTAGTATGTTGGCAGAATTCGATTGAAGGCAAGGCGAACGCACGTGTTAACATACGACCATTAACAAATTATTTTCCGTTTTCTGTCCTTGCTAAAATATTCTACATATGATTTGGACACATACATTTTCATTTGCTCCCAGCTTTTCTTGTATTAGTCGTTCTTCCTTCCTTTATCTAATACATTCAAAAAACTAGATAATCGCGGTTTTAGTATTATATAGATCTCGACAGTTCAATGAAAAGCGACACCGCTGATGCTAAATTCCACAATTTCTCTGCAAAGTATCACGTAACTATTGGTTTAACTATTTGCTTTTAACAATAAAAAAAGAAATGAGTTACATTTTCTTACGCTAAAAATTAAACAAAAGAAACAGATTGGATTCTCGTCATCAAATCAGTTAATATAATTGTTCAGTTCGAAAGGAACCAAAGTATTTCAGGGAAGGTAGGAAAGAATGATGTTATAAGTGATTATATATATATATATATATATATATATATATATATATATATATATATATATATATATATATATATATACATTCCCAAACGTGTTATATCCATATATGGATATATCTATACTCGTCGCCAAATTGAATATTGAAATGTTCATGCTTTTGATTCTATGGATCGAAACTAGATGAAAATTTCCAAGCTCTTAGAAAATTATAATGCTATTCTATGGTTAAAACTTTATGACCATTGGTTTAGAAAAACCTATATTTAAATCTTATAAAATATGCCCAATTTAGCAGACATTTATAGATATAATGTCTTAGCAAGCAAGCTTTAGTTTTGCTGCTTTCGGATGTTTTTTGCTTCGGATTATTTTGCTAAGTTGTCTCCCCTGTGTCCTTGCCAGGCCACTAATATACACACACATACATATATATTATATATTAAGTTATAGAAACATATTCATGGCAATTAAGCAATACATAGCCCTATACATTTTATCCCCATATGAAATTGTCAAGCTACGGGAATGGAACGCGGAATTTCTGAGGAGTTTAAATTATATGTATATGACTACTTAATTTAACCACATAAATAAATATACTAAAGTAAAGATTTATGCGTAAAACTTTGAGTATTTACTTCAACAGTGCTCAATACGTAGGTAAAGCTAGGTAGTAAGTTATAAAATACATATGGCGATTAAGCTACACAGAATATTCCGCGTTTCATCCACTCTAGGATTCATCAGGCTTATGCGAGGATTTTGTGGTTGTCTCGCGTTTTTATATACACACCTACTATTGAGTTTTTGTTAGCCAATCAGCTCTTTAGTTTCCACCGCAACCTTCCTAATCAGCCAATGAGCAGACACTTACAGGACAAAGACCCAGCTGACATCCGGTTGACCCGTATATATATATATATATATATATATATATATATATATATATATATATATATAAGATAAGATTTTTCCAAATGTTTATTATATCAAAATCTATCAGCCAATGGCAATGTACATATATCAATAAGAATGTAAGCCATGTAAATTGACTCAAATATTAAGCAACATGATTAACATTTCTATAATCGAGCATATATATTTGCAAAAACCAAAACCAGAAAAATAAAGATAAAAATCACTTTTGTATTTTTTCGAATATTATGGTTGATGTCGAAACAATTGTAATATTCGAAAAAAATACAAATATGATGTTATCTTTCTCCTTGTGGTGTTGGTCTTTTGCAAGTATATATATATATATATATATATATATATATATATATATATATATATATATATATATATATATATATATATATATATGTCGATATATATATATTTCTGTGGAAACGTTCTTTATACATTTATATATTTCTGTGGAAACGTTCTTTATACATTTATATTTCCTTTTTTCCAGTCCTTATTGAAGAAGCTCAATGTAATTACAGAGCATATAATGAATGAATGACAAAAGTCTATATTCCAAATTTCATCATGTTGACCATCTTACAATCTATTCCGTTAATTTAGTTGGCACTTACAATTCTCTCTCTCTCTTTACACACACACACACACACACACACACACACACACACACACACACACACACACACACACACACATATATATATATATATAGAGAGAGAGAGAGAGAGAACAAAGAATAAAAGAACGACAATATAAAATATATACTAGTGCATATAAACTTACTCGTTAATTCAATAGAGGGATTACATAAATTAGTGGTGTAGGGTAAGTAGTTTACTTATTCTACAGTCTTTACTAATATTGAATCAACGATTAAGTTTATATGCACTAGTATATATATATATTTATATTGTCGTTCTTTTATTCGTTATATTCTATACAAGCTCCACCTCAATTTGTTGAGCTTTGGATTATGCCGATAAGCGTCCTCTGAAAGAATTTCTCTAATCTTTTAACTCCTCCCCCCCCACACACTATATATATATAATATATATGTGTATATATATATATATATATATATATATATATATATATATATATATATATATATATATATATATATATTTTGCTCCCTATCTTGGGTTGAGCCTGTTGAGAAGTGATATACAAATTGCCATTAGCGTATTAAGCGACGCTTTTTGTGTAAACAAATCGAGCTTCCTCACAGTCAATGTTAATGTCAAAACATCCTTAATTCACTACCCACGCTATACCCGTGTAGCGTAATGGTGATCAGCCTTGACTGTCATTTGGGCGGTCGGGTTTCGATCCTGGCTTGAGGCAGTTGCCTGTCTAGCCACACTGATGTGCTGTGAAACAGCAATACATTACTGTATGTGGATGACTATATATATATATATATATATATATATATATATATATATATATATATATATATATTGTGTGTGTGTTCTTGTAGGGGTGTTCATAAGTGTATTAATTTCGTGAAGCTACAGTATTTATGAGAAAGTATTGTGTTTAATAGCAAGCAGAGTTATATTTTAGTTTAAATGCTTATTTATACGCACATCCTTGCTCCTCATATTCATAAATGTTTGAGCTACGAACCTATTCAAAGTCTATTTTGCTCAAATCGCAGAGAAGATGCGGAAACAACGAATGAATTCCATGCTAGTGGAGACTTTGGAAGGATGAGCGAGGATAATTCGTAGTGGAATAACGAATATTAGAAGGAATTAAACATCAGCCTGTACACATACGTACGCATTCGCAATGTACATACGCACACTTCTACATACATACACACTAAATAATCTGACAAACAAAGGGTAAGTAGAGAAACAATTGAAACTTATAGAAAGGATGAAATAAGAAAAAAGTCAGAAAAAAGGACGATAAAACTGACACAATATACCTTAAAGGCTTCCTTCAGTCTTGACAGACTATGGATACCCACAGTAAGGGTACCTGCGCGTGAAATTTTTCATTTTGTGGCAAGAGTTGCGCAATCTTCAACCACACATCTCCCGAGTCGACATAATTGAATACCAGTGGCAAGTGGAGGTTCAGGACGACTGGAAACAATGCCGAGATAAGCGGAAAGGACATACAACGCCTAGAATTCTCAAATGGTCACCCACCTGGTATTAGCCAGGCTCAATGTTGCTTAACTTCGGTGATTTGACAAGAACCAGTGTGTCAACGTGATTATGCCGTACAACATACCTAGAATATTACATACGCGCATAAAACTGAAATTATTGGTTATCTGGATCGTTCACATGATCAGAATAGCCCCCCCCCCGTTTTAAAGTATTGGCCGCGAGAGTCAAATGGAGTTTTATAGCCTAAATGTCTGGAGTCCTTTAAAACACACATGTATCAGCATAACAGAGACAGTTGTAAACACACATGCCACCCTCTCCATGTATAAATGGAAATTCTGAGTTAAATCATGTAGAATCACAATAAAATGTAATGTTTGACAAAGGAGTACATACAACTATTAAAATTTTTTTCTATATTAGGCGTACTCCTTGTAAAACAATGTTGTTGTAATTCTACGTAATTTAACTCAGAATTTCCCTTTATGTTATTGCTCTATCTCGCATATTGAGCTTTCTTTATCTGCTTAGGACCGTCTTATAAATAATAATACTTCCTGAGTTGAAAGCCATGTTTAATTTCAGAACAGTTTTCGATGGTTAGTTGTTCTATACAAGTCCTGGAGGTGACTGATTCTCAGTAAACAGTTATTGAGTTGGAATCCAGTGCAAAAGATTCTCCTCGTGTTGACACGAAGAAAACATATGCGAAGTTGCTACAGAAAAGGTTTAATTTTTATGGAGCAATTCCGGTTTCTGATTGGTTGCTAGTAGAACGTGAATTAATTTGATTCGTCAGTTCCTAGCAGCATTGTTTATAAATAGAATCTCCCGACTGTGAGGAAGCATACACCTCATTAATCAGGATGGGGGATGTGTCTCCTAGCGGTTTCGGCTGCAGAGAGACAGGGTAGAGTACAAGTCAAGGATCCGTTCTTGACACTCAGCCCGACAGGTGCGGGGCCGGGAACCGACTCAGTACCTGTCGGGCTCAGGTACACCGCTTGGGCATCACCCAGGAGGTCCACTCTCCCAGGCCTTGCCACCCGGCTTTCGAGTGAGGCAGGTTTATTGCTTGTCGCCTGAGGGGAATGCCGACGGGGGTGCCCAGGCAATGTTGGTTGAGGCAAGAGTGCCTCTCCTTTAGGGGAGCTTGCCTACTCTCCACTTTCCCAATCTTGTATCACACTTTGATGCGGTGGACACCAAACAAATATCTACCCCTCATTAATCGAAAATATTGCAATAATACTAATATTTATTTGGACTTTATGTTTACAGTATTATAAAACCTGTAATCTTACGGCATTTCAGTATTTCATTTCATATATATATATATATATATATATATATATATATATATATATATATATATATAATAGGACAACATTCTATAATTCCTCTTAATCTTTGTCGTCCCTAATGAACCCTACGCTAGACGCCGCATCTTCCCCATGCTACCTAGCACCTTCTCTACTCTTCTGATGAGAAGCATTAGGCTTTGAAATGCCCTGGCATAAAGAGTCTTCTATCCCCCAAATTTGCTTTTATTCCATTATTCAATAAATGATCCATTCTATATCTACCAATATATAGTTTTGTGACTTCATTTCATTCTCTTGTTGTCCTATTGTATAAGCTCCAATAATAATTGCTGAGCTTGGCATTATCCAGATAAGTCTCCTTTTTTGTGGAATTGAACTCTCTCTTTTCCGCTTACGCATTAAGCTATATATATATATATATATATATATATATATATATATATATATATATATATATATATATATGTGTGTGTGTGTGTGTGTGTGTGTGTTATTTGTTTTTGTTTTTGCGATACGTCTTGAATTAATTCAATTATTTACGAAAGTGCATTTTTACCTAAATGCGAGTTGGGAATAATTTTCCCTTTAACCAATTTGGTACCTCCACACGGGGAGTGGCATTTATATTATTTTTAAAATATAATTATCCACTGACACGCGTTTTGTCGTCTACGACTCATCAGAGTCGCTATATTTTGAAAATAATATATATATGTATATATATATAGATATATAAATAGATAAATATAGATATTTTAGTGGAAATATTTTTTGTACACTTATATTTCCATTTCACAAGCTCCATGTAATTAGAGAGCATATAACGAATAAATGACAAAAGACTATATTCCAAATGTCATGATTTTAACCATCTTACAACTAATTCCTTTAATTCAGTTGACATTTACACTTCTTGATATTGTCTGTTTCGTAGCACAGAATCATTCACTTAATTATTATATCAATCAATGAATCTATTTTGCCCTCAGATTTTGTATCATACTAGCTCACTTTGATCCTGATCCTCTACCATATTTATCTATAATTTGACCAAGATATTTTATTTTTTTCGTGAAAAAGTCGCACCCCCCATTTTTATTTAATTTGATTCTCTTAAATATTTCGTATACATGTATTTTGTGTTGCTCAGCGCGCTTAACAGAGCACACCATACCCAGTATCGAAAAGGCGATGCAATAATCTTGGTAGGTATATAGGATGGTTAAAAATAATAATTTAATGATCACTAGAATGTCATCTAGGTAGGCTGCCGCAAATTCCAGTCCACTAAGTATGGTTATCATTCGAATTTGTACAAATCCCGTAAGTATTTCCATAAGTAGTTTTGAGCACTAATAATCGATATTTGTACATAAGCATTATTTAAATCAACTTTTAAATGTTGTATATTTAGGGGTTCTGTATGACATGGAAGGGCATATAGCGAGTGTATACAAAACAGGTATGTATAAACGAGGTGATCAAACCGTGTACACTTTATATAGTCGTCTATGTAATGTTCGTTGCGAATGTGTGTACATTCTAAACACATATAATAAACAGATATAGATACCTTCAACAATAGTTTAACAAACGGGACAAATAGCATTATTGTATTTTTGCCCAGACAAGGGAAGAACGTACCTTTTCGGTCAGAACCATCACTGTATTGTTCCAGACACGCTTCTGAAACTGTAAGTCATTTTCTGTCCCGATAACTCAGACAAACAAATTGTTTTTCATCATTTAAATTTATTCCTGTTGCGACTTTTTTTCCGAGGTTGCACGCTATTCCCTTTTCAGAGATTACGTATTAATGCCTTTCCAGCTGAATGTTTTCATGGCTGAACGATTCCAACCAGCTCAGAAACTTGCCTGTTCCGTCTACCCGTTTCAATTCCTTCGCTCAAAACTCCTCGATTAACACCCAACTCTGCCTGTATATATTCAAACTAATCCTTTGCAGTTAAGTTATTCGAGTACATAAAGACCTAACGGGTGAGTTTGCAGTCACGTTTTCTCTGGCCCAATTCCATTGTTTTATACCTAGGTTTGAAAACCTATTTTTTCATGTCCACTACATTCTTTTCTATTAAAACATATTTGTTTTTCCACATTTAAAATTCCTCCTTGTAATTGTTTCGAGAATCTTGTCAAGTTAAATTCCTAAAAAGTTATTTAAGCTTATTTGTCCTTGAATTGCATTTTTTTTCTTTTAAACAAATCTAATTCAATCTACACGATAATAATAATAATAATAATAATAATAATAATAATAATAATAATAATAATAATAATAATCTTCTGTCTCAAATAATTCGGCAATACACCGGCCGTTCTAATCTGTAGCATTTAAATATTTTAATATTTTCCTCCGTTGAGTTTAGCGCAAATCCTTCGTGGACAAGATAGATGTTAGGAGTACTCTTTCTTTAGTACATTACTCATTTATATAGAGAACTCTGCACAAACGCGGATATCTGTACTTTTTAAGCAGACTAGGAGTATCTCACTCGCTATACTCTACTTTTACTACTACTCCCATTTAGCTGTCTAATCTCTGTACCTATTTCACAAATACTTTTAATGGATTATGCTCTAAGGAAGTCATAGCACTTATGCTATGCGAGAAAAATACCACTGACTAACCCGATAAGCAACAGAATCTCACACTTACACTCTATTGAAATTTCTTCCGGTCTACTGCTGTCTTGGCTGTATTGACATGTAGAAGTTTAAGTATTATGTGAACAGACACCTCACTACTTAATTGCTTACATAAAATTCTGCAGATATGCATTCAAATAGTAGCATATCACGTCCAAGTGACACAGTGCCTTGTTTGGGAGTGAAGAGGAGTAAAAAAGAAATCCTCGTCAATCTAATGGAATAACTCAAAAGGAAAATAATAATTTCTTTTTTAAAAACTGATAAAACATTTAAATTAATTCAAACTTGACAGGCTATAAAAAATTAATTCTTTCTTTAGTATTTTTCACTCCATCAGTACTCAAGAGATTGTCTGAGTTGTTCATTATGAGTATTCTTAATTTCAATGTATTTGATTTTTATTTAACGCTGGAGATTAATAGGCCTTCACGTTTTATTTGTTCAACAGTTACGCTTTTAGCTATTTTGCTTGTTATCATCTCAAGTTTGTTTTTTTCAATTTTTCCCATCTTTAACGATTTTTTACTGAGCCAGAATCAGATTTTAGCTTTATATTTTTATTTAATATTTTTACCAGCACAAATTTTCTAATATTTACAGATTTGTCAATTTTAGCAATTGTAATCGATCTTTTTAAAAATTTATTTTTAACGCTGATGTGTTATATGCGACCGCAATTTAAATATTTTTTAAAACTTTTTTTACGTAGACAATCATCTTTCAAATACAATTGCCCGAAACAAAACACGGTTTATGAAGCAACTATTTGATTTTAGTTGATAAAATTTAGTTAATTAATTTCATTTATGTTACTTAATTTTTATATTATTTTATTTATTAAAAAAAAATTAGGTAACATAAATGAAATTCCGATTTGAATCTTGGCAGTCTTCTGTAATATGTTAAATTATTAAACTATGTTTCCTATTATTTAAATTTTTTGGACCACTGTTCTCATCTTAAGTATCATTTTCACAACGTATCCGTTGATATATCTTCCAGCGTTCTTTAAGTGTATTTTGTCGAACTCGGGAATGTTTCTGTCGAATTCAGGAACTTGGGTGAAGGTGAGACATGTCGTCCATTAAAAGCACAGTTAGAAGGACATCGAAAAGCCATAATACGTGGAGAGATTAAAAATTTGAGTATGGCTGACCATATCTGGTGGAAAAAGGGAAACTATTTACCATTATGGGACAAAGTATACATTATAGAGAAGAACGGTGGAGAGGAAGACGGCTCAAAGAAGCAGCACATATGTTGGGCGACAATCAATTACTAAGTAGACCTAGCATAGAATCTAACACGATATGGGAACCGTTAATTATACATTCGTACGAGAACTGTCCGCAAGGACCCGTGGCGCAGTGGTTCGAGTACTTGGAAAAGTCGTTTGTAAAAATGATATTCTCCTGAAAATTGAAGGTTCAATTCTCAGTGTGGGCGACCTAAAAATACAATTGCGAATTACTTTGACTGATTGAACGAGAGCATGCTAGAACCATATACTAAATAAAGGGGTTCGTTCGAAATTCCGTCTAAATTCCCAAGTTCGACAGAAATATTCCCAAGTTCGACAGAAATATTCCCAAGTTCGACCAGATATATATATATATATATATATATATATATATATATATATATATATATATATATATATATATACGGAAGGTCGGAGGTTACATCGACCGAAACCTGCAAATGACACTTTAGATGAATCCAAATAATACGAATAACCAATTCTCATCTAAAAAATTCAGAAACGTAAATCATGATTTTTCTCTAATTTATTAAGAGCTCTTCGTCTGATTTCTGCATTTGTATTTTATACTAAACTATGTCTGAAGACTAGACATTAAAAATTGTTCGCACTCAACTCCGACAATTTCAAATTCTCGTATGATTTTTAAACTGCGCTAGCGAAAGTAGTGTAGTATTTGTCTTCTTTCCTTGTAAGGTTCATACATTTCTACTATTTGTGGAAAAGAGATGTTTTAAGGTTAAACAATTTAATTAGTAGTTGCACCCCTTCCATAAATATAAAATTGCTGTTTTCTGGTCAAAAATATAATTAATAAATTTGGTATGTCCGTCTGTAATCAAATTTCTTAATAGCAAACGAACCTTAAAAAAATACGCACAATCTGTATTTTAAAGATCTTCCTATCATTTTTTCCGATTGTTCTGGAAATTTCTGTGTTTTTTTTTCTTAAAATTTACTAAAAAAACGCATATGTTAAATACTGTGGTGTCAAAATTTAGATTCATGTTTTTCCTTGTCCATAATCTATTGTCGTACGTACCCAGGGTTCTATTTACTAGTTTTATTATTTCTAATTCTAGTTCAGTCATTTCTGTTTCCCTTTGTTTTTTTTTTTTTGCTTATTTCAAGGCCTCATCAAATAAATAAAGGAAATTCTTCATCACAGCGGGGGCCCCGGAGTCTGCACAATTTACAGATGTGGTAGGTCTGTATGTTGCATAGGGGACCATATTAGAGAGAGAGAGAGAGAGAGAGAGAGAGAGAGAGAAAGAGAGAGAGAGACGGATGGTGACATTCAGGGGAGGAGAGAGAGGAGAGCGACATTTATACATTTTACTGTCTGTGGTTCTTATAACATATATTTAGAGAGGAGGGTTATCAGTTCTTATGAAACAGGAGGGGACAGTCATTACTTAGATGGAGAGGGGGACACATTTCTTAGATAAGTTATACACAAAGTTCATTAATACGATGAGGAAGACAATGCTCATATAAAAATTATTACACATTACATTTAATTTGGTAGAATTGATGACACAAGACGGCAGTTAAAAAATATGATGTGTTCTTTTATTACATTCGACCGGTCACAATGATGATGACATCCAGGAATTCAAAGTCAACTACATGATTAAAACTTCCTCCCTCGTTTCCAAAGGGAGACCCTCCTCTTATTCGATCCGGACTCGACTCTGGACTCCGTCTCTCTCTGTCTCCCGTCTCTGCCTCTCTCTAACTCGTCTTCGACTCTAGCTCCTATATTAAGAAATCATTTCTGCCATGACGTCATATGCATGTCCAAAAACGTGCTCGACACACGTGGCCTGAACATGCGTGGTTCGCACATGTCTGCAGACAAGAATTCTTACTAACCTATTTTTCGACCTAACTTATTTTTCAATATATTTAAATTTGCTATTGTTCATTCTTCTAACTGACCTTATTTTAATTCAGTTTTCATAAAAAAGAATTGAACAATCAACATTCCTTTTACGCAAACATTTCTATTATTTTATATTAAATTAAACAATGAGAAATTCTACATTCCATTTCTGACCCTATTTCTGAACCTTGCTTACAAGGTTCGAATCCCGGTCCATCTAATCTCAGTTTTACTTATCTAATTTTTCTTACTTACAGATTTTGAATGAATTAAACAAAAAAGACCAGGGTTGAACGGGGCTTATATCTAGTTGACACAGTATATTTGTAAACTCAAAAAATTGAATATGAGAAAAAAAAAAGAGAAAATTAATAATTTTTTACTGAAAATAACTATAGATATACATCACAAAATTGTAATCTTCTTAATCGTAACATTTAAGATCGACAGTTGCATATTTGAAACTTACCATGAAACCTAACCAAACGTTACTCTAAGTAGACTATAAATCCAATCCCCCTAAATCTACGAAAAAGCCAATCATATTTAGTATTTGCAGAAGAATTTCTAAACCATCGAAAAATGAACAACTATTTAATAAAAATAAAAGAATAACCAGGAATTAGTTAGATCAGGATACAACGGACTAATTAGTTACATTAAGGATATAAATAAAGATGGAGGTAACGAAGTTAAAATAAAGAAAAAAACAAAGTTTATATCATATAACATGAATAGAAACGGATCTAGAAAAGGAAATAGTAAACTCTATACTCCTATAAACTTGTTTTTTTTTTTGTGTTGATATTCATATTTAAAATCCTTTTTTCTATTTATTTAAAACAAAAAAAAAAAACTTTTTATATATGGGTCGTGTAATTGCATTCACTAGCAAAAGATCTAGCTAATTTTCATATTCTTTTAAACATTAATTTTAATTGATTTTCTATTAGTTTTTTTCGTTTTATTATGCGATGATCATCTTTAGTTTACTAATGCGTGTAACTATATTAATGCAGACATTCTACATGATTTATATTGCGTAATACTTGCGTAAAAAGCTTATAGTAAACAAAAACCACTTTCTATATATATTCATGTATGTGTATTTGTTTAAAATTGCCTACAAATTCCTCTGTCAGTTTTTTGGTCTATAGATATGAAACTTAATATATAGGATATTCAAACCCATGCGAAACTTTATATTTGGGTTTTAGCCGGGGAAAATCGGTGCAAATGTGTGAAAATTAAAAAAAAAAATGAAATTTACTAGGTGAAGGTCGATCGACGGCATTACGTAACGTAATAGCTATTAGTTTATTTTTTAAATTTTCGCCTTGCAACAAACATGTCTTCTTAGCCAGGCATTAACGTCAAAGGGAAAAGTAAATCGTTTTGGTTTGATTTTTGGTGGTGGTCCACGAGCTCTTTTTTTCTTTTGAATTTTTTAAATCGTTACTATATATTGGGTCCAATATAATATAAAAATAAAGAAAAAAAATCTGCATTAGTCAAAATATCATATTTAAGCGTATTTACGACCGTGCAATGCGGGCGACCTGCTATTCAGAACTAAAGATAAGGAAATAAATGAGAAGAAGAGAAATGCAGAACTAACATCTAATTCAAAAGAAAATTAATAAGGAAGAAAAACAGACGGGAGAGCTAAATCTGGTTTAATCCACCTTTTAGCGAACATATATAAAAACAACATTCTCAAAGGATGTTACCAAATTATTGACAAAGATTTCCCCCTGGGAAGCAAATATTGGAAAATTATTAACAAGAACACGGTAAAATTATCATTTTCTACACCAAATAACTTAACTAAAACAATAATAAGCTCTAAAAATGTAAAATTGAATAAAATCGGTAATAATAGAGATAATGAAATATAAGGATCCAATAGAAGAAAATAACATAATTGTAGCCTTTTTAGTCGCAATACGAAACAATGTTGCAATGGCTACTTTTTGAAAAGTAATAAATGAGCAACTGAAAAAACTTGATATTTGGAAATTATATATATATATATATATATATATATATATATATATAATTATTTACTATAATAATTATTAAATACCTACAGACACTAGTGTTTCATCCTTTCGGAAATTTTCAGTGTAGGGTGTCACGATTAACACCAATATATATATATATATTTATACGTTCTATAATCGAATTTCACCGCGGTTTGCTTGATCTGTGTTCGTTAATAGACTTTATTGTGTGTAGTGCGGTTGCTTAAGTGGCAGAGTACTCAGGTTTCGAATCCCGAGTTCGGAAGTGTTCCACTGATGAGCCTAAATGAGGGCGAAACTCGAATCTTGGACTTCCAGGTTGTTGACTGTCATGGTTTTGTGAGCTGCGACGTTGTTCATCTGATGTACACGAACTTAACTTTAGTGTCACATTGTTGTAAAAGTTCGCCTTCCAACTTTCTTTGTATTAAAATACGTGATCTCATAAGTTAAAGCATTTGTTTACGCACGTACGTACTTGAACGGCGCGTGTCATATTGTAAAAATCATAAGTTGAAGAGGATAAAATCAGAAAGTGTCCGGTCTCACTTGAACTTTTTCTTCATTTATCAGTGCTTCAATCTTTTAAGGTTCTTTTGTTTTCATTTTGCTGCTGCTGTTTTCTACCCCTCCCCCTCCCCTCCTCCTCCTCCTCTTCTTGATATTTATACATTTCACATTTTGGATATTGCCCAGAATTCAACATAAAAAGAAAAATCAATGAATAAAAAATAAAAACAAAATCAAACTCAGACCTATATTATATGTATTTTTGGTGCTTGTGCAGTTTACGGACAATGCTATTATCTTGGATAGAATGTTCAAGTGTTTTTTTTTTAAATTTAGACCTATCCATCTGTGTTAATAATGCCTAGGTTTAAAGTATAAAAATAATCATTTATTAAAATAATAAAATACATGTTTAAAAAGACATTTTTAAAAGGGTCATTTTAGAAAATAGAACATAAACCGGTTCAATTTTTTAGATGTATCCAAACAAACCTTCCAGTGGATTTTTTTTACTACTAATTTCCCCTTAACAACCTTTCCAGAAATAAAAATCAAAAAGATCAAAAGCAACCTTGTAATTGCTGCGAAATTATAATCGCTAAAAATCGTAAAAAATGAGTTTCTATATATTAAAGAAAAACTACTTGACCAATTTACCTTATTTTTGGGATAAATAGTTTTCGTTCCGTGATGAATATGTACACCCTAAAGATTTTCCTGCATTTCGTATGAAAAAAATAGGGTGAATTCTGGATGAGAACCACCTTTTTTCCGAGTAGCAAATGGCCATATTTGGAAACTGAACTCCTCCACTCTCAAAAGATAGATCAGTTACAGGAATATTAGAAAAGTCTAGGGCTAAGCACGCCCCATCCTTCACCTTACTACTACTACTACTACTACTACTACTACTACTACTACTACTACTACTACTACTACTACTACTACAACAACAATAGAATTTTACCTGCAAATCAACACAGGATCATAGTTTAGCAAGAAAGGATATTCTTAAGATCCGATAATTTAATTGGTAACGATAAAAGTATAGTATCTATTTTGATACTACAGTTCATCTTTTCTGTTCTTACTCAGTGACGGCGAAATCTTTCTTGACAGTGACCAATTTTATTTTTGTTTCAATTCAGAGTGTTCTTCTCTTCACCATATAAACACCTGGCCTTTTGTCTAATTCTGATAGTGCCTATCCAATCAGTGCGTCGTTTAAAATGGTATTTCAAATTTAAATGTAATACAGCGACGGACGAAGACACAGCCAGCGAACATGACTTCTGAGGCCAAAGATGGATCGTATGATTTGATCATAGAATCAGGTAAATAAATGTCCACCAGTAGCAAGGTGTGGAAAAGTCAGCCCCTCACCACTCGGAATACCATTCATGTCTTGTATGAAACTAGCTGAGAACAGGCCCTTCCGAGGTACGGATGCCTTAGTCCAGTGGTTTTCAAACATTTTTACATGGCAGTACACTCTTGTTAAATTCACACACCACACCTATCACAAAAAAATAAATATGTTTTACTCATAAATCTTTTTCTATATAAATAAAGCAGTAGATGTGTGTGTATCTGTCATTATGTAAATATTTAACCGATAAACTGTTAAACTACTGATCACATAGCACTTAAATTAACAGAAAATAGTAATCATACCCCAAGGATAGTTTATACCAAATAAAATCTTTGTTTGGATGGATAAATAACGCGTACAGTACATATATTGGCAAGCTGAAATACAAACTGCTCATTTTAACTTACTAACATATTTTGACTTCTTTCTGCGCATGCTCAAATTAAATTCATTTCTTCAAGTCGTTTAATATTAAGCATATCTCTCGATAGCTACAAAGACGCATCTAAAACGCTAAATGTTTTGGTTTCGATTCTAGCTGATGGCGGCCAAGTTATTATTATTTTTTTGACTTTTGAAATCACTATTATATATAAGATACAATAAAATATTCAATAGCGAATTTGCTCTGTAATAATTAAGGCTGTGACAACAGAATATTCTTTTCATCTTTTGACTCTCAAGTATATATCCGACACAGTAAGACAGAGTTAATCAAACGAGAACCACATCAGTCTATATAAAAACATATAAGATATTAACGGATATATACTTAAGAGTAAAGACAATGAAAAGAATATGCTGGTGTCACAGCCCTAGTAATAATAAATACGAAATCTCTATGAATTAACATTTTTTAAAGCATATTTTCCGGCCTGGCAAGCCCCCCCCCACTAATTTGCAATAAAATAATACAAATCAGTTTGAAGTCGACGTTAAAGTAAGTAGTAACATGTATTTTCATCTAATTTTGAAACTATTGCTTAATTAGACAATGTTTAGTTGCACACAAGTCACAGCGGAGAAGGAAAATTCAAAATGTCTATCAATTTGGACAAACGATTTATATAACATTTTATTTTCTCTTTTTTATCGTTTAAGCATTATTATCACGTAAGTAATAAAACGGCAGTATTTATTAATACGAACAACCCCACTTATCTATATATTAATACGATAGCGTGCGTGTTATTTTCTGTGTCACGCTTACATCCGGGTAATTTAATTGTTATGTACTTCCATTCAAGAATCGTCATAAGTATTGGATTCGGTGTCGATTAACGCTGATGACACTTAAGTCATCTATTTAAAAAAAAAAATTTTATCAAGAATTCTTCATAAGTTTTGGTTTCGGTTTCGATTATCACTGATGACACTCCAGTAATATATATATATATATATATATATATATATATATATATATATATATATATATATATATATATATATAGTGTATATTTAGACAGCATTTTCTCATTTAGACAAATATTATTGAATAGCACGGAATTATTCTGTTTTACAATTTTCCTTTTTATCTTCTCCAATCTCCGAATAGTCCATTTTGTGTTCTTCTCGAAATTGTATATGTTGAATCCATAAGAGTATTGCAGAGTGAGAGAAATGTAAATAGGCTAAGAATACTCGAAGCATTGTACATTAAAACAAAGAAGCCTCAAATAAATAATATTAATTATGAGTGCAGCCGGAACGTTTTGAAATGTTTGGGATAAATGTTTGAAAATGTATATATGTGTTTGTATATATAAATGTGTTTAATATATGTAAAAAATAAAAGTCCGCCCACCTAACTTGTAACAAATTACCACGTGACTAGGAAAAAATGTATATATAATTAAATTAAAAAACAATCTCTACATTTATTCCTACAATATGCCTGAGGATGATAGAAGTACTTCTGTCGAAAGCGCTCGCGATTATGGATCCAACATATATAATTTCGAGAAGAACACAAAAAGGACTATTCGGAGATTTGAGAAGATAAAAAGGAAAATTGTAAAACAGAATAATTCCGTGCAATTCAATAATATTTGTCTAAATATATATATATATATATATATATATATATATATATATATATATATATATATATATATATATATATTAGGTTTCGTGCATATATACATATATGGTGGTTTATAATTTTGTTGATATAGTTTTGTTGGTATTATTTCTATAAGTATGTTTGTATAACTTAGAAATAATAAATGTACTAATTATTAAATAGAAAATTTAGGGAGTAGTTTCATAGATTGAGATTGTTAGTACGAATAGTGGGGTTTCCTTTTTTTTTGTAAATTAGTTTTAGTTTCGTATATAAGAGCATGTATATTGATTTGTAATTTGTAATGTATATTTTGGTGATATTATTCTCGTAAGTAGGTATACATAATTGAGAATTAATAATTGATATAATAATTAAGTGATTGATTTTGCGCTATGAAACAGATACTGCCAAGAATTTTCAAAATCAATTGATGTAAAGAGGAATAAAATACAAAATTGTCAACATCATATATTTTGGAATATAAATTTTTGTCATTTATTATATATATATATATATATATATATATATATATAGTAAGTTAGAAAAATATATATGGCAATTAAGCTACACAGATAATTCCGCATGTCATCTACACTAGGATTCGTTAGGCTTATATATATATATATATATATATATATATATATATATATATATATATATATAGTAGAAACGGTAATTAATACCAACTGAAGAAAGTGCTCAATACTGTTGTAGAGCAAATATGCGTTTTATTTTTTATTACCGTATCCTTCTGTCAAGTTACATTATTGTTTCAGCTACTCGGCCGTTTTTTTTTTTTGGCCGTTTGTAGCTTCCTCAGACTTTTACAGGAATCTACAGACGGCCAAAAAAACGGCCGGATAGCTGAAACAATAATGTAACTTAACATAAAGATACGGTAATAAAAAAATAAAAAGTATATATATATATATATTTATATATATATTCATAAGTTTTTATTTCGGTTTCGATTCAAGCTGATGCACCAAAGTCATATATATATATATATTAGTATATATATGTGAAAACGCAACATTATAATGTATAAAAATCGATAGAACATTAACTCTATAATAATATATACGAAATCTGCAAGAATTAAAATATCATATTTAAGCGTATTTTACGACTGGGCTTTGGCGGGCGCCCGTGCTACCTTAGATAAATACATTTGCAGTTTTAACAAAAAAGCTACAATAATATTATAGCGTCTCCATTTACAATGAACATCTCCAACATCAATATATCACATATGAATAAGTCCACAGTGGAATTTCCACAGGTCTCGCTAGTAACGATATGAAAATATGTTGTTCCGCCTATAACAACGTGATTTAAACCTATAACCTCCCCACGGCATACCAGTAATCATTCTACCGCACACTAATGTACTGCGGTACGGATGTTGTGAACCACTGGTATAGATGGACCTGTATACATGGCATATAAGTAAATGTCATGTGTTTGAGAGCAAGATGAAAGAAGTTAATTGGCTAATAAAGTATAAAGTACAAGGACATCTTTGAGAGGTGAGACGGTAATCTGAATACCAGTGCGACTGACTATTGGATGTTTTGGGTTCGAATCCAGTCGAAGTCATGACACTACTACATAAATGTTAGCAACCTCTATGCGGTCCCTCATGCGAGTAACTGATACCCTCAAGTCTTCGGTTAACAAAAGAGACTTATTTATATCTTTATTAAAATAAACCAACTAACTTTTCTTTCGTTTTTGTTTTACATGGAAGTTACCACTTATCAAGGCCCGGCGGCCACTCGGGGATAAGGGTTATTGCGTGTACAGTAATCAATGGGACAATATCGTAGTAATCGCTAGTAATGGAGATTTGATAAGGTGTTTTACTTAAGGGGGCGGTTTATCAGAAACTTGTTTATGTTGGACTTGAAGACATCCAAGTTGTAGTCAGGTGGGAAACAGGCAAACGGAAGAGAGTTCCACATGCGTGCACTTCTAAGAAAGAAGCTTTGTTCATGGAATCTACGTTTTGATGTAGGCACAGTTAAAGAGTGGGGAAATTACTGACAGTGGTTTCAGCTTGACGGGTGTTTTTCGTGAAAGATTAGCGAGGGGGGGGACCAGAGATTGGAGCTCAGACGAGCACTTCCCATGGAAATAACGATAAAATAACGACAGGCTCGCCACGTCTCTTCTGTGGGAGAGAGGTTGCAGGGATGAAAAGCTACGAAATCCTTTTTGTATTCTGTCAAGGCAAAATAGGCTGTTTTTAGCAGCTCCTGCCCAGATATGGCAGCAGTTCTCCATCCTTGGGCGTATTTGGCTTTTATATAGATAGAGAATTGCATCAGCAGTGAGATATCTTCTGGAGCATACAACATTAAACGAAAATTATTTACTGTGTCATAGTTTGTTTTTACCTTTCTTTATTGTTACAGAATTCACTTCGCTATAAATTTATTTTTAAGAGTAAGAATTAAAAAAAAAAATTCCTTAAATAAACTCTATACACACATAAACCTCTATATCTGTGGTTCTATAACCTAAACATTTGGCTTGTATCACAGTAGCCCTTCGCGCTTTCAATGGTAATTGCATTTCTTTATTGTTACAGAATTCACTTCGCTGCAAATTTATTGTTAATAGTAAGAATTAAAGTGCATTTTTTAAAAAGCACAATAAATAAACTCTATACATATAGACTAATATATACTAATGTGCCGCGGCACGGTGGTTGAGAACCACTCCCTTAGCCGATCGGTAATAAACCTAATCATTTACTAAAGGAAGAGGTAATTAAAAGAGACATAACAGTGTCTAAGTTGCCGGAAGGAGGCCAAGGTAAACCTTGTTTAGCATTAAAATGGCGGCGACATAAAATCTAGCACTTGAAGCAAAAGGTTTTTCTATTTTCTACATCCTCTCTCTCCCTCTGCCCCTCTCTTTCTCTTCCTCTTCCTCTCTCTCTCTCTCTCTTTTCCCTCTATCCTTCCACTTCGTGAAAAGTAAAACAGGGTGACCGTGTTTTAGCGTAGACACTGTGAGACATGTCTGCGGGCACGTAGACTCGGAACACTCCCACCCTTCATCAAGAACACGCGCCCATTTTTAATAGTGTTGGTCGCGTTATAAATGGCCCTTCAGATGCTTCGCAAATGCAATGCTTATATGGTCTGTCTATTGTATGCTGCTGCGACCGTTAGATTTGACGCAGTTTTCATTGACCTATTTCCCTTGCTAGATATACGCATCTCCGACGCGTTCGCGTAAAACACTGGCAGCGTTAAAAAAATAACTGAACTTAAGCCATATTTATTTACCCTTAAATATTATGAACAGCGACTAAAATGTTGCCCCCCCTCGTTCTATTTTATGTTGATTTCAAATACAACGTGCATCCAACTGAAGCTCTGTTTACGAAGACACGTTTCAGAATATAACATTCCAACGCAATATAATAAAAGATCTCGAACTGGACAAGCATGCACAGTTAAAGACACGAAAAATGCTATATATGTAAATTTATATAATCATAAAACTCTGTGGACACTGCTTGTTTGCATCTTGTCTTCGACGATCGGGCAATTCCATCTTTTAAATAAGAGAGGATAGTTGAATATATATATATATATATATATATATATATATATATATATATATATATATATATATATATATATATATATATATATATATAACTACTTCATTTACTCACATAAATTTAATATACGAAGGTATAGATTTATGCGTAAACTTTAAGTATTTACTTCAAAAGTGCTCAATACGTAGGTAGAGCTAGTTAGTAATTTATAATATATATTTTATAAATTACTATATATATATATATATATATATATATATATATATATATATATATATATATATATATATATATATATATATAACATCTGCTCGATTGATTGCTTGTCTTCGCCGATCGGGCGATTCCATCTTTGAAAAAGGGATGACATCTGAGTTTGTGATTTTACACACACACACACACACACACACACACACACACACACACACACACATATATATATATATGAAAATAACAAGCAAACAATCGATCTGATTGAAAAATGGGCTATTTCATCGATTTCGATGACAATAAAAATATGGGAGTGTGAAACATTCCGTGAAAATCATTCGATCAGGGACGGTAACCTGACGTTATCCGGGATCAAATGATGATCAAAGAATGTTTTCACTCCTTTATTTTTATTGTCATCGAAATCGATGAAATCATTCATTTTTAGATCGAATTGATTGCCTGCTCTACTTGTGGATCATCGCGAATCACCTGGAGGAATCTTCACATGCCTCTCGCATCGATTACAGTTACAATATATTGAAGTCTACATTGCACTGTAGAAAACCTGCTGTTGATTTATAAAATTATTTTTATATATAATGGTTTGAATTAAAGTTTCAAACATTTTATATGCCTGGCGTTTCAGGTTGTACGGCGATAATTGCTAGAATTAAAGTTTAAACTGAAAAAGTCAAGTATCATGGTTCAATAGTGCTCTAAATAGAAACATTCATTTCGAACGTACTCCCATTAGTCTTAATGCATTGCTTTATATTTATATTATATTTCTTTACCACACTATTAAGTAGTTTTCTCTGCCAATATGTTTTCCATCAGTCGTAATATAACCGTGCAGATAGTAACTTTCGAATCCGCTGAATTCTCTTCTTCCCAAAACAAAGCAATCTGAGCTTTAAAA
>NC_136503.1:24154487-24291987 GCF_053919585.1 Euprymna scolopes | reverse complement strand
ATGTATAGATATATATGTATTATAGTTGTTAAAAAAGGAGAACTGAGTTTTTTTTGTATCCATGGATAAAGAAGGACAGAGGGAAAACATTTAATGGAGGATGAAAAAAAAAACGGTTTTCGCCCTCAATTTTCTAAGACGAATCGAGAGGTTTTGTATAGGGAAACGAATTGAAACGGGGGAACGACTAAAATAAAATCAAACTATCGGAAAGAAAAAAATGGGGAAACGACTAAAATAAATCTATCTTTATGATAACTATATAATGGAGAAGAAACGTCTTAGAGATTAATCACGTTCAGATCCAAAAGACAACCCCTTTGCTTCCAGAGAGAAAGTCTCTTTAAACCGACGTGAATAGTTTCTAAGACCTTCAGATAAAATAACGAATGAGCGTGACTTAGAATAGAAAATAAGTCACTGCTGAAATTCATTGCACATGGCGGGTTTTTTAAGCAATGTTGCAAAATAGATCTGCACAAAACAATGTTGCAAAATGGATCTTTGACATTTTACAGCCGGTAGTGAAGTATTATTGTAACTACTGCTTAAAAGATTCATTCGGGTTTGCTAATTTTATGCAAAATTATAAAGTTGCCAATAAATTTATGTCCTATGATATTAGCAACTTGTTCACTTGCTTCCCTATTTTGAAGACAATAGATATCTGCACTTTTTATATCGTAGTCAGATATCACTTCCTTCCATTCCTGAAAACATATTTATTGAGCTAATGAAATTTGCCCCAACATCTGTTGAATTCAGTTTCAACGATATAATGTATCGGCAAATAGATGGCGTGCCCATTGGCTCAGCCCTTGAAGCAATAATGGAATATATTTGCGGGTTTCTATAGAAAACAATTGTTATTCAGACCCATAAAATCGCCAGTCTACCTTCGATATATAGACGACACATTTTGCCTATTCAATGATCAAACAGAGGCAATCCAATTCTTAATTTTACTCAACAACATGTATCCCGTGTTAGAGTATGAGGGAGAAAGTAATTCTACTTTAGCCTTTCTTGATTTATTGGTAACGAAAACTCCATCAAGTTATCTTACATCAATTTACTGTAAATCAACGTTTACGGGGCTGTATACACGTCGGGATTCATTCTGCCTTAACAAACGGAAGTATAATTTAATTTGGACCTTAACACGTTGTGCTCTCATGGTTCGTTCATAATCTAAATTGGATGAAAAACTAAAAACGATCACCAATACTTTGTCCAATAATGGGAACCCTATTGATGTGATAAACTCCGTCATAAAAAGGAAAATAAACTATTTTTCTTTAATAAAAACTAAGATAGCGGCTAAATGTCCAATTTTACATTCGTTTTCCTTGGTTAGGGACAATAAGTGAAAAATTAGATTAGCTCAGCTGTTGAGCATTGCTATTTTGCCTCCAATGTACATGTTGTGTTTTCGACAAAACCATTATTGCAATCTTCTCGAAAGGACGTTCTGTCTCCTCACCATCATATGAATAATGTCATTTATCAATTTAAATGTAGTTGAAGTGCCAACTACGTTGGCAGAACAACCCTTCCGCTAGATGGTAGCGTCCAACAAAACGTACCCATCAAAATCAGGAATGGAATCTACCGACCAACGGACTTGTTGAGCAATACGTATAGTCCTGCTATAACGGGCCATTTGCTTAAAAACCCGCGATGTGCAATGAATTTCAGCAGTGACTCATTTTCTATTCTAAGTTACGCTCATTCGTTATTTCATCTGAAGGTCCTGGGGACTATTTACATCCGTTTAAGGAGACCTTCTTTATATACGCAAAGGGATTGTCTTTTGGATCTGGATGGTTAATCTCTAAGGCGTTTCCTCTCGATTGTATAATTATCATAATAATAGGTTTATTTTAGTCGTTCCCCCATTTTTTTCTTTCCGATAGTTTGATTTTATTTTAGTCGTTCCCCGTAATACAAAAAACAAACAAACAAACCCCAAGGAGGCAAAAAGAAAGTCCGCAGCAACAAATTCGCTTAAAACCAGCTTAAATTATCGCCCCTAAATCAGTTGAAAATATCCACCAACAGGCAACAGAGCATCTGTAATCGTAATTGTTGTTGTTCCATGTTATACAACGAAAAATTTTGTCCATTTGCCACGAGTTTCTCTTAGTGATCATCAGGAGCTCATTAATCTCCACCTTTCTGGTTTATCCAATCGGGAAATCGGCTGCAGATTGAAATGTGATGAGAAAACGATACGAAAGACTGCGCAAAAGCACCAAATCACCGGCAGTATTCGTGATGCCTCTAAATCTGGTCGTACTAGAGTTACTTCTAACAGGGAAGACAATGCTATCAAGATTCGCAGCCTAAGAAACAGATTTGAAACGGCTCCCCAAATCCAACAACAGTGCTATCTCGTTAAAAAAGTGCTCTCTTTCTATTGTCAAGAACAGATTAAAGGAATTTAATTTACAATGATATGTTGCAAGACGCAAGCCAATGATTTCTGTAAAGAACAGAAAGCGTGTCTGGACTTCGTTAGATGCAATGAAGATCATGACTCTTTATATTGGTCGAAAGTGCTTTTTAGCGACGAAAGCAAGTTCAATAAGCTAAGTAGTGATGGTAGGCAGTACGTCCGTTGGAGGAAAGACGAAGAATTTAATCCTAGGTGCGCAGTTTCAATTTTGCAAGGAAGTCGAGGTTCAGTTTTGGTGTGGGCATTATTAGTACCAATGGTCCAGGGCCTATAGTTCTCTTGCAATAGTTCTTTCTTTGTAACGAAGCAGGGGACGCCCTATTGGACGGCAAGAATTTGTCAGTTGCCCATAAAAACGTTGCTTAGGAACTCATGAGTCATCCATTCTTACAAGATGACCCGACCACCGCATTTGTATCCTGATTCAATACCAGTGATTTCACGTCTCTCCAGTAATTCACTATTCGGAACACAATCCTGCCATCCAACATTGCAGATAAAACGCAGACATCTCATATGGAAGGAGTCAAGCTGATTTATATGCTTGCGGTACAAGGTCCACATTTCGGCACCATACAGAAGAGTAGACAGAACAACAGATTTGTAGACTGCCACCTTTACTTTTAGAGACACATCGTGGCTGTTCCAGAATCTGTGTCGCAACCTACCAAATGCCTCACTAGCTTTATTAATTCTACATTGGATGTCTTTTTCAAATTTAGCATCATCAGACACAATAGAGCCGAGGTATGTAAAAGAAGATACTGTTTTCAAAGCTTCATCATCAACATATACCACTGGTTGTGAAGAGGACGTAGTGTTTGGTTTTGGCTGGTGAATAATTTCAGTCTTTCTTATGCTAATTGTAAGACTGAAGGCCTTACATGCACCAGAAAAGCTAATGAGGATGTTCTGCATGTCATCAAGACTATGGGTGACAAGAGCACAGTCATCAGCATAAAGGAGGTCAAGAACAGTCTGCACAGAAGTCTTGGTTTTGGCCTTGAACCGTTGCTGCTTAAATAATCCACTCGATCGATACTCAACACCTATGCCTCCTGAGGTGTTCCGGAAAGCTGTCTCAAGCATCACCGAAAAGAAAAGAGCAAATAGGATCGGAGCAAGGACACATCCTTGCTTAGTTCCATTTGACACTCTAAATGGTTCACTTTGTTCACAGCCAGATCGTACTGTCGCCACCATTCCCCAGTGAAAGGAGACAATCACATTCAACATCTTGTCCGGAATACCAAGCCTCCTCAAAACAGTCCACAGGGCATCCCTAGAGACGGTATCAAATGTCTTTGTGAGGTCAATGAATGTGACAAACAACTCCTTATTCTGCTCCCTCACTTTCTCCTGTAGTTGCCGAAGGCTGAAAATCATGTCCACAGTACCTCTTCCTGCCCTAAAACCACACTGGGTTTCTGGGAGCACAGTTTTACAGATTGAACCATTGAGTCCGTTAGGATTACACGAGCTAGAATCTTACCAGCAACAGACAAAAGAGAAATTCCTCTATGGTTATTATATTCACACTTATTTCCTGTGTTTAAACAGGTAAATAATTGACGCGTCTTTGAACTGTTGTGGCACGGTACCAAGTTCCTATATTAATGAAATAAGGGCACTTAGTTTCCTGATTAACAGTTGGCTTCCACATTTGTATACTTCTGCAGGTGTGCCGTCATCACCTGGAGCCTTACCATTTGAAAGTTGCTTTACATCCCATTCAATCTCCGACATGGTTGGAGTCAAGCAAGCGCTTCGATGGTTGGCCTCTGAGGAATACCATCAATCACTCCTCGATTCTTTGTTTAAAACATTTGAAAAGTGTTCAGCCCAGCGCTAAGTAATTTCTTTCTTATCAGTGAGGAGAATGCCATGCGACGAAAATATTGGAGATGTCCCCCTTAAAATGGGACTAAACACCCCCTTGAGGTTTTGGTAGAATGATTTAAAATCACACCTATCTGCCGCATCTTGTAAGGCCCCAGCTTTCTGCTCCAACAGTTTTGTTTCATTTTCCGGAGCTCAGATTGTGCCAACCTTTCGGCCATTCTGAAAGCCTTGTGTTTCACTGAAGAATTTTTGTCAGTAATCCATACTTGATGGGTGTGATGCATGTTATTGAGCAGTGGGACGATAGTTGGATCATTTTCATCAAACCAATCTTGGGGTTTCCTTCGAATATATCCTAATGACTCTTTAGCAGAGTCATACACTGCAGTTTTAAACTCTCTTCAAGATGCCTCAATATTATTCCCACATACAACGGAGGACAGCTTTTCATCCGTAGCCTTTTGAAATGAGTGCATTATCTCCTTAACTTTCAACTTGCCTACATCAATTCTCTTAATGGAAGAATTACGTTGGTTTCGAACAGGGCGCTTGATTTTCATCCTGGAGCAGATCAATTTATGGTCTGACCAATATTCCTCGATACTGTATTAGTGAGCAAAAGATCGAATTCACTGCAAAGAGACAATAAGAGAACACCATTTGAGTTGACTTTACCAATTCCATGTAAACCAATGACATTTCTCTAGAATTGTGTATCACTACCCACACGAGCCTTGAAGTCACCCAAGACAAGCAGCTTATCCTGTATACAGACCTTGTTGATTTGTTCGCGTAAAGAGGAGTAAAACCTCTTCTTTAGCTCATCAGATGAATTAAGTGTAGGTGCATAGCAACTAAAAAATGTGGCATATTTGTCCTTTCCTACTGCAATGCGTAAGGACATAAGTCTGTCATTTATACCAACGGGCAGGGACTCAAGATTTTTGGCAATATCAGTCCTGATGGCAAAACCAATACCAGATTCACGTTTCTCAGAACTTGGTTTTCCACTCCAATAAAAATTGTATCCATCTTCAATTTTCTCTAGCTGTCCTGTATCAACAAACCTAGTTTCAGAAAGAGCTGCAACAGAAATTCTATGATGCATTAACACACGTGCTATGATAGCATAAATTTGCAGTTTTTGAAAAAATTACAAGTGTGGACTTTCTTTTTGTCTCCTGTATATGTGTGTGTGTCTCCTGTATATGTGTATATATATGTTTTGTCTCCTGTATATATATATATATATATATATATATATATATATATATATATATATATATATATATAATGTGTGTGTGTGTGTGTGTGTGGTAATTATTCAAATTACTTTTTTCTCTGCTGGGAGGTTGGAGGCTCTTACCTTCTCGGTTCTGTTCGACAGACCATGACTGGGTTTTAATCCCCCTTCTGTTTCTTTTGGGGTCTGTCAAGTGAGATGGAGGAGGGACGCTTGGTCCATCTTGGTCATGGACTGGTGGCTGTCCTTGTCTGACTCTGGGATATCTACGGCACCACCTTCTGAGACAAGGAGGTTCGCACTATTGCTTTCCTCTCCTAGCCTCGTACGTGAACAGATTGAGGGGGCCTTTTTATCCTGGGCGACAGCCATCCAGTTTGAATCTTTTATGTAGGCATTTTTTCAAGAATGTATTATTGCATAATCATTAAAATACGTTTCCTTGACATTAATCCACAATATAATTAATTAACATTTTCGACTTATTCATATTGAAGCACCAAGTGACCTTAGTCGTGGTTGACTGACGTTTTAAAAAAGAATGTAAAGATAAGCCCTCGCAGTGACGTACATTGAAATAATCCAAAATCGAACAAACAAACAAACAAACAAACGTAAACTACTATCCTCAGAGACAAGTTTAAACAGAAAGTTCATTCATAATACAAAACAAGCTGCCTCCCCCCAACGAAATATTCTGGCCGGAATACATAAATGTCCTGGTAGAATCTCTATATTCACAGATGTTCATCCTCCTGGCGGAAGGAGTAGACAAACAAAATCGAACAGTGAATTATTTTGATAGAATGGCTTCACACAGCAGAATAGAGACCTTGAAAAATGTATGCGCTTGTGGGAGCCTTTCCTAGTCTCACACAAAAACACGCCTTCACATTTCAAGCTATATTACTTGTCATATACATACCCGCACACAAACATACGCGCGCACGTCCACACACGTACATATATTCACGTTCGCGTACATATACTCACATTCACGTGTATATACACACACGCTAACGTACACACATGCGCACACGTACGCACACAGATGGACGACGTCACTTTCTTTTAATGGAAATCCACACATGCGCAAAGACCACCGGAAACAAGTATAAAACAAAGAGCAATAACCGGCTTCTTTCTTTTAGGACCAGCTCTCGGGTTGAGAGGTTCGACGAACCAGCCGTCTCCCTTTCGGGAGGCGCGTGCGTCACGTCCCCTGCTACTATGTAGAGGCACGAGCTAACAGACCGTGCGTACACTTTATACGCTTTCTATCTCCATGGCCTGGATTGACTTTTTCTCATTCTCTCTCTATACTACAACAGACTTTCCTCCTCACCAGCTAACAGCGAGAGACGCACACCAAACTGAATTGACTTTCTTTCTTTCTCTATCTACAACAATAGACTTTCTCCTTCTCACCAGTAAACAGCGAGAGACGAACGCGGACATGAACACGTATTGTACCCTTTTCTTTCACTTGTTTCTTCACGAAATAAATTCCTGTTCGTTTAATTCAGGTAAACGCGTTGTTCGTTTCTTCCGCAAGGCAATTCATTTTTCCTGTCCCAATTCAAATCATTTCTCCTATTTTGTACGACTGGGGGATATGAATAATATATCCACCAGTCCACTACACGCCTATAAAAATGTTTATTTATACATCAAACACAAGTCCATCTAGATTATGTTGGTCATAATTCTCTGTTCATTCTGCTCTTAATTAAAAGATTCTTATTCGTAAAAGTACTGTCGCGTTTTCTATTTCACCATTTGTACATCGCTTTCAATTGATTATTACATGAAATACTTTACTTGATATATCCATCCGGCGATATCTCAGATAGTAACGACGATGGCTAAAGCGTTAAATAACGATTGGAGCTGGAGCACTGACTGTTTATACAATCTCATTATTTTTAATATTGCAGGTTTGGTCTCCTCGCTGCTCCAATTGCTTGGAAGAACCGGTTAAAAATCGGTTCTTGACAATCAGCCTGACAAGTGCGCGACCAGGAATTGGCTCATTACCTGTCGGACTGAGGTATGCCATTTCGGTCCACCCTCCCAGGTATTCTGTCCTTATGTCACATCTTACTGAGGTTCGCAACAAGTAAATATAAACCTTAATAAATATACTCAGTAGGTTAAAATGAACTTTATATATAAAAAATATGTAACAGTGAGAAATTACTGTAAGAAAAAAAAATGTAGGGAAAAATTCAAGATGGCGCCCGACTCTCTCTTTAACACGGTAAGATATCCTCAACACGGCACAAGAAGCAACAGCCACACGATTCCCCAGCCAACTCAATCGTCACTCCCCACGTCTTTCCCCTCACCCGCTTTTATCGTCGTTCTAGGTCGGCTAAATTTGCATATTCCGAGAATTCGTGTGACTTTGCGAGACATCATACTTTACAAAAGACGGCGGTCGCCATCTTGGTCCCTCTTTTCTATTTTTGGTCGGTAACGCTGAGCTGGTCTCGAGGTAAGTCTTTTTCCCCTCATCCGTCTCTCCCACGTACCCACACAACACGCAAACACGCGGGCGCTTATCTCCTGGATGCACGTTACACTCCCCCCTGATCTGATGATCACATAGAGAGCACTGGGGGGGGCCTTTTAGTGCGTGTGCTTCTGCGAAGAGGTACATTCACTGTTTCAGATTCGGGCTCTGGAT
This sequence comes from Euprymna scolopes, assembly GCF_053919585.1. Lineage (NCBI taxonomy): Eukaryota > Metazoa > Mollusca > Cephalopoda > Sepiida > Sepiolidae > Euprymna > Euprymna scolopes. Next base: position 24,283,755 of record NC_136503.1, on the reverse strand, counting down.
CTGGTTCCGCCTCATCAGATGAAGTATCGCTATCAGTCTCTGGAAGGGGCTCACTGAATCCGTGCATCGGCAGCTCATCGCTAGACGCTTCACTGCTTTCTTCTGTAGTTGTATGACGCACCTCGGTAGCTGGGCGAAGATCTCGCACATGTCGTGGGGTTCCATCGACCAAAACAGACTGCTGGCTAATCACTCCAGATATGTGTCCTCGCTTAAACTTGTCGGTGCACCGATTTCCTGGAGGCCGCACCCACACTGGATCTCCCACTTCATATCTGTTATATGTTCCCTTGTCGGTTGGCTGCGTAGTGTTGATTCCCTTCACTCCGACTTGGTACGTGTAAATAGCATTCGCAGGTGCGGTTGAAGGGGACGTCCCGTCCTTTGGCGTAATGTTGTACCAATATGTTGCTTCTGCAATAGTACATCGCTTCCTGGCAGCAATTCTCTTGATGCTGCGATGGCTTCTTTCAGCAATGCCATTTCCTGATGGCACATGCGCACATCGCAACCGTAGACGGACGCCCCACTCATCTAACAACTGCCGGACTTGCTGGCTACAAAACGCTGCATCATTGTCAGTCAGGAGCTCTTCCGGCGCACCTCGCTCAAGAAAAATGGATGATAGGTGGCGAACAACATTTGCTGAATCCTGTCTGGTCATCTGCCGCCACACCGCAAATCTCGTAGGCCCGCAATCAATGAGAGTTAGAAAGGGCTTGCCACTGTAATGGGTAATATCCATGGCCAGCCGCTGCCACACACTCTCAACTTCCAAGCGACCCTTCTGCCATCGCTCTGGTGCAGGATCAATAGACTGGCAAGCCTCACAATTTCTGACGATCTGTCTGACATCCATCTTGGTCACTGCTGGGTATGCACGCCTCACAAAATAAAGGGTCCTCTTGATACCCGGATGTCCGCTCTGTGCATGAATTTTTTGTATTTGACATGGGTCGATTGCAACTGCACAAGATCGAGCAGTAATCTCCATTCCCATCTTCGCGGCTTCATACCATTTGTGAGGTACACGGGTCAGTTGGTCAGCACGATTACAATGTGATGGCACCAGAGTGACGCTCAGTGATAGCCCATACTCAGATACCAGGTTTTTTAGCGTGTCTAGCCTTCTCCGTATTAACATTTCGCTTGCTGCCTTGGTACGGATTCGTGTCCGTCCTGAAAGTGTGTCAGACACCCAGTGGTAGACACAGAGAGAATCTGTGTACAAGGTCAACTTCTTAGACTGCCACTGCAGGGCCAGATTTACCCCCTTTACAACAGCGTCCAGCTCTGCCAGGTTGATATGCTGAGAATCTGTTACGGGCCGCAGCCAACATGCATCCTCGAACACGTTTCCTCCTTGCTCCAACGATACTCCCAACGCCAAAGAACTGGCATCAACCCACACACCTACGTTGTCTCCGTTAACACACCACCGCCCACAGGCAGGGTCCTTCTTGTTCACTCTCTCCAGTGTCTCCTTAATCATCAGAGTTAGTAGGACATCATCGGATATGTCATCCCAACCCGTGGTTGTTAAATTTGCTCTGCGTTTAATCACACCAACAGCTGCGCGGAGCCAGCCACAGACCGGTAAGTGACCAACAAGTTTTCCACACCAAGAAAAAACGGTCCGCCTTGTAACGAGGTTGGGGATGCTTGGAATTTCACTGCCACGCCTCCATTGTAGGGTGCCATCCTCTTCATAAATATCCAATCCCAATACACGTGCTCCTTCCCTTAAACGTTCGGGATTCTTGCATTCCAGACCAAACTGAGCCAACTTTTCTTTGACACACGACGCAGACTGTACATCTTCATTGACGTATACGTCATCAATGTAAGCTGACATTGAGTCCCTCATGGGCTTTTCTTGGGACAATACTGTGTTGACAATAGTCTTCATGATCTGTGGTGCCACATTTAGGCCGAAGCCAAGGCGTGTAAGGCAGTACCTCTGCCCCTGGAACCAAACTGTCTGGAACGGCCACAACGTCTCATCAACTCGCACCTGTAAATAGGCTTTTCGTAAATCCAATATTGAGACATTAGTGCCTTTCTGACGCCATTCCCTCAACTTACTGGCGCATACGTCAGCATCGGCAGTGTAGGCTTCAATATGCTTGTTAAGCTCCCTATAGTCCAGCACGGGCCGTACTTTCGACTTGTTATGCTGGACTACTGCCATCAAGGGTATTAGACCCTTCGGAGGCCCAAGCTTGTCCTCAGGGTAGGGGATTAACCAGCCATCTTGGATCCACGCCTTTAGTTCCCTTTCGTATTCTGCTCGGGCCTCACTGGGTATAGGGTACTCTGCAACCCCATTCTTGAGTTTAGTCGGTGCCATTCCCTCGGTCCACTTCCAAGATGCAATCCAGGCCCTCTTGCGCGAGTCGTAGTCCACTGTAAAATCCGGCCGATCGATATGGAGCGCTGCACACACTGGGGCCTCCAAGAATCGCACCTTTCCATCCCGATGAATTGCGACTCCCCCCAGCGCCTTGATGGCATCGTATCCGAGCAACAGGTCAAACCCCAGGAGATTTCCTTGGGTCACGAGCACATTGATCTTAGTGGCTGCACCGGTGTCCGTGTAGATCTTGACAGTTCCAGCTCCACAGCATGTCTGGGTCTCGCCTCCTATCGTGGTGACTTTGATCTTCCTCTTAGTCCAACTTGGACACAGCCTGGTGCTCACTATAGTATGCGAACAGCCTGAGTCGAGAAGTGCTGAGCAGGGTATCCTGTTTACGTAGACGGTTATTACTGGTTGCGCCTTGTTCAAATTTTGCTCGGGGAGCAGGGCGGCGCTGACGTCCTCTCCCCTGATACGTTTCCCGCACAGTTTTGGGCTAGATACCCCAAACCGCCACACTTAAAACAGCGCACATGCCCCCTGTTGGTGCAATTCCTTGCAAAATGTCCGCGTCGGCCGCAGCGAAAACATTTCCCATTGCTTGCAGGGTTCTGATTCGGAATCTCCCGAGCGCCAATCTGGCCTGTCTGTGTCGCCATCACAACTGGTTCCCCCAGGTCCTCCTCATCTTTGATGATGGCTCGAGCACGTTCCATCAAGTGTTCCATGGTCGTTGTTGAAACACTGGTTGAGGCTCTCAGTAGCTGCTTCACCCGAGTGGGAAGGCCCGCCACAAACGCGTCCGCAAGCGTCCGCTCCGACACCCCTCCACCGAACAGAACTGCGAGTTTCTTTAACTCAGCGAAGAAAACGTCCACGCTTTCCTCCGGTAGAAGTTTTCGGGAAGCAAATTTTTCATAGGCCGTACAAGGATCCATGGCAAATGCCTTGTACAGCGCAGCTTTAATTGCGGTGACATCTCCCTTTTCGGCAGCACTGAGTTGCTGATATACACTCAAGGCACCCTCAGCCAATCTCAGGGGAATTACAGTGTGTACCCTTTTCACCTCACAAAGGTCGCACGTCAGCTCGACCCTTTCAACCCAGTCGACGATGGACGTGGACCCGTCAAACTCGGGTATGAGCTTTAAGTCAAATTTCGACTCGGTCATAGTCCTAGAGGCCAAATGGCCGAAATAGCTTGTAACAGTGAGAAATTACTGTAAGAAAAAAAAATGTAGGGAAAAATTCAAGATGGCGCCCGACTCTCTCTTTAACACGGTAAGATATCCTCAACACGGCACAAGAAGCAACAGCCACACGATTCCCCAGCCAACTCAATCGTCACTCCCCACGTCTTTCCCCTCACCCGCTTTTATCGTCGTTCTAGGTCGGCTAAATTTGCATATTCCGAGAATTCGTGTGACTTTGCGAGACATCATACTTTACAAAAGACGGCGGTCGCCATCTTGGTCCCTCTTTTCTATTTTTGGTCGGTAACGCTGAGCTGGTCTCGAGGTAAGTCTTTTTCCCCTCATCCGTCTCTCCCACGTACCCACACAACACGCAAACACGCGGGCGCTTATCTCCTGGATGCACGTTACAAAATATTTAAAGTTTTAAAAGTGGGACAATGAAAAGCGAAAGAAAAAATAAATAAAACCAGCAGTAGATTAGCAGTGCTTTTTCATTCAATTACTTTTTATCAGATTATTTAGGGCCAAAAAACAGGCAATTGCTGTCTAAATGGAAGGGAAACTTGATTTAGAGGAAATGAAAGAGTTGTAGATTTTTGGAGTAAGTGATATCCTTTTCAAATAACTGCACTTTGGGGAGTTGGTATTACTACATGAAAAATGACAGGCCACACTCAGTTAATTAGCTAAGGGGATTTACATTAACTAAACGAGTTTGGGGCCAAAAGCATCGTTTGCGCTATGTGCAAGCGGAGATTACGTTCTCATATTTAGATCGGTAACATAAAAATAAGCTTTCAACTTGTTGTTGCTATATTTTCTATCACATCTTATTTTGACTTTAAGCTGATGCTTGAATAATAAATCAGATTCAACTCCTGAGACGCATCATCCACACTACTATTCTAGATACAATCAGTATTTGTTCCTTTATAGCTGAAGACGAACTGATATTGTTAATCAAGTACGTAATACCAAATACCAATTTTTCACTTTATTACAGTGGAAAAACCAGCCGTTTATTTATTTGCTGTTCAGACAATCAGGTATTTTTGCTATGTTAAAACTAAAGTATAACGTGGTGGGGGTAACCTGTCAGACTGATTGTCGAAAACGGGTTCTTGACCGGTACTTTCTACCCAGGTCTCCAAGCAACCATAGCAGTAAGGAGGCAAAATCTGCAGCATTAAAAGGATAGCACATTTTAAATTACCCACCAAGTAATATTTGTGAGATAATCTGAGGATTTTTGAGATTTTCAAACAGAACTTCATCGAATGCAACTGTCTTCCATCGATTCCGAACGGAAGTGGTACCTTTCATTAAATCCGTATATAATGAGCTTTAAGTTCGTGGAATGTCATTGGACTGTTATTAATGGAACCTTACGTCGGTAGGTGGAGATATGTTAAATGAGAAATGGAGTTCGTGAAAATAACATTAAGTACGTGTCGGGATATATTGGCGAATGGCGATAGAGCCAATGCACCTAGCGTTATTGATGCTCAGCTCCCTAGATAAAACGCGATAGAAGCAGGTGCCGATAATAGTACATAAAGAATTACATCACAGAGTTTCAAGGTAGTTTGCGGTGTGTAAGAGGCTTGACCAGACGTACCGATAATGTAGAAATCTAAGAAATCTCCTCGAGACCTGTTCGTTCGTTGTTCATGTTTAAATTAAGAAGGAACTAATTTTACTAAGCTGCGTAAGTTTAAATGTAACACGAGCAGACATCTCATTACTCAACTTCCCACAGTTTCCTTTTAGACACGATTCTAAATAGTAGACCTTTACGTTCCAAGTGGCAATATGCCTTGTTTAGGGTGGAAAAAAAAAACTAAATAAAAGAGGCAATAATTTGATATTTAATCTTGTATTTCAAACTTGTTAAGGACTTTGAGACTTTTAATTTACACTAGACTATCTGTGACCCGTTGGGTCAGTATTTTATATTAGCTATGGAATTAATGTATGAGCGTGACACTTGTGACGTAAAGAAAATAGTTTTTTGTGACATAGCAGAAACATTTCTATGAAAGTATATTAAGATGAAAAAAGAATATAGATAGATTTCTATGAGTCATTATGTTTATAATTGTTTATTAAAAAAAATACTTACAGCCATTGAATTATAAGTGGTTTGCCAGACTTTGCCGGGTAAATGTGCACTGAACAGATACCATAATACTTAAAGTTAAATTCAAATTTTGCTATATCTTTTAATTTAAACGCGAAACAAAAACAATTGGGACGCTGAAAACGTACACAGTAAAACAATACGTTTTATTGTCGCGTTGATTATTTATTTGTAACGCAAATAAAAAAAAACATATTTTCGGGGGTATTTATTTATGTTGGTAGTGTAGAAGAAAATGTATGAATGTTTTTTAAGAAATGCTCTTATGATTGTCAACAGGTTATTTGTAAGGAAATTGCGTAAAAATAACTTAAGCGTAATACGGAAATGAACGATTTAAAAATGCAGAATGTATTAACAATTGTTGATTTGGATAATTTAAGCGCAAAAAATAAAAATAATTGGGACGCTGAACGTACACAGTAAAAAATACGTTTTATTGTCGCGTTGATTATTTGTTTATGTAAGTATGCGCAACTGTAAGTCGTAAGCTGAATGTTGGGCTACAACACTCGTTAAAAGATCATTTGAGTTTTATAATTATATAGATTTTATGTGCTATGATGATAACATACTTTATACCTGTACACAACTAACCATAATAATTCGGTAAAGTTCGTTCAATGTTGTTGGGGTGACACCCTTCCAGTTTCTAACAATTGACTATTCCTGACGTCACTTCCGGTAACACGTTTCTGCGTTCGTACAGTCTGGACTTGAGACTCAGTGGGAGTGGGTCGTAACCTTACTTTGTCCTTCCGGTTGAGCTGAGTCCCACTCGATCAATAAACATTTCTGTATTTCCTGTTATCATGTATTTCATTTAACTTTCCAAGCCTTCTCGTTCTTCTTTCAACATTTTACCAAAAACAAATGTTTTAGCATTCACTAATTTTTTAAAATTTTATTTTCTATTTTCTTGTCTTAAGGACAAAACCGTTAATATGAAAAATATCTAGCTTCCTAGACAGGGCTATCAATTAGGACAAAAATGTATAAAAACGTCTTAGTTTAGAAGAACGAATCCTCCTTTTTTTAATTGAAACTATATTACCTGATTTCAAGAGCAATAAAGTTAAAAATAAGATCAGTTTATAGCGACAATTAAGCCTCTAAGTAATTCCAGTCAGGTTGTAAAAATAAGCTAATCGGTCCCGTTCATGGATGTGGGCGCCTCAGGTAACCGTAAATAAACTCATGCTTGCCACCTAAAAGGAGGAAACGAAATGCAATACATCTTTCATCGCTTCCGAAAGAGCAAGGGCATTTTTTTTATTCTCGCTTCACCATAAACAAGGCACAGGGCCACTTATTGGTGAGGGGCTGCTATTGGAGGCAGATTTGCAGGGATACTCTTTATGGTGTTGGGCAGCAATATATCTGTTCACATTACATTTGAATTTCTGCATGTCATCATAGTCAGGGGTCCTGGGAGGGAATTCCAAAGAGCAGCAGTCAAAGGGAACAAGATATTCGAGAAGAAGGCTTCACGGCACGTAGGTATCGCTACATTGTAGGGGTGGGATTTTGTTGGTTGTCGGGCTTGTCGAGGGTATTGTCGTCGAGGGAGTTCGAGCTCGGAGCATGTCAGAGCATTGAATTACTTGTAAAGCAGGCACAGGAACTGCAATTTGATCTTCCGGAGTAAGTAGATACCAGAATAAGCTAATACTATAAAGAATCGGTTGACACCGATTTATTTTATTTCCGAAATATAATTGATCCCGCCGTTTTGTAAATGGATGAACGTGGCATAAAATAGAGCTTTATATGAGCTATGGCCAATTCTAAACACAACGAGAACCAATGAAAATACATTAAGCCAAGGATGGCGAGATGTGTCATACTAAACTGTGATCCTAGCCTGATATCAGAGAGACAATAACACTATGTAGTTTAGTCTGTATTACATGATTGACGCTTCTGCTTGTTTCATTATTTCTGGTGTTATTGTTTTTTTACATAGGCATAACCACTTATCAAGGCCCAGAGACCACTCGCGGATAAGGGTTAAGAGTGTACAGAAGTCAATTGGACAATATAGTAATCGTTAGTAATGGAAATTCGGTAAATTTGTTAACTTAAGTGGAACAGCTAGACATAGAAACAGAAAATTTCCGACATCTCTGCCGACTGTTCGCGCAAAATACTGCCAACCTAGAATACAGCCTTTTCTTCTCCCTTTGTCAGAAAAATCGCTCATCAAAAAATGAGGATTGAGGGACAAATAAAGAGAAGCGAGAGTAGCGGGAGCTGCTGATAACGCAACCACAATTCGTTCTCTACTCTCCATTAAAAAAAAATATTAAAAATCCAATTGGCGTGTTTAAGTGAAAGTATGGTGATAGATTCACCTTGTTGTATTATTACCAACGCCAATACATTAGTTTTAAATGCCAGATTCGTATAAGCAAGAGGAAGTACACACCCAACCCATCCACGATAAAATTAGTAACATCTTGAGCATGAGACATTTAGTTTCGTCTCCAAGAGGTGGGTGTACGTGGTGTAATGAAATCTTTCTTTCCCCACGGGGACCGGTTCGATATAAGCTTGCTTAATCTATATACAATCAGCGCACTTATAAATGGACAGGACAGCTAAAAAGGAAAATAAAAACCAAAACTATCTAAGTGTCCACTTCTACGTTGAAACACGGTCCATTAGGCGTCCAAACAGGAACACGATATTAACTTTGACATTTCTCCTCCACTAAAGTCGGAAAAGTAATGTCTGTCAACAGTTTTTTGTCCGCACCTTTCATATTTATAAGATATTCAAGGATAAGATTTTACAATTTCGTCTAATATTTTATTAAAAAAAATGAATAAATAAATAAAAAGAATTCGTAACTTAATTTTAAACTAGCAGGGAGATTCGACTTTGCCCGAGATTGAATATTTCACACCCTCATATATTATTGTTATCGAAATCGGTAAAATCACTCCATTTTTTTTTTCAATCAAATCGATTGTCTGCTCTAATTGGGAATTCACCACGGGGCACAGTGTGGAAGCTTCATATGCCTTTCCACAGTGACTTAGTCCACAATACATTGTAGTAAACATTGCACTGTAGAGAACTTACTGTTCATTTTATAAACTTATATATATATATATATATATATATATATATATATATATATAGCTTGAATTTAAGTTTAAAATACAAAAGTCAAGTACCATACTGTAATTGTGCTCTAAACAGAAAAATTTCGAACGCGCCCCTGTCATATAAAAAACATACTGTTGATTTTATATGTCGTGCCTTTCGGCTTGTGTGGTAATAAAACTTCTGAAATGAACTTGTGATTTTTGGCTGTGTAAGGCGTTAACTTTGGTTAAAATCACCTGTTTCTTCTTTTATCAAATTATTTTGATTCTCGATACTTATCAAAGGCATTCCAGCACGAAACCTATCTAAGAACGCTCCCATAAAGCACATTTGTGTGAAATTTCATAAAAATCGGTCTACACAAAAAAAAAAACACACAAAAAAACACAAAAAACACAGACAACGTCCCTTTTATATAATAGTAAAGATAAATAAAACAGTAGATGTATATGTGTCTGTCCGTCTGTGTGTAAATATTTAACCGATAAACTCTTAAACTACTGGTCACATAACACTGAAATTAACAGGAAATAGTAATCATACACCAAGGATTGTTTGGATGGATGAATAACATGTACAGATCTCGGCAAGTTGAAATGCAAAACTGTTCATTTCAACTTGCCGACTTTTCTATTAGTTTGCGCATGCGTAAACTAATCATAGCTCAAAGATGTTTAATTGTATAACTTTCTTATCTATCTGTAGGGTTAGCTCACGCGGTGGGGGTGCTAAATGTGTTTGTTTCGATTTTAGGTGATAGTAGCCAAGTCACTTTTTTTTTACTTTTAAAATAAGTACTACATATATTATAGGTACAATATAATATTCAATAAGGAATTGACGCTACAATAACAAATACGAAATCTGCACGAATTAAAAATATATTAAGCATGATTAGACTACAGCAGAACCCCGAGATACGGCATTAAAAATTACTAACAAAATAAAGCACAGTATATAATACACACGTATACAATCAAATAACATTATAAATATCACCGTAAGACGGGGCAAATACCGTAATCAAGGGCTGGAAAAACCCATCGTATTCCACATCGTAACCTGAAAAAATTGTATCCTAGGGCCATCGTATCTCGTGGGGGGGGTTATCTATTCTTATGAGTTGGTCCTTGTTGATTGCGGTGTAATGCTAGTTCTGTGCTGTTCTAGGAGGTCTTATTTCCGCCCGAATGGTCCAGAAGAGATATGCAAATTCCATTTTACTGATAACCGAACTTATGCATTTACGGCCTTAAAATTTCATCTTCATGTTGCAGATATTGACGGTGTGAGACTGTAAAAAACAATCCCTTTCATGGACGTGCGCCAGAAGCAGAGATGCGTCATTGAATTTCTTACAAAAGTGCATTGAGAATAGTGGTAATTATACAGAAACATAAATTCTAGTGCACAAAAGGTCTCTCGTTTTAATGGTACTACTCTCATGTTCGTATCTCTTCAACATTTTCAGTGAAAACATAGGAGGCTTCGCTATTAGAACGGCCCTCGTATGACAAAGCGTGCTCCGGTCGCCCAAGCACCGCCATCTTTCATCGCTGGCAAAAGTTAATTGAGAATAGTTATTATGTAGGAAAATAAATTTTGTATCACAAAAGGTCGTTCGTTTTAATAGTACCACTCCCGTCTTTGTAGCTCTTCAACAGTTTGAGTTAAAAAAAACAAGAAGCTTTCATTTTGGAATGATCCTCGTAATTTCAACTTCTGTTGCTGTCTATATCTTGTAATATGTAATCCCATGAGTTACTCACTCCTTGTTGGGGATTATTTCAATTAAATAAGCACTCTCAAGTACATAGATGAATATGTATGGTTATATATTTTCGTACTGTAGCCAGTCTTTATTTATTTGCATCCTCACTAGGGCAGTTTTAGACACAAAACCTGATTTTAATGCAGAGAAAAAACATTTCTCCCGAAAGGAACACTCTATGTTTAATTATATATATATATATATATATATATATATATATATATATATATATATATGTATACATGTATATAGATATACATGTATATATATGTAGTCATCTACATACAGTACTATTTCGCTGTTTCACAGCTCATCAGTGCGGCTAGACAGGCAACTACCTGAATCCATGATTGAAACCGGGCCGCCTGTACGACAGTCAAGGTTCCTAACTATTACGCTAATCGGCGGCTGCTGTATGAGCCGTGAATTAAAAATGTTTTGACATCGTCCGAAATACCTAAGGTCGATTCGTTTACACACAGAGCATCGCTTTATACGCTAATGGTAATTCGTGTATCACTTCTCAATATGCTCAACTCAAAATAAGGAGCATTATAGTCATCCACATACAGTACTGTTTCTCTGTTTCACAGCTCATCAGTGCGGCTAGACAGGCAACTACCTTTAGTCAGGATTGAAACCCGACCGCCGGTATATATATATATATATATATATATATATATATATATATATATATATATATATATATATATGGGGGGTGTATGATGCTTGTATAATTTTAGTTTCCTAGATATAAAGCTAGTACGAATCCTGTGTTTATTAAAGAGTGCTCGATGAATAAACAGATTATTAGCTACGTATGTGCATGCATGTTTCTGTAGCAACCTCTATTCAGAGATTCCGCATTGTCGGACGACAGAGAAAATATCATTCTACAGAGCTCAGTACAAGGACCTTCTTTTTAATTTACCAAAAAGTTTTTCTTTAACTTTTACCACAAGTAAAAAGAAGAATCACGACATTATGAATGAGAGGGAGGGTAGAAACATGTGCAGAGGGGGAGGTCTGCAGCAAGTTGCTCGGTTTATCGTTCGGATAAGATTGGTATATCAAGTTGACATTTTATTAATCACTGGTTAAATCTTTAGTTTCAAGTCGCTTTTTGGCGCCGATATACTTTTATACTAAAACAAACACACACACACACACACATACACATACACACACATACACACAAACACACACACACGCATATATATGCAAATGTAAATATACTTATATATGCCCATACCCACACATGTCAGTGCCAACACACACACACACCCGCACCCCCATATATATATATATATATATATATATATATATATATATATATATATATATATATATATATGCAAATATAAATATACTTATACATGCCCATACCCACACATATACATGCATACATCGATTCCAAGAATATACACACACATACGTCATACTATAAAGTTTTATATACGTTCACATTATGGCTTTATTTCTTAAGATTATAATAATTACATAATTTATATAAATAAAAATTATATAATTTATATAAATAAAAATTATATAATTTATAAGTATTTATCGTTTCTTTTATATGCATATAAATACAAATTTACCACATAGGTGTTTATATATAAACATCTATATACGAGGTGCGTGTAATAAGTAATGCCCCTGACCCACTTCCCATAGCAGTAGAGCAACGAAACTTGGCACAGTTATTAGTCATTCTCTACATAGTAACCACCCAGAGTTATGCATTTCTCCCATCGTTTGATGCAGTTCTGGAGACCGTTTTTGGAGAACACCCCAGGTTGGTCCTCCAACCATGACGTGACTTCAGAAATCAAGGCTACATAATTTGGGAAAGCTTTCCTTTCAAAAACAACTTCATGGCTGGGAAGAGGTGAACGTCAGAGTGTGCAAGGTCAGGAGAGTAGGGAGGATGGGGAAGGATTTCATAACCACTCGCAGGTACTTCTGATCTGGCGACATGCGAGTTGTGGACCAGAGCTTTGTCCTGCAGGAGGAGAGTACCTTTGCTGATCTTGCCCCGCCTCTTGATTTTGATAGCTTCCCTTAATTTCCTCAAACGTTAAGCATAATAGACTACTGTAATTGTTGTTTGCCAGGAAATCTGTCATGACTACTCTGTCCTTTTCCCAGAAGAGTGTGAGCATGACCTTGCCAGCGGAGGGCTGCACCCATGCCTTCTTTGGAGGTGGTGAGTCCAAGTGCTTCCACTGCATTGACTGGGCTTTGGTCTCTGGATGATAGTGATAAACCCAGGTTTCATCCTGTGTAATCAGTCTTTTGAAAAACTTTGACTCATCTTCTTGGCACATCTCGAAATTTATCCTCGAGCACTCGACGCGTTCTCGCTTCTGGAATGGTGTGAGCAACCTGGGAATCCATCCGGCAGACACCTTATGTATATGCAAATGGTCATGAATGATAGTTTCCACAGACCCTGTACTAGTCTTGACATCTTGGGCTATTTGGCGAATAGTAATGTGCCGATCTTCCAAAATGGCAGCCTCAACTTGACGGACAGATGCCTCATCAATGGTAGAAGGGGGCGACCAGGTCTGGGAACTGTTTCCACAGACTTCCGGCCATGTTTGAATTCACGATGCCAGCGTTTTACAAGGTCATATGATGGGGCATTATCACGATAAGTTTCTTTCATTTCATCAAAAGTCTCCTGTGGTGTGCGTCCTTTCAAATACAAAAATCGGATCACTGCTTACATCCTCTTGAAATTTCTTCAGCTGGTCTTTGAATTGCCAGCTGAAGAAATCTCTAGAGGATGTAAATATAGATTCAAACACCCTTGAAACCTCATCGAAACAGACATGAACGGAGGAACAGAGTCAAAGTGGGTACAAGCCAATTCGAAGAAAATAGAAGAGCTAATCTAATAAGCAAACGGCAACAAAGGGCTCTTACAGCAACCAACCGCAAGCATCCCACAATACAATGTGAGCAATGCTTCCGACTATTAAGAGCCATATTAGTTTTTCCATTCACGAAAGGACTCACCATCCTGATGATGACTAACATTCTTACAAAACTCAAACTTTCTCTTCTGCTTCTTTTCTGTATTGGACTTGGGAAATATGATATATCTGGATACGAATGCATGCCAATGACGATGAAAGATATTGTTTATATTTCTAATTTATTAAATAACCGTTCCTTTAGTATTTAACTTGTTTTTTTATTATTTAACTATTTTTTTTTCTGTTTAAATCATTTTTCATTTTTATTCTACGGGTTTGAAATTGTAATTTAGCGATCAATATTTTACTTCGCTCTTGGAATCCTGTAATTTATTTGATAATGTGTTTGAATATAGACTATGTGTGTTGTTTACCTTGTGTGAGGATCATATACTTTTCAGTTCAAACCACTTTCTTTTATTTTATATATTTTAGAGGTAGATATTTTAAAATCAACGTTTTATATACTTTTAACTTTCCGTCACTCGATATTATTTATTGTGTTTTACTTTTCTAGTTTTCATTTTCACTTTTATTAATTTTCAACCCATCAAGTCCATAAATTCAACCTGAAGAAGTCGAATCAGAAGTGCTCGTGATAACTATGAAACTTTCATTAATAATTTTTATTTTGATATTTTTTATTCCATTTTCACCCCAGACAAGGCATAGTATCGCTTTAAAGTTAGGGCTATTATCAGGGACATACGTTGCAGGGATACTATGTAGGGAGTTGAGCAGCAAGATGTCTGTTCACATTACACTTGAACTTCTGCATGTCAGTACAGTTGGAAAAGCAGAACCCAGAAGGGAGTTTCAAAGTCTAGCAGTTCTGGGGAAGAAACTATTGGAGTAAAAGGCATTCTTACACCTAGGGATCTTTACTGTGAAGGGGTGAGATTTAGCTGCTTGTCGGGTTTGTTGGGGGTATAAGTGCTTGTAGTTCGTCAGAGCCCTCACCATTAAAGTACTTGTAGAACAGACTGAGGGATGCAACATTTCGTCGATGTGACAGAGGCTGAAGCCTAGATGACAGTTCAGGACCTTTCAGGTTGGTTACTCTCTTTTGAACCCTGTCCAGGAGTGAGAGACTAGTAGCAGATGGACCAGCCCAAAAGTGACAACAATACTTCATACATGGGCGAATGGTGGCCTTATAGAGGTACAGGATACTTTCAGGCGTAAGCAGATTTCTAGCACGGTAGAGAAAGCTTTGATGAGGCAATAATTTAATGGGTCAGTTCTTTCGCCAGAATTCTTGAAAACTGGTACCACAGAAGCAGTTTTCTAGTAATCAGAAAAGCAAGATTCGTTAAGGCATTTGTTGTAAAGTTTGGAGAGCAATCTCGGCGGAGCATTTTTTTTAATAGGACAGCCGGGATGAGATCGGGTTGACATGCTTTTGATGTGTCTAGATTTTTTATGATAATATGTACCTGAGAAGGGGTGATTTTCAGATCATATAGAGTGGTGTCTATTCGCTAAGGAAAGTCAGGTGGGGTGGTTTGTTGGATCCAGTGCGGAGTTGGAGGCAAACCGAATGACAAGCATGTTAGCCTTCTCGGTTGCAGTGCAAACAATCTCATGATATAAAAAGATTACACGGAAATTCGAAAAAAAAATCATAGTGCAAAGTATCTCGGTTGTATTTAATAACGTCTGACTGATTTAAAAAAAATGCTGCCTAAATACGTATATTTTTATATGGCGTTTCAAAAATCGATGGCGAAATGGGATTATATTCAAAACGTGTAAATAAAGATTTCACATAAAAATAGATTCGGGAACACGTGGTTTTCAAGTTATAGACAGTTGGTAGATATACTGATCGATATTCCTTATTGTAAACAACTAACACATGAAATATATGTGATCGTTCACTGCTGTTTCTACATAAATAATAGATTAATGATAGGATCAGAGGAATAAATAAGACCGGTGTCAGTGTTAAAACATACATTGAGTAAAAAACGATGAAAAAAAATGACAAACAAATACAACAGCTGTGGATTCCAGAATAAATATCAGAGCGTCATGATAGGCATGATCCCCTTTATAGCCAGCATGAGTGACCAATTGCTATCACGCGAATGTTGATCTTTCTTTTTTTTTTTTTAGTAATAGAATACAACAGACAAAATAAAACTAAATAAAGATGATCAGCGCAACTCAAATATCACGCAAAGGAAGAAACGAAAATAAAATAAGACTAGTAATAATAAACGAAATAAAATAAGACTAGTAATAATGCAATAACGCTCTTTTACACATTTTCTGTCTGTCTGTTTGTCTGTTCCACTTTTCCTCGGAAACTACTGGTCGATCGTTGGAATCTTGTATGGACCTTGTAATAATAAGATGCAGCTATAATGGTATTCATGCGATACACAGTTAGGGATTAATAAGAATTAATAGGGATAAGTATTTAATGCAAATATGAGAACAACTATAATCATATTCAATCAGCAATTTGGCATAGAGTACTCATTATAAGGTACCGGCCTATAACTTGCTTCTGTTTTTCTTTTAACGGGCTCGAGAGTCTAGTATATATAGATCAATTAAAATTACACCATCATCTATAATTTTAATTGATCTATTTCGTTCCTAATGAATCCCACGCTAGACGTCGCACCCTCACTATGTTACCTAGCATCTTCACTACTCTTCTGATGAGAAGCGTTAGGCTTCGGAATGGCTTGGCATAAAGAGTCCCTTCTATGCCCCAACTAATTGTTTGTATTCCCTTATTGACTAAATGAACCAATCTATATTTACCAATAAATAGTTTTTGTGACTTCATTTCCCATTACTATTGTTCTCTTATATATATATATATATATATATATATATATATATATATATATATATATATATATATATTCTCTCTGTTTAGTCTTGTAATAATTCGTTTCGGGTGAAATCTGATATTTGGACTTGACAATATTTGAGATCGTCCAGCCCAAATAGCAGCTGACGTGATATTGTAAACAAACACAGACGGAATTTGATGAACGACATTATCATTATTATTTATTTATTTAAAAATAAAATTCGAATCATTCCACCAGGCAAATTATTCCTCGTAATATATATTAATCAATATAGAATTGATTCTATAATACATATATACGCATTCTGCATCAATTAAGATATCGTGTTTAAGCGTAGTGTACGACCGGGCAACGAGGACGGCCAGCTAGTATATATATATATATATATATATATATATATATATATATATATATTAAGTAATGTGATTGATAATTTAAAATTTGAAAATCAAATTATAATTAAATTAAAAATCCGTTTCATAAGAAGGAACAACAACAAAATCAATTATCTGTACGATCGTTTCGGAAAACAATGCTTTTTATTGTGGTAGACATCAAGTTACGTACAATAATTGCATATAGTTTTTTTATAAGCAAGGTCTCCTCGTCAGCAAATTTTGAAGGGTTTTTATTAAATTCAAAAGACACCATAAATAAACCTAGCATTAAAAGTAAGGCAGATGTATCTGAAAAAAATTGAAATAAAAGGTCTGGATTTAAAATTTATAAGAAAATTAATATGGATTAGAGATAGAAAAGAAATAGAGTGAAATATAGATTTAAATTTAAATTATAAGTTTGCTTTAAGTACCACATTTCAAATATATATATATGCATATATATGAAAAAATAGACATATATATATATATATATATATATATATATATATATATATATATATATATATACATAGGTATACAGGTATATATATAAAAAATATATACAGAAATTTACCTTTTAATTTTTCGCTTTTTGAAATCAGGAACTATGGTTAAAATACTCATTTAGATGTTTGCTATAGCTTTTTACCTTATTGAATGATGAATTTTAAACGGGGGGGGGACGCTCGTGCAATAAATTATTTCCGTTAGCGTACTTTTGATTTAAAGACGCTACGGTTTATATTTCGAATGTTGTTTATGTAATCACATGTTGTAAGGGGAGATAATTCCATATTTTCTTTACTTTTTTTTTATTTAAGTGGTATAAGGGGGATAATTGGACTAACTTAATTTATTAAAAAAAAAATTAATCTATTTTTACTAATAAGTAATTTTTAATGATTTAAGGTGGTTTATTTAAACCAACGTTTATGACTGCATGTAAATATTAGCTCCTGTCTTGAATTTAATAGTGTGGTTGTATTTTTTATATCTATACTATATGCAATTATTGTACGTAACTTGATGTCTACCACAATAAAAAGCATTGTTTTCCGAGACAATCGTACAGATAATTGATTTTGTTGTTGTTCCTTCTTCTGAAACGGATTTTTGATTTAATTATAATTTGATTTTCAAATTTTAAATTATCAATCACATTACTTAATATATATATATATATATATAATTGATTTTGTTGTTGTTCCTTCTTATGAAACGGATTATATTATATATATATATGTGTGTGTGTGTGTGTGTGTGCGTGTGTGTGTGTGTGTGTCCTCACACACAGACACACACACACATATATATCTATGTGTGTGTGTATGTGTGTGAGAGAGGGAGCATAAAAATGACAACACACGCACACACACAATATATATATATATATTAAGACACACACACAGACACAGATACAGAGACACGCACACAGACACACACGCACACGCACACGCACGCACGCACACACACACACACACACACACACACACACACACACACACACACACACACACACACACACACATATATATATATATATATATATATATGCTGGCATATGTGTGTCTCTGTTGACTTATTACAGTGTAACTTCTGTAAATGTCATTGGTTGTTTGAAAAAATAGGTCATTAAGTTTTATTCAAAGGTTATCTGTCGCCTCTGTCCCGGTTGTTATTGAGAAATCTTGACTGAGGTCTGGTACAATAATCATTGAAAGCGAACCTGCTTTTAACGGCCGATGAACAATTGTTAATTGACGGAAATGTAAAACGCAATAAATAAATAAATAAAATAAAATAAAAAAACAATACAACAGATTCAGTTAACTCTTTTACGGATTGTGTATTATAGTTAGTACGTCTGAGAATGAAAGTCATTTATTTTAACGATGAAATGAATCTGCAGGGGATCGTTATTTCACGTCGCGTACCTGCATTTCTGACTGTGCTTGCATGCAGAAGTTCAAGTGTAATATTGACAGATGTCTCGTTGCTGAAGCCCTACCTAGTACCCTTGTAAATTTGGTCCCGATTAGTAAACCCTTATCCCAAAGTGATATTCGGCATAATCACGTTGGCACACCGGTTCCTCTTAGGGCAGCGAAGTTAAACAACGTTGAGCCTGGTCAGTACAAAAATGGGTGGCCATTTAGGAATTCCAAAATGTGCTGCATGTGTTCTCTGCTTATCTCGGAATTGTTTCCAATCGCTCACTACTTGTCCTTGCCGCTGTACTCAAGCAGTGCCGATTCAGTAGAGGTCTGGTTGGTGATTGTGCAACCCTTATCTCACAATTACATGCGCAGTTACCCTTACAGGGGTGTCCATTGTCTCTTGAGACTGAATGGAGACATCGACACCTCAAAGTGGAACTTATCTTATTTGGGTTTAAATAACAGTTAAAAATAAAAGATATGGGGTTAGTTCACACAGGATAGTCAGTGAAAATTCACGGGAAACAAACGAAAGGACTCTGTAGTTCTTAAAAGTCTTAGCCTGGGATAGAATGATTGGTCCGCTGACAGTTAGGCTATTTACCTTTGCCTCTCACAGTAACGGCAGAATATTTGTAGATATAATAAAGTATATCATGTTATTTATTTTTATTTGATTTTCTTACATGGGAATCACCACTTATCAAGACCCGTAAGCCATTCGAGGATAAGAGTTATTTTGTGTGCAATAATCAATGGGATAATATTGTAGTAATAGTTGGTGTTGGAGATTTGATAAAGCGTCTTACTTAAGGGGGCGATTAATCAGGAATTTGTTTATGTTGGACTTGAAGACAAGTTGTAGTCAGGTGGGAAACAGGCAAACGGAAGAGAATTCCAC
Organism: Euprymna scolopes; assembly: GCF_053919585.1. Classification (NCBI taxonomy): domain Eukaryota; kingdom Metazoa; phylum Mollusca; class Cephalopoda; order Sepiida; family Sepiolidae; genus Euprymna; species Euprymna scolopes. Next base: position 24,264,136 of record NC_136503.1, on the reverse strand, counting down.
AGGCGTGCACTTCTCATAAAAAAAGATATGTTCATGGAATCTACGTTTTGATTTAGACACAGATAAAGAGTGGGGGAAATTACTGACAGTGGTTTTAGCTAAACGGGTGTTTATCATGAAGGATTGGCGAGGGGGGACCAGATATTGGAGCTCGGACGAGCACTTGCCATGGAAATAACGATAAAACAAAGACAGGCTCGCAACGTCTCTTGTGTGGGAGAGAGGTTGCAGGGAAGAGAAGAGAGCATCCCCCACTAAGCCACGAAGTCTATTTTGTACTTTGTCAAGGCAGGATAGGCTGGTTTTTGAAGCTCCAGCCCAGATGTGGCAGCAGTATTCCATCTTTGGACGTACTTGGCTTTTATAGAGATAGAGAATTGCATCAGCAGTGAGATATCTTCTGGAGCGGTAGAAGGATCCTACCATTTTCCCATCGGCCCGGGCAACAGACTTAATATACGTGTTCCATTTCAGATCAGGAGTAAAGGTCAAACACAGGAGCTTGTCAAAACATGTAGCCTCCCCATGAATCCCATCCTGCTTTTCATCAATAACAATCATCTAGCCTCATAAATTCTTCGATGAAGAAGACTCCATACATCATTAAATCTAGAGAAACAAAAATAGAAACAAAAAATGTACTTCAAACAGGAACGTGTTAAAATAATGTCAACAACACATTCATAAAAAATGTCGCGTCTACTTTATACAAAGGAAAAAAATGGCAGTACAAGTCAGCCGAATCTTAGAGATAAACTTAGCAATTAGCTAATGGAAATATTGATCCGTGGGAGGGAATAATAAAACATTTGATTCGTTTAGCAGCTAGACTAAAACGACGTATATATCTAAAAACAAAACAAAAAAAAAAAAAAAGAAAAAACAATAAGACGAATTCCATGCATTTTAGCCTGGCGGTTCCTTATAGAGCTGGAACTTGGGAGACTCTGTTTAGCTTAATTGACATAACTATACTTTTATAACTTACTGTGTATATATACAGGGAGAGAGAATGAAAGAGAGAGGAAGAGAGAAGAGGTATAGAGAAAGAAACATACAGGGAAAAGATAGAGAATAAAGAGGGAGAGAGAGAGAGAGAGGGGGGAGGATGGGGTCCTATTATTATTATTATTATTATTATTATTATTATTATTATTATTTAATTGCATTTTCATCTTTAAGGCACAGTGCCACTTTGATGTAGAGGGCCACTATCTGAGACATAATCTTCAGGAACATTATGTAGGGAGTTGAGCAGCAAGATGTCTGTTTACATTACATTTTAACTTCTGCATGTCAGTACAGTCAGAGAAGCAGGTTCCCTGAAGGAATTCCAAATGCTAGCAGCCCAAGGGGAGGGGAAACTACTAGAGTAAAATGCTTTCTGGCATTTGGAGATGTTTACTGTGTAGGGGTGGGATTTTGCTGCTTGTCGGCTTTGTCAGGGGTATATACATCGAAAGTGTACAAGGGGTTGTATTCCGTCGGAGCACCTACCATGTTATATATTAAAATCCTACGACAGTAAGTAGATATTTTGTAAACTAGTATGCATTTTTAGATTGTAACATTACGAAATGTCAGAACAACCTGACAGGAAACGGAAATATAACCAATGCACCTAGCGTGATTGTTATGTTGACATCTTATCCTCGTCGCTAACTGTTATGTTTGCAGGTTGAACCAAATAACGTATAAGGCAATACAAATGAAGGCTCAACAAAGGTAGATCAATAAAAAGTGTATTAGGAAAAGTGTATTTACATAAGGGTTGTCAAGTAAGAGAGTATTTGCTGGAGAACATATCTGCTCTCACCTCGGCCTTCGGTGGCTTCTGGTTAACACACACTCAGACTAACCGAGTCTTGCTATTTATGTTTAATATTATCCACATATGTAAATGAGTGGGTGCCACCACAACAGTGATTAAGACAAAGGTTCAAAGGTCAGCTCTCTAGAGAAAACGCGCTAGAATTGCAGGTGTTGAATTTAGATAAAAATTGCATCCCAGATTCTGGCGGGACAAAGCTTTGAATTAGTTTGAGCTGTGGAAGAAAACACAACAGATGGGCTCGACAATGTATAGATCTAAGTAAATATTTCATCGAGATTGTCCGTTCGTCAACCATTTCTAGGCTAAGACAATTAAGTAAGAAGGATTCAATGTTAGCCTCAAGAAGAATCTAAATAATACAAATAATTTTTACTGGGTATTATTTTTCAGTCTCCTCTCTTCATAATTTTGAAGTTACCTTTATTTATCGTAGGCAATATGAAGTGGAACAAATACAGTGAGGAGATTGCGAAGGCTGCTGCAAAGATCGTGGGTTTTCTCCATCGTGCTAGAAGACTACTCACACCTGAGAGTATCCTGTACCTCTACAAAGCCACCATTTGCCCATGCATGGAGTATTGTTGGACATTTGTGTTAGTGCATCTACCAATAGTTTCGCCCTCTTGGATAGGGTCTCAAAAAAGAGTCTTCAATCTAATAGGTTCCGTTTTATCAACTAAGCTCTAACCTCTGTCCCATCGCCGCAATGGTACATCCCTGTGCCTGTTTTACAAATATTTTAATGGAATGTGCTCTGATGAACTCATTGCACTTGTACCCTCTTGATGTACATATTCCAGACAAACCTGCTTAGCAACAAAATCACACCCCTTCACTGTTGAGGTCTATAAATGCTAGAAAAATTTCTACTCTAATAGTTTCTTTCCTCGAACAGCTAGACATTGGAATTCCCTTCCTGCTACCTACTTTCATGACTGTACAGTTATGCAGAAGTTTAAATGTAACGTAAATCAACATCTTGGTAATATTTCCTAGGCATGGTCGCAAATAGTAACTATGTTACGATATGCCTTGTTAGGGGTGAACGTGAGTAAAAAAATAAATAAAAAATAGGGATCAAACAATTTTTGGCCTTACATTCGAATTCGATAATTGTTTACACTTAATAATTGTCGTTACTTTTAGAATCAGTAAATTCTATTAAAACATATTGTGTGTGTCTACAAAAATTGTTCTAATTTATTATTTCTGTTAGCTGCAACGTGGCCGTTACGCTCGAATCGTGTTAATTACAGTTTAAACCTCTCTCAGTCCCCTCACGCCGTCCGGCACCGTCGAAAAAGAACACCAAACAAAAATAAATGAATCTGACTTGGCTTTTCTTTCTTTTTTTTTTAACACAACTCGTTTATTACCGTTTTTCTTTCTCTCCATCTCGACACCAGCTTAAAACTTTCTCGCTGCCACATGTCCATCTCATCCGGTTGCGTTTTTCTTTCTGCTCATTACACGCCGACCGTACACAATCAATTCTCGTCTTCGACTTTACACGTCCATCGCATATTTTCATCTCATGACCACACAGGTGGTGTCCTTTTTTCTTTTTCTTGTCGCGCAAGCTCGCGCAGACTTCCTAATTTGCATATGTGCCTTTGTTTGGCTACTGCTGCTAATATCTTCGCAAGCCAGTCATTTTACAGCTTCTGCTGATATTTTCCCACGCACTCATACGCGCTCTGTCGCAATGTTTCTTATTTTTTAGATTCCGCCTGAATGGATCATAAGGAGTTGAAAATTGCATTATAATGAAAACTGAACTTATCCATTCATAACCTAAACTGTTCATCTCTCTGTTCCAGATATTTACGCTGAGAGATTCTAAGAAAGCAATCTACGCCATGGACGTGCGTCAGAAGCAGAGATGCGTCATTAAATTTCTCCATGCAGAAAAAAATGAATCGATCATCATTCATCGCCGCTTGTTGCACGTTTACGAAGTCGATGCATTTAATGCCAACACAGTCAGACGATGGGTTCGTCGATTTCAGAGTGGCGATAGAGATGTGTGACAAAGCGCGTTCCGAACTTTTACGATCGAGGCATCAAAAGAGGCTGGCAAAAGTGCATTAAGAATGTATGTAGAAAATAAATACTGGAGTGGAAACGGTCGCTCGTTTTAATGGTACTATTCCCGTCTTCGAAGCTCTCGAACGTTTTAGCTTATTTGTTAAAAATAAGAGGCCTTACTTTTGGAAGGATCCCTGTATAATAAGTTCTTTATGTAATAATATTAGCTCGGTTGCGTTAACATAAGAAGATCAAAATTTAAAGAGTTGCTAAAATTTTTAAGTCTTAAACAAAACAAATTACTTGCTTGCTTTCCCTAAAACAGGAAATCGTTTGTTTTCACAATAACAAGTCTGCATAACATAAAAGCAGAATCGTATTTATTGAGAATTGTTAGTTTTCTGTTTGATGAAAACCTGCCTTTAACTCTCTTATATTAGCTTATAAGAAAGAAAAGCCTATAAAACGTATTAATTAAAACGTGACGAGTTTTTTCACGGGTGATAGTAGTTAATATTCAAGATGGCGATCGGGAAAACAGTTTCGCAGAATATTAAAGAGCAAATTGAAATGAACCTTTGAAACAGACTCGAATTTTTAAGAATATTACGAGAAAAATTGCTATTATTTTATTCATAGAAATATTTTGTTACTTTCAAGTTCCGCATATATATATATATATATATATATATATATATATATATATATATATATATATATATATATATATATATATATATACTAGCAGAAGTATCCGTCGTTGACTGGGTTCAAAAACAGCCTACAGAAAATGGACTGTGATTAATGAAAGTATGATAGGTTATGAAAAGGAGGGGGTTGTAAAGAGATAGGTTCTGATATTCAAATATTTTACCCTAAGCAAAAAAAGATGAAAGTAAAGATAATTTTTGCGAAAAAATATTTTTTTATATCAACTTTGTTTCCATTCGTAGCCAAGAATGACCAACAAAATGCTGTTTCCTTACAAAGAGAAAATGTTATATATATAATATAATAATATAAATATACAAGGAATAGATGTTACCAGAGTCAATAAAAGTAACTTTTATGGTAGAAAAGTTCATTATTTTGTATTTTTAAGTAGTTTGTAAAAAATTTTCTTTTTTATTTCACGAACCGGTTAAAAAAAAATCAAAAGGGCAGCGACTTTGAAATATTGAAAAACAAAGAAACAAAAACAGTTTTAAAAAATAATGAAGCTTTACTTACTATAGTAAAATAATTCGACACAACAAAATGTGATATTAAAAAAGTAAACACGTAATTACTTTAGTTTTTAAAGCAAAGAATCGATATAAATATGAATAAGAAGAAAATGGCGCCCTTTTCAAGCAGAACAGCTTCGTTTCAGTTTTACAGTATTGAGCTGAGTAGTATTTCGCCGTCGGATTCAGGGTTGTACTATTGTAATGTAAAGAACACGCAGAAAGGGTTGTAATCAACTGCATTCCTTCTAGTATACTGACAAAAAAGCTTAAACAGATATATAAATAAAAAATAAAAAGGTTGTGTAAATGTTTTTTTTAAAAGATAGGTAATCACGTGAATAGGATCTTTTCCTTCTTTTGACACAAGTAACGTTCTTATTTTTTCTTATTTATCTATTTTCGAAAGAATGCCACGTGCAAGTGGAGAAGGAAAAAACAGAGTTATGCAAAATTTGTGTCGAGAATTGTATAAAGTTCCGATTTTTTTTTGGCTTTCACTTTATTAAGAACGTGAATTTATGAGGTGAATTTATTCGACACAATATGATTCAACTAAAAAATATAAATAAAAGCTAACGTGAATTAAGATTAAAGTGAAGGTGTTATTGTGGACGCTCACCCCTTTTAAAAAAGCTTGTTAAACTTTGTGACATATTTACATTCTATGGGGGTCAGGCGCGAACGAACACCCTATAATTTTCTTATACCACATTTCTTAAAACTGAAACATAATTACCAAAGTATACTTACGCAAATAGATATGAAAAGTCTTTGTTAAAGTCTGTGCCATATTTCCATAGAGAACAGTCGCGAACGCAGACACCACAGTTTTATTATACCATCCCTATTTAAGTTGAAACATACTTATCAAAGTATTCTTATGTACATCTATATCAAAAACCCTTGTAAACGTTTTTTTTTTCATTTTTTCTTTTCATACTTTGTGGACCAGGCCCGAACCCAGACCCCCACAATTTTTATGAACCGACGTTCTGCCAGATCAAACATACCCATTCCTAATCCTCGATACATCTTCTATCATTATATGTAATCAGTTTTTTAAAATAGTCAATCATATACGAGTATATTCGTGACCACACACACACACACACACACACACACACACACACACACACACACACACACACACACACACACACACAGACGTTCAGCTTTATATTATAAATATAGTAAGTTGTAAAATATATATGGCAATTAAGCTACACAGAATATTCTGCGTTTCAGCACGCTAGGATTCATCAGGCTTATGCGAGGATCTTGTGGTTGATTGTTTTTTATGTACGCACCTTCTATTGTGTTTTTAGTTAGCCAGTCAGCTTTCTAGTTTTCCCCCTCACCCTTCCTAATCAGCCAATATTTTAATTTATGTTATTAAATTAAGTAAGTAAGTATATATATATATATATATATATATATATATATATATATATATATATATATCACGAATTCATGTGATGTGCGCGTGTTGTATATATACGTGTCTGAATTCGTGTATCGTCAAGTGGTATAAAATGTTCTGCTGTCTTATGTGTGTGAAATGTTCAATGTGTCTTCTGTGTGTGCGGCTGCTTTTTCACAAATACGCGTAGTTAACAAACATGACACATGAACTTTCACCGACAGCTTTTCACAATCAAGCGATGACAATATGTCTGCTTGCCCCAGACCAAAGGAAGCACATACCTTCTTATTTGTCCTCACTTCGAAAGGTCTTATAGTCTTTATTCGTCTTGCGGATTCCCTTGGCGGAGTTTGGCATGCTAAGTCTCTTTCTGCATTTTACTGGTTCTTCCACTTACTTCCAACATGGCCGTCCACACGCCCGTTCGTTAACGCGTTTCGTATCGAACTCCTCAGTTCGATCTCTACTAACTAATTATTACATCACCAAACCCCAACCACGTGTCCAAGGACCCAAACAGATGACCTCTCACATAAGCCAACATGTGTTTACTTCTAATCAAATTCCCCAATTTTTCCGAAAATTCCACACTGTAAATACACATTTTCCAAAATCTTATTGTTTTATTTGTCTAATAATAATAACCCACCAGATTACCGGGCGTCGCCGGGTCAGGGTGTTGCCGGGTTAATATCTAACAGTTTTATTAATTTTAATTGGCCCGTGAAAAATTTAGTGTAATGAAAATTTGCGTTCTAATATGATATTATTTAAGGAAACAGCAAAATATTTCCGTAAAGAAACATGTATACCATCAAGTGTCAACTAAACTTTGCTTATAAATTTATTTCAAACTATCAACCGTCCGACGCACGTATAATATTATATTTTAATTAGTACACAAACTGAGACATTTGCATGCGAGTATTGTGTTTTTTTTTCCAAACAATTCACGTTTTGTAAGTAAACACAAAATACTCGAGCTGAGATCGAAACGAAAACCTAAAAACAGTGAGTCATGTACGATAACCATTAGACAAGCTTGAAACGATCTTTAAAAAATGTATCCAAAACTACCTATTTTTAATATAAGAAAGCTATCATGGCTGCGCATGCGTATTTGTAGACAAACAGATAAAAATCCAATGACGCCCAAGTACCAATTTTTCAATTTTGACGCGTTATCAGTCTCTTTTTCGGATGAAAACTGATTAAAAAATTTTCCACATGTCTGAATACCCTGTATACCAAATTTCAAGTCTGTAGATAAAATATTCGTAGAGTACATAGGTTAAGAAATGTCCTCACGCACACATTTTCACTTTCATAGATATAAAGATTAGTTTCGAATTTTTGGCGCCAACAAGTTTAAAATTACATATTTTTTGTTTGTTGTCCAAATTCATAATTCAGTTTTTGCAGTCTTTGATTTGCATGCTGCTTAAAAACATACTTAATTTCGCAGACATTAAAACCCATAATATTTTCTGCAAAATTCGTGTTATTTAGATGATTCGAACTACGCTTTTTATCTAGTGTTATTTTCACAACGTTTCGGCCGATGTGACCTCCGACGTTCTTTAAGTGCATTTTGTTGAACTTGGGGATTTTTCTGTCGAACTCGGGAAAATTGGAACGGAATCCTTACTTAACCCACCGTATACTATTTTACTTTTCTCCAAAAGCACGTGTAAGATTATTTTTTCATAAACTGACATTAAATCTCAATATGATATATCTCTCTATTAGTTGGATTCATCTTGTGATTTTCACAACGTTTCGGTCGATGTAACTTCCGACCTTCTTCAAGTGTATCTTGTCAAATTCGGGAATGTTTCTGTTGAACTCAGGAATTTGGACGGAATTTCGAGCGGAAACCTTAATGTACATCACAGATGTAGTGTGCTCTTGTTCTGTCGTCCTAAGTAATTCGCAATTGTATATTTCGGTCGTCCACACTGAGAATTTCACCTTCAACATTCAGGAAACTATCATTTTACAATCGATTTTTCCAAGTGCTCGAACCACTGCGCAACCGATCCTTGAGTGTCATATAAAGCGATATATATGAGATACTAATATATATATGACATATATATATATATATATATATATATATATATATATATATATATATATATATATATATATATATATATATATCGATATATATGACATATATATATATATATATAACCATATATATGGAATATATATATACAGGGTGACCCCCCCCCCCAAAAAAAAAAAAATAAAAGCTAAATGGAGGCCATCTAGAACATATGCTGTAGAACGGAGAAAAAAAGGCCAAAGACCCTAGTGTTTTGATGTGATGTTTTTAATATAATAAACTAGTTATGACCAAAGTTTCATTTCATAGGGACAAAACACTAAGAAACGGGGCCTAATTAAAATTAAGGCCCGTTTTTTGGGGGTCACCCTGTATATATATATATATATATATATATATATATATTGAGAGATAAGAACAGTAGTCCGATGAATCCAAATAATAATCAATCCTCATCTCAAAAATTCAGAAACGTGATATAGCTCTGATCCACTGTTTCGTTTGTTCATATCTATTGACGTTTTTCATGTTTTTATACCTCTTAACGCATTAAATATTTAATATTGAGCTTTATTTTGTTTTGAAAATCGGTCTCTTTGAGAATCGATCTGAACGAGAGGAAATATTTTACAAATTTATACATGCCCTCCCACTCTCTCTTACCCCCCTCTTTCTCTCTCCCTCTCCCTCTCCCTCTCCCTCTGTCTCTCTCTCTCTCTCTCTATATATATATATATATATATCATGTATCGATATATATATATATATATTATATATATTAGTACGCCGCCAGGCGTTGACCGGGCGTAAAATACGCTTAAATATGATATTTTAATTCATGCCGATTTCATATTTATTATTATAAAACTATTTTTTTATCTATTATTATAGTGCACCCAATATAGAATAATGATTACAAAAAAAAAAAATTATATCAGCTAGAATCGAATAAAAAAACATTTCGCTTGCAAGCATAGTTTGCTACTACAGGGTGGAATGATAAAAGGGCTGCCCTAAAGAAAACAGCACAACAGATTTATTTTAAAACTTTTATTTTAAAAAATCGATTTTGGTAACCTGATAATGTAGTAAAACTGATATATATGCCTTCAGCCTCAATCAGCTCCTCGATACGGGTCCGGAACCAGGAGCAGTCCTTTTCCACCAGTGCCGGCGGAAGCTCGGCGAATACTCGGCGTATGGCAGCGATTAGGCTGGTTTTGGTGTTGTGGGAAGTCATGTTGGTGATGTTCTCGACGTATGATCAAATAAAGTAGTCCAGCGGGTTTAAGTCGGGAGACACGAGAGGGGGGGGGGTCAGTGAGGGGAGGGTACAAAGTCGTAGCACCCTTCTGAATCCAAGCCTGGGTTGCTTTGGATTTGTGGTCCGGCGCCAAGTTCGACTGACACACCTAATGTCTGCAAGCGGCCACTTGATTTCGCCACAGTCTTCAGCACATCCAGGCACACTTTGGTGTTGACTTTCAAGTCGACTTCGAAGATGTGAGATGGCATGATGTGACCCTCACTTAAAACAACACCAAAGGCAATAACTGTGGCTGGAAACGTTGTTTTCATCACACTGGACACGTCCCTGTTATTCGTGGCAATCCAGCGATAGATTTTCAGGGTGCTGGCAATGGTCCTGTTGTCATAACATGGATCGGTAGAAAGCATGAGCTGTACAGCGGCGCATCTCTGATCTCGCTCATTGAACATTGTGTCACTTTCACACATGATAGAAAGCTCGTTAAGATTTGTATACTACTAGCCAACTAGTAGATAGTCTGCAACAACAACAAAAAAAAAAAAGAAAAGAAAAGGAAAACCGGTTTTCATCAAACGGAAATAATATCAGGTTGTCTTTTCGAGGGTGATAATTTTATGGTTCCACCCTGTATAAGACCTAAGGACAGATGTTAGCAAAACTGAAAAAATTAACGCAGTCTAATGTATAACATATATCTATATATATTTGCGCTTGTGTAGATAAGTTCTTTAAGTCGATTCATGTTTGCCAAAGTACAATTTTTCAATTCTGTCCGCTTAGCAGCTATTTTTACCGACTAAAACACAATTCAAATTTATTCAACAGATCCACATCCCATAGATATAAAGTTTCAAATCTGTAGAGTAAAAATTGACAGAGGAATTTGATAGGGACCGTGTATCAGACAGAGAAGCAATGTCATTTTTTTTTAATATGTGTACTTATCGACCGCCCGGCGTTGCCCGGTCATAAAATCCGCTTCAATATATTATTTTAATTAAGCAGTTTCCGTATTTATTATTATAGAACTAATTCTCTATCGACTCTTACCTAATATATAGTTATGCAGTTATATAGTTATTTCAAAAGTAATATATATATATATATATATATATATATATATATATAACTTAGGTTCCATCATCTAGAAGCGAAACCAAAACATTTAGTTCATCAGCGTTATTCTTTACGATCTTAGTTAAGTTCATATATATTTTAAGACTTTAGACATTAACCTAGTTAAACATAGAAATGTATGTTTACGCATGCGTAGATAATACACGTTTAGCCGACATATGCCTGCAAAGTTCAAATTTTTCAATTTTGACCCATTATCAGAGTAGCTTGATAGAGACAGACAAGTTCACACACACACACACACACACACACACACACACATATATATATATATATATATATATATACTAGCAAGGTGACCCGACGTTACTCGGGATTGAATGATAATCAACGAATATTTCACACTCTTATATTGTCAGCGAATTCGGTAAAATCGTCTATTTTTTAAATCAAATCGATTGCCTGCTTTAGTTGAGGACTCATCGCGGTGCACCGGGAGGAAGCTCACATATTTATCACTGTTACTTAGTTCACAATACATTGTAGTTTACATTGCACTGTAGAGAACCTACCGTTGATTTTATAAAATTATTTTTACATATGACAGCTTGAATTAAAGTTTAAAATACAAACACCACATATTACCGTTCAGTTGTGCTCTAAACAGTAACATTCATTTCGACTACGCACCGGTCTTATCACCGTTCATTTAATACTTTGGACCTCTCTGCTTGTGCAGTGATAAAACATCTCAAATGCACTTCTGATGTTAAGCTGTATAAGGTGCTAACGTTGGTACAAAATCGGACTTCTTTATTTAATTAGATTTTTGTCGATCATTGATATTCGATACTTATCAGGGGCATTTCGATATAAAACCTCTCTAAGAACACTTTCAGGCACATCGAGTGCATTTGTGCGAAATAAAAAAAAAGTCGGCCCAGTCGTTTCCAAGTCCATAGGGAACTCTCTCTCTCTCTCTCTCTCTCTCTCTCTCTCTCTCTCTCACACACACATACACATAAAATGCCCCTTGTATATAAGTAGAGAGAATATATGTATTAATTTATATGTATTTATCCTGTTTGTATTGCAGGAATTTATAAACCATCGTTTTTTATTAGTAAAATTGTCTCTCTTTTAAACCAGGTAACACTAAACACTTTGCTGGTTATTAATCTATTTACGTCAGTTTCTGTCCTCTTTTTTATTTTCGCAGAAATCATTTATTCCACTCAATTATAATCTGAGTTGATCTTCAGGCCCATCAGACGCTACTAAAAGTCAATCACGACATTACAACTCATTCGAAACGACAGCCTAGTGACGTCAGCGACGACGTCAACGATGACGTCAGCTAGCAGCAAATTTCTCGGTCGTTCTCTCTTAAAGTTATCATGGAAACTGAAGATTGTTTTTTCTTCTTTTTTCTCTTTCTATTTTTATTTAATTATTTTTTTTATCTTTTATCTTTACATATCGCCAAGCGGGTGTAGTAGTAGTAGTTTTTTGTTATTGCTTTTTAGCGTGTGGAGATTACGCAAGACAAATAAAGATAGATAGATAGATAGATACATAGATACATAGATAGATATTTAAGTATTAAGATGGGTAGATAGGTATATATATATATATATATATATATATATATATATATATATATATATATATATATATACGAGCAAACAGGCAAACAGTTAATAAAACATGTTAAAAACACTTTGAAATGAGCTAAAAACATATTTAATCTGAAAAGGAAACACTAGATAAGTGGATAGTCCTTAATCCGTGGAGTTTGGAAGAAATACTTTCTTTTTCATCAGAGGGTAGGAATTAGCAAAATGCGGGATCAGATTTTGCATGCAAAAGTATTTGATGAAACAACAAGTAAGTCAAAGATCTGACTTGGAAAAAAAAAATTGAATCAGAGGGAATTTGGGGAAGAAAAAAGTGATTGCACATGAATGGATAGTCTGGTGGAAGATAAATACTCCAGTGACGGTAAAATCCAAATGTATAACTTAAATATATATATATATATATATATATATATATATATATATATATATATATATATATATATGTATATATATATATATATATATATATATATATAATTAGATAGATAGATAGATAGACAGACATGAAGTAACTTCGGATTGGTAGAAATATATGAATAGATATCTATCTCTATGGATATCTGAATATATTTCGATAAGTATCCAGATATTTGAACACATAAATGAATAAAATACATACATAGAGCCATGTATAGAACACACACACACACACACACACACACACACACACACACACACACACACACACACATATATATATATATATATATATACTGGTGGGGTTACCCGGCGTTGCCCGGGTGTTTAGAGGTGGTGTAGGAAGGAAACTAAGGAGGAGAAAAGGTGTTAAAAAGTGGAAGAAGCGGAGGGAATCAAAACAACCGTAGGCAGAGAGAGGTGTTATAAAAATGGTAGTAGGCAGGCAGGCTCGAACCCGTAACACAAAGGAGGAAAAAAAGGTGTAAAATAAAACCCTAACATCTAAGCTGATATGTCCATCGCGAAACCGGTAGTCGCGAGTGTTGGAATTATGGGTAGTCAATCGAAAGGAGGCGATGACTTGCGAAAATGTCGACGATAAAACCGACTCCTCCTTATTGAAAACTGCCTAGTTGAGGGTGAAGTAAACGTTTTCTCTGGGCTGACGTTATCAGCCTGATAGTCAGGGACCCGAACCTTGGATTAATCACTATTGAGACTGTCCTATCAGCAGGTGCAAAGTACTGGGGTTGCTGTATTACCATTTGATGAATGGATTCTGGACCACGCAGATCTGGTGGATCTTCTCAATGCCATATCAGTGGGCAATTGTTACGGCTTTACCTTATCATGTGCTACAAAAAAAACTTCCTTTTTTTCCTCTCTTACTTTCCATCTCTACCCTGCTCTAACCAAGTCTGTCGACCTGTTCCATAAATCCCAAAATTTCATCATGAAAAGTCCCCCCCAAAAAACACTACACGAATAAACCCAGAATTCCATCTTCCAACGTAGACCCCCATTACCATGTCTCTTCCAACATCAGGGGTCTACGTTTCAACCTTCCAGAGGTTGAAACCCAACCACAGGAAACTAAACCGAACCTATCATTCCTACGCTAAACTGGAATTAGACCAACAATTTACCTAGATGAGTTTGTAATTAAAGGATACTTTAACTTAACATCCAAATCTGACCCCCAAGATTGCCATGGGCATGGAATATGTGCCTAAATTGAAGATGGTTTTCCATGTGGTAGGGACATCTCCAGAGAAAACCCTTATTTACCCTATATGTGCTTCCGGATTGCACTTGTTTTCATCACTGCGTTTATATTTGCCCTCTATCACCCCCACAATAGCGGAGTTACAATCATTAAGAGCATATCTGAGAAAATTGACCACATCCTCTGCTCATCCTTTGGCTAAAATTCACATCTGTGGAGCCTTCAATGTTCACAATGTGGAATGGTTAACCATCTCAAACAAGACAGATGATGAGGGGAGGTTCTGTCACGATTTCTCCATTGCTTTGACCTCACTCAGATTGTTCATGAACTCACCCATGTGCCCGACACTGACGGTCAGTATGCAAGTCTTCTAGACCTTTTTCTCACAACTTGCCCTGATCTATGTTAATCTTCCGTTCTGTCTTCACTGGGATCCTCCAACCACTCGGTTGTATTAGTGAAGATAAAAATAAAATGTAATAAGTCCTAAATATATAAATTTATTTCATACATTTTTTTTGTTTTTTTAGTGTTTGCAGATTATGCTAGAGAAATAGAGATAGATAGATGGATAAGTAGATAGATATTTACACATTGGGACAAGTCGATAGACAGATAGACATATGGATAAAATAGACATGGATATATATATATAGAGAGAGAGAGAAAGAGAGAGCGATAAAGATAGATCTTCACAATTTGATATATATAGATAGATACGTACATAGCTAGCTAACTAGATAGCTAGATAAATAGATGAGTATATATATATATATATATATATATATACTCATCTATTTATCTAGCTAGCTAGTTAGCTAGCTATGCTAGCTAACTATAAATAGATGAGTATATATATATATATATATATATATATATACTCATCTATTTATCTAGCTAGCTAGTTAGCTAGCTATGCATATCAGGTTGGCAAGAAAGTTCTTGCGGTTTTTGACTTTTAATTTCAGTAGTAAATTCGTAGCCCAATTCGTTCAACTTCTGCAGGGTCGGTTTAGCAACATGCGGTCGGGCATTATCATGGAGGAGAACTGTTGATTAATGCTGGGTGTTTATATATATTATTCCTTAATTGGAATTCATTTTTTGAGATGAGCATTATATATTAATTTATTTTTATTTCGGACTATTAGTCTCATCTTTATTAGTTGTTGTTTTTTTTAAATCTTTTTATTGGTTTGTTTATTCACAACGTTTCGGCCAACTATTCCTCTGGCCTTCGTCAGGTGGTAACCGCGACGGATAGGAACTTCGAATCTCCTAACTGCATTCTCAGCCATCACTGCCACCCGTAGTTGTTGTCGTCCTATCCGTCGCGGTTACCACCTGACGAAGGCCAGAGGAATAGTTGGCTGAAACGTTGTCAATAAACAAACCAATAAAAAGATAAAAAAACAACAACTAATAAAGATGAGACTAATAGTTCGAAGTAAAAATAAATTAATATGCTGGGTGTTGTCGAAGTTTCTGATGCGTTTCATCAATTTGTTGACAATAATTCTCCGTTGTAATGACTTCGCCTGCATTTAGAAAACTGGAATGGATGAGACCGGTCGCAGACCACCAAACAGTCAGTATGACCTTCTTTTGGTGTAACTCTGGATTCGGGCAGTGCCATGGAGCTTGATCGGCATCTAACTACTGAGCTGAGCATAGCTAATTTTCATAAAGAACCCACTTTTCATCGCTAGTCACAACCCGGTCGAGAAGCGGGTCGTTCTTATTGCATAAAAGAAGGGAAGATTACACTTCTTAAGGACGTTTCTCTTGGTTGTCGTTTCAATTCGTGAGACACCCATTTATTAAGTTTTTTTTAATCTTTCTAATTTCCAGTGGTTGGAAATCGTCGTATACATTACGTCTAATTCAGAAACAAGTTCTCGAACAGTTGTGTGTGGATTGGTTTCGACTAAGGCTCTTAATTGATCGTTGTCAACATTCGATGGTCAACCACTACGCTCATCATTTTGAAGATACTCGTCGCCGCCACGAAATTTCTTAAACCACCATTGCGCTGTGCATTCCATAGTGATCCTCAGGACAAAAGTTTCGTTGATATCGCGAGCTGCTCCAGCAGCTTTTCGGCCTAGCTTGAATTGAAATAAGAAAATTGTGCAAATTTGCCTTTTTTGTAGTCAACGTTCTGTAAAGAAGGCATAATTGTTTTAAAACGATTGTAATTTAAACGATTAGAGTGAAATCTTTAAAATGATATATAAAGTAAAGGTATTATAACGAAAACATATTTTAAAATATATCATTTAAAATCAAAATTAAAAATTCCACAAGAACTTTTTTCTTATATGAATAATAGATGAATAGACATGAACAAAATTCAGATAAATATGTTTATTTTTGATATATTGGAAATTTATTTCCGACATCTTGCTTTTTTTTTTGCGTTTGCTTATTATGTTAGAGAAATAGAGATGGATAGATAGAATGATAAATAGATATTTATGCATTGAGATAGATAGATAGATAAACAAACATGCAGATACGCAGACAGACAAATAGAAAGACAGACAGACAGACAGACAGATAGATAGATAGATAGATAGATAGATAAAATAACTTTAGAAAGATATGAACAAACGTAGAGAAAGATATGATGAAATTAAGATATCTAGATGGATATATTTCATTACGGATATATTTCGTATCGAAGTGTCTTCTTCCCTTCTTTTATCCAATAAGAACGACTCGCTTCTCGACCGGGTTGTGACTAGCGATGGGTTCTTTATGACTAGCTGGCAGCCCGGTGTTGCCCGGTCGTACAATACGCTTAAACATGATATTTTTTTTTATTCATGCAGATTGCGTATGTATTATTATAGAATTAATCCTCTAGTGATTATTATATATTACGGGGAATAATTTGCTAGGTGGACTAATTCGCAAATAAATAAATAAATAATAATGATAATGTCGTTCATCAACTTCCGTCTGTGTTTGTTTACAATATCACGTCAGTTGATATTTGGGCTTGACGATGAATGCCCTGGAAAAGTCACTTCTGATTAATGTTTAGTTTTAAAATATGCAAACGAAGAAATGATTTGCGGCGATTTTACAATGGTATGTTTTTTTTCTTTTATCGTAAATTGAACTCTTTAATAAGGAAAAATTGAAATAAAATAGTAATGTACACCTGGCTGTGAACAGGAAGACCATTCGATCTGTAGTCGAATGCTCTACCACTAAGCTATACCTCCAGATTATATTAAATCTGTTTTTTTGAATGATTTGCTGATATTTTATTATCTCCCTTGCCGGTGTAACGTGAAATATTCCCTGTAAAAATTCTTCTTCTTTATCTATAAGAGAGAAAAGGTATTTTTAAGATCGGATTTTTTCGATTTTCGATACTTATCGGAAGTCTTTCAGTACAAAGCATATCTAAGAACACTGCCAAACATATAAATTAGTTTTGTGTGAAATTTGCAAAAGATAGGCTTTGCATGGTCGTAAAAGATGCTTAAATATGACATTTTAATGTATCCATTTTTCGTATATATTACTAACGGGAGAGGGGCACCCGGCTTCGCCTGGTCGTAAAGTACGCTTAAATATGATATTTTAATTTGTCCAGATTTCGTATATATTATTATAGAGTCGTGATTAAAAAAAAAAAAATTTGAGTGCCATCAGCTAAAATCGAAATCGAAAGCAAAACTGTAGCATTTTAAGCTGGTGACGTTACCACTATAAAAACGTGACACGCATATGAACTGATTAAAAAATAAACTAAGATGAATGTACAAAATGTATGACTAGAGTTTGAAAATTTGGAGACAGACAGACAGACAGACAGACACACATAGTAAGTTTTATACATTAGATGAGAAAGGAACTTACACACAATGACTTTTGTACAATAGAGGAGATAGAGACTTCGATGAGTATGCAGATATTCGAAGACATTGAATAAATGAAGAGATTTATGTAGGCAAACAGAAAAAACATCTGAATAGATTGAGAAATATGTTGTTTTTTTTCTATGTTAGAAAATTATTTCCGCTCTTGTAGATAGAAAATGAATATAAATTAGTTTAGATAAAATATTGATATACTCAGCAGTGGTTGAATGGGTGTGTAAATAAAGTGGTATTAATTGACATTTAGGCACATTTATAATGTCTAACACTCCTCGAGGCACACCCGCCGTTTACTCTATGCATCATTGCTCTGAGCCTTTAGCCACTTATTAAGGTTTCGGTGCTAGTGCACTTACTGATCCGCGCTATTTTTTAATCGTATTTCCAAGTTTAATTAAAGTTTTATGATATGTTTTTTTTTTTATTCCATTGAAGGTTAAAGTACAGAATAGGTACAAAACACCATCCTCATGTTAAGAATGGCTTTTTAAATAATAACGTTATTATTTCAGCACGGATCAATAAGTGCACTAGTACCAATATTTCTATTCTTGTTTTTCTTTTCATTCTCTACAATTTCTAAATATTATCAAATGAAAAAGATGGCAAGCGCGAACGTTGCAATTTGAACCTACTTATGAAGAAGTATAGGTATCCATCAAGCAAATCACAGCTGGTAAATACCATCACCGAATGACCCAATTCCTCCGGAGGTGTATAAATATGTTGAAAACACTTTGGTGAAAAACATGTTCTTTTTGCTAAGATATTGAAGGCAGGTCAGGTTCAACAGGACTACAAAGACGCCTGCATCAAACACCTCTACAAGAAAAGGGAGTCAAGAATGTTTGTCACAGCCATCGTGGAATATCTCTGCTTTTGATTGCTGGAAAGATTCTAGCTAGACTCATTCTAAATAAAATCATCAAGCATCTCATCGATGAGTATCCTGAATCCCAGTGAGGTTTATGGCGGGTCGCGGCACCATTGATATGGTATTTTCATTCCATTAAGTGTCAGAAAAAGTCAGAGAGAGAAATCAGAAATTGTATATGGTGTTTGTTGACCTGACGAAAGCCTTTGATACTGTGAATCGTGGCGCTCTTTGGCAAGTCTTGAGAAAGTTTGATATCCCCGAGAGCATGATAAACGTGATTATTTCTTTTCATGAGGGGATGAAGGCTAATGTTGTCTTTGATGGCATGATGTCCGAAGCCTTCAATGTTACAAATGGGACCAAACAGGGGTGGTTTATGGCATCAGTTCTCTTTGCGCTTTTCTTCTCCCTGACACATGCAATTAGTGATATTGACACTGGTGTCGAGTTTCGATTTCGGTCATCTGGTGGATTGTTTAATCAACAAAGGTTCAAAGCCAAAACTCTTCTCCGAACCAAGGTTATTCGTGATTTGCTTTTTGCCAACGATGCTGCTCTGGTGGCAGCATCCTTCGAGGAAATGCAGACTCTTCTCGATTGCTTTTCAGCTGCATGTAGGGCCTTTGGACTCACAATTAGCATAAAAAAGACTTAGGTAGTACATCAGCCTTTCCCTGCTCCAAAGCAAGTTGGAGGCGTAAGGCAAAATCCACCTGAATATAGATTTCTCGAGCGTAAACTGAAAGTGATTAGTCTTGATATAAACTATGTTAAATCGTTTCCCTACATCGACAGCAAAGTTAATCATAGTGGATCATAGTAACAGAACGGATTTTCCGGGAAAACTCCGGTTGCTCCCCCTGGGGTGCGTTTCGGGTTAAAATGGCTAAAATTGACACGTTTGTGCTTATCAAAAAAAAAAAAAAAAAAAAAAAAAATGATGCCTTGGATTTTTATAAAACTTTCTGAAAAGTTGTAACTAACTAATTACTATATAATTTTGTTTGTCTATACTTCGCGATAATTCTTGGGTGTGCACCAGGGGCTCTTTTAGGGTTAATTAAAACACTAAATTCTTGGGATTATTTTACCATATTTCTCCAAAATTTTGTGTATATGTTTATTTAGCAGTTTTACATGGTGCTGAACTCAAGTTTAAATAATGGGACTTTTTGGGATAATGGGGGGGGGAATGATGGACTTAGTCATTTCTTTCTTTGCATTGTGCTGAACTCAAATTTAATATGTTAAGGCCTAAAACTGCACCGTTTGTTCATTTTCACCAGGATTTGACGAATCCTGGGTCATTTTTTATGCCTCGTTCACTGTGCACTGATGGGGGACCATGCATGCTTCACTTCCTTTTTGTGTATTGATATTCATATTAAAAAATTTTTTTTCTATTATTTAAAACGAAAATACAACTTTGTTATATATGAATCGTGGAATTGCATTCATCTGCAAAAGATCTAGTTAATGTGCATATTCTTGTAAACATTCATTTTATTTAATTCGTTATTATTATTTTTTTTCGTTTTCTTATTGAATGATCATATTTAATTAATTATTGCGTGTAATTATATGAATGCAGACATTCTACATGATTTATACTTGCGTAATAAGGTTACAGTAAACACAAACTTCTTTCTACGTTATATGTTTAAAAATTGTTGCCTACCAAACTCCTCTGTCAGCTTTTGATCTACAGACATAAAACTTTATACATAGAGTATTTGAACCCGTGCGAAGCTTTATATTTGGGTTTAAGCCGGAGAAAATCGGCGCAAAAGTGTGAAAATTAAAAAAAAATGTAATTTGCCAGGTGAAGATCGAACGACGATATTAAGAATATGCATGCGTAACGTAATAGCTATTAGTTCATGTTTTAATTTTTAGCCTTGCAGCAAACATGTCTTCTTAGCGTAGGCATTAACGTCAAAGGAAAAAGTAAATCGTAAGCTAAAAGTTTTGGTTTCGATTCTCGATAGTAGCGCACAAGTCATTTTTTAAAACTTTTAAAATCATTACAATATATTGGATCCAATATAATATAATAATAAATACGAACTCTGCATTAATCAAAATATCATATTTATTTTTATATTGATTCTACGACCGGGCAATGCCAGACGGCCTGAGAGAATATATATATATATATATATATATATATATATATATATATATATATATATATATAAGAA
Source organism: Euprymna scolopes (assembly GCF_053919585.1). Taxonomy (NCBI): domain Eukaryota; kingdom Metazoa; phylum Mollusca; class Cephalopoda; order Sepiida; family Sepiolidae; genus Euprymna; species Euprymna scolopes. Next base: position 24,242,942 of record NC_136503.1, on the reverse strand, counting down.
AGAAAGGAGAAAGGAGAAAGGAGAGTTTAGCCACAAAGAACGACTTCTACGTAACGTGGCTTCTTATGATGTTTGTTTGAAATTGAAATTCAAAACCCAACCACAATCATCGTATTCAGAAATTTTAAGATTGCCATCTCGTGTGAATGAAAGAGAGAGAGAGAGAGAGAGAGAGAGAGAGAGAGAGAGAGAGAGAGAGAGAGAGAGAGAGAGGGAAAGTTGAAAAGGTACGTGATATATGTAGATTATCTAGAGACAGTGGGTGGTGCTAATCTCTACCTATGTCACTGATTCTTGTCGTGATAGACAGGTGCGCGGATTAGGACACGCGAAGTGCGAATTACCTGATATGTAGGCAGGAGATACAGAGTAGGTGAGCGTTCAATAACCACAAACCCAAAACCTAACGCACACGAATTTACGAGAATGAGCGAAGAAATATGCTGTCAGACGAATTATCACTTAGCTTGACATTTTCAAAATGGCCAGAAATAAAATATATTATCGACTCACAGTGCACTCACTTCAAGGCGTTGGCATTTAATTGTTATCATTTTAGAATGAAGTTTTTGAGAAATTCAAATACACTTGATTTATTCCTGGAATTATTTTCAGTTCTCTGCTCAATATATTGTAGATTTTACGGTGTACCCACTGTTGTTTAAGCATTTCATCTTATCTTTGTTTTCGAAGGAAAATGTCCCTATTTTCACAGAGTTTATTTATCAATTCATCTATGTTTAATTATTTGATTATTTAGAGTGATTAGGGCTAATATTATTGTATGTGGGCGCCTGGTTTTCTTTATTAAATACTTTATATGTTCAGTCTGTATGGTTTAATATACTGTTTAAGTAATTAACTTTCTTACAGATGGAGCGTATGCCTGTTTTAAGTATTAGCAATTTCAATGTGATTCTTAGCTTCTTTTGGGTGCCTGAGACGAGGGGGCCATTACTGTTCGACGCGATTATTGATCCATCATCTCTATATAACCCTATTTGGCTGAAATCTAAGTGTATATAGCATGTAAACGCCCACTAGGTCTGCGATTTAAACGGAGTCAAAAAACCCATCAGTATGTCGAAGTTATCATAGTCAGCCTCTCCTATACTTTTTAGAAGCATAGCCGATGTCTCCACCCCCGCCCATTTATTACCTTCTGGAAAGCGAGCGACAATTTTCAAACGAAACAATGGACTGACAAATATATAAATGTCTTTCAATTAACCTATCCTAGAATTATACCGATGATATACAATTCAATTAACCTATCACAACGACATTTATACAATAAATTCCTTCCAATCTTTTACAATTTGCTAAGGAGTCAAATTCAATTATATGACACGAAACGTCAATATTTCCTATGGCTTTCATATCCGACACAAGTAGGTCAAACATCCTTACATATGAAACGAATGTGTGTGAGAGAGCAGGTGACACCTCGACAGCGGACAGTGTGAAACATTTATCCTCTCTCATCTCTCCAAACCTTAGTGACAATAAGAGTGTTTAAAATAAGATAGTCATTATCTAATTAAACCAACGCTGGTCTAACCTCACCTCTGACTGGAATAAATTATAATGATAAATAGCTAAGTACTGTGTTGAGATTATTGTTTATGACTTATATATATATGCGTGCGCACACACACATACACACATATATATGTGTGTATATATATACATCTCTCTATATATATTTCTAAGGATTTCTTTTTTATAGCATTATATTGTTATTCATATTTTTTTCTAAGCAAAAATTATGTTTTTCTGTAGACAATACGCACGAAAGTAGTTGATGTTGACATAACCGTAATCGATTATTTCTGCGTAACGAAACAGATCTGTAAAAATGTGCCGATGTTTGGACACGTATAAAGTATTGTTCGGTAGGAAAAATAAATATTTGGAACTTTGAATGTAGCTATAACGTTAATTTTTTTATATATGCTTCGCTGTAATATTTATCGTACATTCAGCTTTTAAGCATAAAGAATTGATATACACAAGGCGTGAAATATAATTGAAAAAGCATATTTTACGAGAAACACCCCCCCCACACACACATATATATATATATATATATATATATATATATATATATATATAAATGGCAAAAGTCTATATTCCAAATTTCAAGATGTCGTTCATCTTACCGTTTTTTTTTAAGTATGTTGAAATGTTCAATCCTTAACAGTATCTGTATATGCTCTGTAGTAACATCGAGCTTCATAAATTAAATAGATTGGTATTAATAAAAGTAAAATATAATTGAATAAGCTTACTTACTCATATATATATATATATATATATATATATATATATATATATATATATATATATATATATATATATATATATATATATACGAGGGGAGTTCTAAAATATATCCTCCTTATTTTTTGCTTAGAAAGTTAAAAAAACAAAAAGGAGACCTTTGTGATCCAGAATTTATTTTTCTTCACAGTCACCACTATTTTCAATGAACTTATGCCAGGAATTCATTAATGCATTTCTGCTTCTAACGAATGTCCATGGTGGGATTTGCATTTCCAATCTCACACCGTAAATCTCTGTAACAAATAGATTAAACTTCCAGGTCATGAATATATAAGTTCAGTTATTATATTAATGCAATTTTCACTCTGTAGCCACTGGTTTTCATATTAAACGTACTCATATCGCTCTGTCTAAACATTGAGCACTCTTTGATAGACACATTATGTTTTTTTTATTTTTGTTTAAAAACTAAACAATACTACCAATAATATATATATATATATATATATATATATATATATATATATATATATATATATATATATAATTTGAGGTGGCTATTTTCCAGAGGTAAGGTAACCAGTGAAATATAACGAAGTTCATAAAAGAGTGCCGAAGACCGAAGTTAAGCAAGGTATGCTTTCAATTTGTCTTTAAATAGTCAGGAATGTGTTGCTGCACAGTCATGAGCATATTTCGGTCTTCTAGTATTTAGTAACTAGAGACCTCGTCAGGCGACAACGCTTATATTCAAGAATTTCTCTTTTGTAGATAGTGCTCTCTACAACCTAGAACTAAACTGAACATCGGCCAGGCGACATGTCTAGTTAGTTGCATAGTTACAATGTATATGAATAACATCTGTGCTGTGGGAAAGATGTTTAATCAAAAGAAGAAGGATCACTCAGGAATCAGGAACATATATATGGGGCAGAATTTTGACCAGAATTTGATTTATCTCCTATTTGAAAAACTTGGTGGCGTTTTAAATGAGGTTATATGCTAATCATAAAGTTCTTGAAAAAAAACAAAAAAAAAAAAAAAAAAAAAAAAACAAACAAACGATAAAGCCCACCCAGATACAGGATCTCGCAGACAATATATTTTTATGGTCATAGATTTGCAGCAGATTAGTATTTTAAAGCGGTCAACTACAAAGGACACAAACATATTCTCGCAAGAGGCAGAAGAAGCTTGTTTGTTTTCTAGGAATCTCGCGACCAGTTAGTGGTTGTGTGTATGTGTGGGCGTGTCTTTAAAGTAAGATGATTCATTGACCTCAAACCTAATGAAGATGACAGTCCGTTTATTTGTTTGTATGTTTTTGTTTAAAACTAAATTTTTATTGTTAGTACTAATGACAAGTATTGTAAAAAATATGTTTATTTATTATATGGATTTTTTTGCCGTAATTCGACAAGTCCAGCATCTTTATAGCTAAATATTTCGGAATATTAAAAGAATCTGAATCGGAAGCGGCAATTCTATCGGAATCTGTAGTTGTATCAGAAGCAGTCATTATATCGGAATCGGTAATTGTATTGGAATCAATGTTCCGCCTGCCTGCTTCCCACCTGACTATAACTTGGATGTCTTTAAGTCCAACGTTAACACATTCCTAATGAACCGCCATCTTAAGTAAACACTTCATTAAATCTCCACACTAACATACTGTACTTGCAATAACCCTTATCCCTGAGTGGCTTCCGGGCCTTGATAAGTGGTGACCACCGTGTAAAAAAAATCAATAATTGTATTGATGTCGGAATTGTATCGAAGTCGGTAATTGTATAAGACTCGGTCATTGTATCGCTATCAATAATTGTATTTGAACCAGTAATTGTATCGGTATCAGTCGTTGTATTGGTACCGGTAATTGTATATGAAACGATATCAGAATCAGTAAGTGTATCGGAATCATTAATTGTATCGGAATCTGTCATTGTGTCGGTACCGGTAATTGTATAGATATCGATAATTGTATTGGAATCACTAATTGTATCGACACCGGTAATTGTATAGAAATCGGTAATTGTGTCGGAATCAGACTTTGGAAATCTGTATGTTTTATAGAAAGTAGTCGTGGCATTATTCAAATTACCACGACTACTTAATACAAAACACACAAAAATTTGTCATCAAACTATTTTGACTATAATATTTGTCAATGTACAAAAGGTGAAAATGAATATAATTAACACTAATTACTAAAAAAATGCATTACAATCGTGGTATTTGTCATTCAAATGTAAAATTACAGGGAATTATAAGCCAAATATTTATCGGACGGGTCATGTTCATTTGAAGTGAAGTTAGAAACCCTCCCTTCGCTTTTACATCACGCACAGCAGTCATTTCCCAATACACTTGTGGTTTTAATTCATTTTTTCAGAAAATCAATCACCCTGATGAAGTCACCTTGATAAGAACGAAACGTCGATAAACTCATCAATGTTTTAGGCTTTTTCTCTTATTTTACACAACGTTGAAATATTAATTCTATTTCTATGTATAATTAAATAATAATTATTCATTTTTACCTACAAACACTAGTGTTTTATTCTTACGCAATCATCAGTGTAGGACAACAATTCCTGTCGATCGTGAGACTCGAACCAAGTCAGCAAGCCACATTTTGCTCCATTTGCCGAGTCTCTACCCAAATATTTGCCACGGAAATGAAGGGAATTAAGATCTATCAAAGGCCGAATTAGGGCGAGAACTAATGACAACCTTAGAGTCTCCACAGGAACGGAAATCTTGAAATAATAATAAAAAAAGATTTGCTGAGGAAAAAATGTTGATTAAAAGAAATAGAGATGTTATAAAGTTCGCAAAATCATAAGAATAAAAAAAAAACAACTACTTTTCAAAATGCAATTGGATTCAAAGAGGGATTATTTTATAGCGCCATATTTGATTTTGTTACAACCGGATATCTATGTATCTATCTATTTCTATCTGTATATATAATTTTTGACATTTTTTACGCTTTGTGGACATTCTCGGCAACTGCAAGTGGATTTTTATATTCTTTTTAGTTACATTGAATTTCTTTTTCAATCGGGTTGTTTATCACTCTGAAATTACTTGCGCGTTACGGCTGACATTGAAATTCCAATTATTCTTTTAAAAACAAACTTTCTTCGCTTCTTGGATTAACCATCGAGTGAGTCTTTAAGCATTCTGAACCTTCGGTTTGTTTTTCCCATTTCCACCTGTTTTAACCGATGTGAATATATTTTTTTGCATTTTATGACTAACCATCATAGAGTGCTGTTTTATGTAATGCCCTAACCAGCAAATTTTTAGCTTGGCTATAATAAATTGCTAATATCTTTCTTTCCTCTAAAGAGAAAAACAGTATTCTTTGAAACACCGCGTATTTCTTGAAAATTATTTTTGGAGTATTTTGTCCAATAAAAAAAATTCATGTAAATTTTAATTTACAGTCTTGATTTCTTTTTCTTATATATATATATATATATATATATATATATATATATATATATATATATATATATATATATAAGAAAAAGAAATTAAGACTGTAAATTAAAATTATATATATATATATATACTTAATTTACTCACATAAAATTAATATACGAAAGTATGGATTTATATGTAACTTCAAAAGTGCTCAATACGTAGGTAGAGCTAGTTAGTAAGTTATAAAATGTATATGGCGATTAAGCTACACTGAATATTCCGCGTTTCATCCACTCTAGGATTCTTCAGGCTTATGCGCCTGAAGAATCCTAGAGGGTAAGATTTAGCGAAATGCGGGATCGGATTTTACTTACAAAAGTATTTAATGAAACTACAAGTAAGATAGATCTTACTTGGAAACAAATAGCGAAGCAGAGGGAATAGGGTGAAGAAAAAGGTGATTTCACGTAAATGGATATATATATATATATATATATATATATATATATATATATAGTCTTTGAAGTTTTCAACCTTTAAAACTATACAAAAAATATTTTATTTTTTATCGTTCGTTAGAAAATCATCTAGTCAGTAAGGTATTTAATCACCTGCAATCACTGCATCAACTCGCTCTCGAATTTACTATAGTACCAATAATTTACTTTTCAAGGGATCATCAGTTGTTTACCATGAAACACTGTTTCGGGGATTTAAAAACAAAACAGTATATTACATCATGGCTCCCCAGCAGTGTTGATCAAACACCACCACCCTTAATCTTAGGAAGAAGACATGTTACAAACATTTGATCCAATTTACTATTCTTAATTGCAGTTAATAACCTTTTCATACTATAAAAATGAATTTCTTACCTGTGTGATTCATCAATTTCCACATTTAAAATGGATATATTTTTTAATTTATCAGTCTTGTATTTATAAGATTATGGATTAATCACTTTAACTACTTATCACCCCCACTATGATTAGTATTTAGTATATTTACATTCTTATTTATTTAAAATTAGATATATAAAGGTTAAAATATTTTTACATATATACATTTTTTTTATTATAATTTTATTATCTCTAATTATAAAGACATTTTATACATTGCTAATATAGTTTTGGATTTCCTTTATTAATATAGTCTGGCTAACTTAAACGATTCAAAAGCATCAGGATATCGAACAAATGCTTTATTTAACATATATATATATATATATATATATATACACACACATACACACGTATATATATATATATATATATATATATATATATATATATATATATATATATATTATTGCGTAATGTTAGAAAACTACAAGGTTTTTGCAGCTTTAATCTTGTCCAAACGCATTTTATTTCGTTTTGGTGTATTGGTTGTTGCTATTTCTTGTGATGAGTTAAGGGCAAAATAGATTCAATGATTGATATAATAATTAAATGATTGATTCCGTGCTACGAAACAGATACTGTCAAGAATTGTAAATGTCAACTGGATTAAAGGAATAAATTGTAAACATCATGAAATTTGGAATATACACTTTGTCATGCATTCATAATATGCTCTGTAATTACATTGAGCTTCTTCAATAAGGTTTGGTATATATAAAAAGGAAATATAAGTGAATAAAGGATATATATAAATATATATATATATATATATATATATATATATATATATATATATATAGCAAATAAATGACAAAAGTCTATATTCCAAAATTCATGATGTTGGTCATCTTATAATTTATTCCTTTAATTCAGTTGACATTTACAATTCTTGACAGTATCTGTTTCGTAGCGCAAAATATATCACTTAGTACGAATACATGGGTTTAGTGACCTTATTTATAAAATTAAAAATGGTGTAATAGAAACATATTTTAAGGTATTTTCATATTCTCTTTCAATTTTCGAATCATGTAAAAACGCACTTAATTTATTTTTGACGGATTGATTGTTGTTATTTCTTCTGATGAGTTAAGGACATAATAGATTCAATGATTTATATAATAATTAAGTGATTGATGAGTTTTGGAATATAGTCTTTTGTCATTTATTCACTATATTGCTCTGTGATTACATTGGACTTTTTAAATAAGGATTGGTATATATTATAAGGAAATAAATATATTGCCACAGAAATATATATATATATATATATATATATATATATATATATATATATATATATATATATATATATATATATACATACATATATATGTGTGTGTGTGTGTGTGCGTGCGGGGGTGAGTGTGCGGGTGCGTGATGATTGATTTTCTGCGTACATCGATATTTTTGTCGATTACCATTCAATTTGCTGTACATAATTAGCGTCAGAAAAAATAGATCGATCAAAAAATCTTTTTATGTATAAAAACAGAAAAGAAAAATTTTAAAGTAAAAAAAAACAAAAAAAACAAACAACTAAAAAAAAAACTAAAAAAAACTAAAAAAAAAAAAAAAGAAAAAAAAAAAGAAAGAAAACCGGATAAATGCGCCGGACTTTGATTTAACCGTAATCGCAAATAATCGCCTTTGGAATATTTGAGTAAGCTTCGCTGTAAGAAGATATCCAGAACGTCTTAGCGGCTGAATTTAGAAGCATCAATTTAAAAAAGTATATCGATTTCGTGTAGGAGAAATCAATGAATTGCAAATCAGCTTCCCTGGAGATAAAAACGAATGGAAAGCAAACAAAAATTACTTGTGATCGTTCACTAGCAACGCTATGCTCCCTGGAGTCTAAGTAAAAGCAAGTCGCACGAGATTTTGAGAAATCTCTGCTTCTTTCGATAATTATTGCAAATCACCTTGTGTTATCGCAACAGTCGTATACCATGGATTTCTCGTCAAAAACGATCGTTAGCCTTGTCTAAAATTTAAATGGCCATAGATCCTCCGCCCCCAAATTCTGGTGTAAACTGTATGGTGCTCATCCGACTTCGTTTTTTGTCCTTTTTGTTTTGTCTAAACAAAAAATAAGAAAGAAAATAGAAAAAAAAGGTTTGCTCATCCTCATTGGGTTTTCTCTCCTCTTTATTTATGTTGCAATAACTAAATAAATAAAAATGAAAGAAAGTAGCACGTTGATATATTATAAGATTTCTGGCAGTTCTAATTCCCTTTGGATTCCCTTCTTGTTATGTGTTTCTATTTCAACTTACCTGTTGTTGGTCAGAGTTATCTGGTCATTCAACCTTGTTTTCCTAATTGATGTTTTCCTACTTGATGTTTTACTACTTAATGGTTTGGTAAATAATGTGATTAAAGGGCTAAACACTTAATTCTAAAATCAAATAATGCTAGTGTATAGATAATTATATATGTGTGTGTGTGTAGGTGATTATATATGTGTGCGTGTATTGTGTGTTGTGTGTGTGTTGTGCGTGTGTATAGGTGATTATATGTGTGTGATGTGTGTGTGTATGTGTGTTGTGTGTATGTGTGTGTTGTGTGTGTTGTGTTGTGTGTGTTGTGTGTGTGTGTTGTGTGTGTGTTGTGTGTTGTGTGCGTGTGTTGTGCGTGTGTGTATAGGTGATTATATGTGTGTGTGTGTTGTGTGTGTGTGAATCTCTTTTTTGCAGATTAGTAAAATATCAATATTTCACTAAATATACGTCACAACCAAATGAAAATTATACCATCAAATTAAGGTTAGTTATTTCCAAAAACATTTATTAAAATTCATGCGATATTCACAAAGTTATGACATTTTATTTTTACCGAAGAATTTTCACTGTCCATCGCTTTATTGAAGGTCTCTTAAAATATTATTTTAGGGTAAAAATACAATGTCTTGTCTTGCGAACTTTACTTTTTATTATATTTTTCTGTCAAAGAATAATAAACAAAAACATATATTAGGTATGGGTCTCATATGAATTAATTATTTATCAACATATCCACCATTTTTACATGCCTTAAAGCAACCTGTTGTCCCCCGAGGAAGTCAATTATTTGATGTTAAAAGGAGTTATGGCTGTAGATACATCAACTATGTTCCTCCATACGGCATCCTTTGAAGTAAATTGCTCTCCTCCCTCATAAACTCCTCTTTTTAATATGACCAGAGGGTTAAGGTCTAGAAAACACGGTGGTCAGGTCATGAGAGTTTCCCCAACGAATTCCATAGATTCCAAGCAGAATGGAACAGCGTATTGTCATGCATAAAAATCATCTGAAAGTGACGTGATAATGGTAGGTCATCTAGCCATATCGACAAATGATTATCATGAAAAAGGCCGTGTACGCATTGCTTGTAAGCTTTACACCCTCTTATCTCCAATGATTCCAGCTCAAAATATAATGCCTCCCCCTCCTTGTTGGCGATGACCTCTGAAACGGGACAGAGTTCCGTTTGGGTTTCAAACTTTGGCCCATATATCTGGACCGTCAAGATTAGCATGGGCCTCATCCCTAAATAGGACCTGTTGGAAATCCATTTTCATGTAATTTTGTGCCCAAGCCATTCATTTTTCCTCGTATTGTTTGCTCAATGAAGGCATTGGAAGAGGTTTGATGTTCCTTGCAATCTCATTCAACACATTGCATCGGGCATGCCTGGATCTTGAAACGATTCCAGCTTTTGCAAAAACGAAAGCACTGGTGCTGTTTGTGTTTCGGTTGATTTCCCTACGAATTTTCTGAATATCACGATCTAAAGGGTTTCTTCTGATGCCCTTATTTTTCTGGATATAATCGTTGTGTTGTTCAAAAATGCAGCCAAGGTCTTTAGATCCGATTCCAGCTCTCTGGCTTAACTTTTGATGGACAATCCTTCTGCGAGTCCAGCAACTATCTTTTGCTTTTCGATAACCTTTATTTGCCTGATTCTTTTTTGTATTGTAAGAGATCTGCAATAAAGCGATGGACAGTAAGATTTCTTTGATAATAAATAAAATTCCATATCTTCGTGAATATCGCATGAATTTGAATAAAATTTTGAGAAATAACTAAACTTAAATGGTACAATTTTCATTTTTTGTTACGTATATTTAGGAAAATATTGATATTTTCCTAATCTGCAATAAAGCGATTAACACAGAATAACACACACACACACACACACACACACACACACACACACACACACACACACACACACACACACACACACACACATATATATTGCAGATTAGGAAAATATCAATATATATATATATATATAATTTTTTAAATATAATTATCCACTGACACGTGTTTCGTCGTCTACGACTCATCAGAGTGGTTGAATCTAGCGAGATCCGAAATATACCGCTTCCCATGTGGGGGTACCAAATTGGTTAAAGGTAAAATTATTCCCAACTCGCATTTACGTAATTTACGTTAATTTACTCACATAAAATTAATATACGAAAGTATAGATTTATGCGCAAACTCGAAGTATTTACTTCAAAAGCGCTCAATGCGTAGGTAGAGCTAGTTAGTAATTTATAAAATATATATGGCGATTAAGCTTAATCGGCATATATATTTTATAAATTACTATATATATATATATATATATATATATGTGTGTGTGTGTGTGTGTGTGTGTGTTTCTGTGTCTGTGTCTGTGTGTATATATATAATAGGAGGATAAATTTGCAAGTAAAAACGTAATAAAAACATTTAAAATTAGAAAGTGTAGATATATCAGTATATAAATATATATGTATAGGCCAACAACCATATCTAGATTTAAAAGGCTCAATATCAGTGATAGAACCTAATTTAAGTAGAAAACGTCAAGATGCTGTAGAATTAAATTTACAATATTTTATTCAAAAAAGGAATACAAAATAAAGGTGAAATATTCCTTATTCCATGGAATTTCAAATATAGGCTCTTCTCATCAGAGGAAAAATCGTTAGCAAAATGTAAATAAATATTAATTTTTGCTGGTTAGCTCAAATTTTGAAAATAGTTGACAGAAAGTGTTTTGAAAGAAAATAAAAAAGGAAAAAGAATACTTAGCAATATCCCATAATTTTGGTTGCAAGTATTCAGTGAGATTCAAAAGCTCGTAGTAGGTGTGGCGATTAGTATATACAAGAAGAGTTCAGTAAGATATCCTTTATTATCTTTTAAAAATATCCGGGGTTGGAGAAGTGATGAAAAGCTCGTGTAGACGAATTTTGTACAGAAGAGCCGGAGTAAAATCCAATCTATGAAATTAAATGTTCTTACGTTGAGAGGCATATGAGGTCTTTTTTTTTTAAATATAGAATTCAAATGAAGAAGAGATAAAAAGTAAATAACTAGATATGACGTAGGCCTGTACGAGCCTTTTTCAAGTCTCACACAAAACACACATTCATATTTCAAGCTGTCATATACATACGCGCACACAAACATACGCGCCCACGTCCACACATGTACACTTATTCACGTTCGCGTACATACACTCACATTCACGTATATATACACACACACTTACGTATACACATGTACTCACACACGCGAACACGAACGCAGCACATGGACGACGTCACTTCCGCTTTCTAAGGAAATACACATGCGCAAAATACACTCTGGAAACGAGTATAAAAACAAGGCGATAAGCTGTTTCTAATCCTCTTTAGAACCAACTCTCAACGAGAGAGGTTGGGCGAACAAGCCACCGCGTTTCAGCGCGCGCGCACGCGCACCTCACGCCCACTTCCTACTATGTATGGGGCACGAGCTAAAGACTGTATGTATACATTCTCACTTTTTCTCTCTACATCTACTACTGGCCACTAAGAACACCTTCGCGTCGCTGACTACTAATTGATGACAACTCTAATATCCTCTTCTTTGTCTACACGCTGGACTACCATCCTCAATTTTCCTACAACATTTATTTCTCTTCCCACGCGCGATCAAACAATAGTGACCCAAGCTTGAGATGAAAACACATTTCCTATTCTTGCTACAACACCAGCCCTGTAACGAACATGGGTTACATACGCGCGGACATGTTATAACTAAAACGTTGATTGGGGTATTTATATATCCTAGTCCCCCCCCCTACAGGCCAACATCGGCAAATCAACCTTTCATGGCCAATTTAAATCATAAAATAGCAAATGGGTGGAAATTCAATGCAATGGGGGAAAGAAGATTGATAAGGTCAAAGTTAGGGAAGGGGAGATTTACAATGACGCTAGTTAATGTGTGTACTTCAAAAGAATTAAACGGAGCAGAGAAGCGGAGTTTGAGAGTAGAAAAGGGGGATAAGATAAGGGAGTGGGAAGGGGAGACGCCAAAAATAGGTGATATCAAGTTACTTGGTGTAAAGAAAGATTGTTTGCATTTATATGATTAATAAATAATAAAAACATTTTGAAAAAGGTGATATTTAGGAATAACCGTGTATGAAAGAAAGTTAAAATTGATAACAAAATATTGAGAAAGTAAAAGCTGAAAAATGTATGACATTCAAACTTATTGTTAGAGAATAAAGTGGGGTGAAATGAATGTTTTGAACAGGTTGCAAAGGAGGGGGTATCGTAAATGAAAATGAGCGATGGATTAAAGCGGAAATAAATTTAAGCGAGAATATAGAAGGGACAAAATTGCCTCTGAGATGGGTATACATGCTGATGACACCACTCTCTGTAACAGGCATGACAGGAAAACAAACGAACACATATCTAAAGAAATGGCAGAAACACTAGAGGATGACCTCCGATCTGTAGAGTGGAATGGGGACATAAATGAATGGTCATGTTCAATGCCTCCAAGATGGCGAACTAGTTTCCTTCAATAAATACAAGAAACCTTCTCTACCACCAATAGCAATGACCAACGGCACTTTATCTGAGAGTACATCTTTCAAACTACTTGGCCTAACGTTCACAGGAAACATGAGTTGGAACAATTACATTGAAAGCATTGCCAGGGCCGCTGCAGGTAGGCTCTACCGTGCTAGAAAATTACTAACACCCGAAAGTATCCTGTACCTCTATAAGGCCACCATTCGCCCATGTATGGAGTATTGCTGTCATATTTGGGCTCGTGCATCTGCTACTAGTCTCTCGCTCCTAGACAAGGCTAAAAAAAGAGTCGCCAATCTGATAGGCCCTGAACTGGCATCTAAGCTTCAGCCTTTGTCCCATCGACGTAATGTTGCATCCCTCTGCCTGTTCTACAAGTATTTTAATGGAGAATGCTCTGACGAACTGCAAGCACTTGTGCCCCCACGACGTAAACATACTCGACAAACCCGACAGGAAACTAAATCCAACCCCTACACAGTAGAGATCCCTAGATGTAAAAGATCTTTCTATTCCAGTAGTTTCTTCCCCAGAACCGCTAGACTTTGGAATTCCATTCCGGGTTCCTGCTTCCCCAACTGTACTGACGTGCAGAAGTTCAAGTGTAGCGTGAACAGACACCTTGCTGCTCAAATCCCTACATAGTATCTCAGTAATGTTACCCCTGATAGTAGCTCCCTACACCAAAGTAGCAACGTGCCTTGTTTGGGGTGAAAATGTAATTAAAAAATAATTATATGAAAATAAGGTAAGGGGGAAATAATCGGAAAAGTAAAGGTTAAAGTATTAAAAATTATCAGAAATATAGGGGGAAAAAGCAAATGAAATAAAGATTTATAGAATAGAGTGGTAGAAAATAGAGCGGTATTGACGAATCATGTAATGGCGAAGAGAAAGATTGTTGCAAAGCACTAAATCGGGAGTTCTTTAGCACTAAAAGTAGAGGGAGATTAAAAAAAAGCCACGGGTGGACGCATTAGAAGGATGGTAAGGAGATTTAAGCTAAATGATAATAGTCTAATTAAAATGACGTAAAGATCAAAAACGATTGCCCCTTTCCCCCTTATCAGTAACGTATTTACTGATATATCAAAAAATTCTTTAGAATTGTAGATATATCATTTAAACACCCACATAGATATAGCACTATTTTAAACAAAAATTCAATTAAAATTTATTCAGCTGTGCCTCATATAGCCCAAACAATAATAGAATCTAATGAGAAGAAAATTATGATTGTGTAATCTAGCCCTATTCCCTGTATTCCCTGTACAACCACCACGAATTGTAATTCCAAGAACAAATTGAACTGCCCTTTAGATAATGATTGCATACACAAAGTTTGCTAAAGTAATTATATCTTCATATGTGTATTTATATGTCTTACTTAATTGTATTTGGTAAATAATTATATCTACACACTTCATATGTAACCAAACTTCATCCAAGTACTCTTCATATTGTTCTTAATAATCTTAACCTTAATATAACTCTTACTCAAGTAAACACTCAAAACTCATCTGTATCTCCTTTCCAAATTTGTTATCCCTCACTTGCTAACGATAACAGTAACTATGTTAAGCACCGCACAAACCCTCTGGATACATTGCTGACTTCTCCTACAACAACGATCTAAACGTGAGATATCTATAACCAAACCATTTATAACAATCCGTCTTTTCCTAATCTTAATAATAGTAATCATGCAATTAACATTCAACGAGAAACCTCTAAAACCCATATTAGCTCAACCATCCACTCCGTATTTCAAACAACATCCATTCATTTTACAAAGATAACCAACAAAAAATGTACAACAACATTAATTAAAAATTTTAGTATTAAAAATATAAGCTTCTTCATTAAATAGCTAATATTAAAAAAATCTAAATACTACGCTCCTGGGGCCAAGTAATGCCAGCTTTGTATAGCGGAAACCGTAAGCATTAACACCTTATCCCAAAGTTTTAACATCATTAATTCTAAAAACGAATTATTTTCAAGCTGCAAACATAGGAAAAATACAAGTACAGAAGAACCCCGAAATATGGCATTAAAGTTAGTAACAAAATACAGTACAGTATATAATGCACATGTATATAATCAAATAACATTATAAATACCATCGCAATGTGAGGCAAATATCGTAACTAGAGTCTGGAAAACACTGCAATCTGAAAAAAACTGTATCATAGAGCCACCGTATCTCGGGATTCTACTGTGTAGCCAATTCTAAATTAACTTTCCCCTATTAGCCTTACTTTTGAGTTATCTCTCTTTAAAAATCTCCTAATATATAATGTTTCAGCAAGACATAAACAACAAAGTGAGTTAAGGGAGAAACATGTCTTTAGCTTTTTTAAGATAATTCATTATAATATCTAGAAAGCAATGTTTTACTTTTATAGTTTGAATTCTCGAAGGAGCATTTATGATGAGAGAAACTTTCCTTGGAACAATTACTAGGCATACCAATATAAAAGTTATTGATATTTGAGGTACTATTCGGTAAATATATGTATATATACTACAGAACTTATTAAACAAGATCCATTAAGTAGACATACGCCTTTATTCAAGCAATTACATGATTTAGTTAAACTATTTTCATTCGAGTCATTTATACTGTTAAAAAATTTCCTATTGTTTTATAATTATGTTTCTAGATTGTCATTACAACTATAGCTCAATTTCACTATGTTCTTGTTTAAAATCTAATGTAATATATTATTAGGAAGGAATTGTAGCCTTATAAGATTTAGAATTTTTTTGCCTAAGTTGATTTTGATATGCACAGTGAAAGTGGGGGGGGGGGGTGTAACCGTATAGTATTGCGTTTTCTGCTGTTTTTGAGTCGTTCATACAGGATATATGCTAAACATATTCTAGTTGTGTATTTTTATATCCATCTTCTTTTAGACCTATGTTATAGAAAGTTTTGTGGGAGTTAACAATATTCATGTCGCAAAATTTTGCTGATTGATATGCCTTATTTTAGAGGCACAGTGATTGGAAAACGGACTATATAAATTGGGTTAGCTTTATCCTTTTTCACGAACAGGTTAAACATTAGTAACAGCTTTTATGTATTGGATATATTTAAAAATGTAATTTTAATCTATTTTATCATCATTTGTATTTGAATTTTGGTTATTTTATTTATACCGAGAACAAGTATAACATATTTATAGAGTAGATTAACCTAATATTATATGAAATTTAAACTATTAGATTTCTCATAATAAATTTTAATCAGATTTTAAATTAAATCTTTATTCCTACCTCAGACTTTATCGACACATTTAACCAAGATTTAACGAAAAGGTACATATAATATCCAGTGACAAATGGACTTTAACTCTTAGACAGATTGAAGAAACTTGAGAAAGCCTTGTTCCACTTCTCTTTTCATATTTGCCACTCAATTATTATGAGTCATTATTACTCATCGCATAACACACGTGGATGTTCTGACATAATTTAAAACACTTTCATTAATAACTGATTAAACCAATGGCGTACTTTCTTATAAAAAGTCATTCATGTCTAGACTATTAGTCTTAAGGTAGTGTTTCCAATAACTTTTGCTCATTTTCCCCCTTTTTTCTATCTTTATACTCGTTTTACATCTTTAAAAATGGTCGGCACTCTAGTAAGAACTGAGGTATATTGTTACCTGACGATGTCTTTTAAGTAGATTTATTGTAGCGACTCATGATAATTTTGTTTACTTAAATTGAATAATATACTCTCTTTTTTAATCGAGCACTATCAATAACCGCGTTGAAATTCAATGTTTTTGTACTTTCGGTATTTTTTATTCTGGAATATATATATATATATATATATATATATATATATATATATATATATATATATATATATATATATATATATATATATATCTTTAGATGGGTCCATTTAATTTAAATTAACGAGGCGCATTTTATTTCAGACTTAAAAATAAAAGAGAAACTGATCGTGGCGAATTTATGGACGTATTTACCAATACTATACCAAACATAAGCGTGAAAGACTATCGAACTGAGAAAACGTCTTATAGAATACTAGAGACATATCTTAAATTACTGTTTTATTTAAGTGTGACAGATCAAGGGACATTGTAATGTGTAACAGAGAATAATGGATGCACCTAAAATGCCTTTTACATCTTAAGAAAGACTGACAAAGGATAACCAAAGCAGCCTATAACTATCCATGGGACATCTACAAATACTATAAGCATGAACATCAAATAAACGGACCGGACATCTTATAGATATTCTATTGGCGTACTTACGAAAGCTATTTAATACATAAGCATGACCGAAGCAGGGACGAACCTACAAATGCTATTCAAGATCAGTTCTAGTGAACAAACGATCGTCACTGCCTGGGTTTAAGTACATATGAGGCCACCAGAATCATAAAGAGAAAACAAGTTATGCATACTATTGTCTTCCGCGAACTCTCCTCTACACGGACCATGGATCAGAAATAAAAATTGCATCTGATAACGTTGTCAAAATCAAATGTTTATGAAGATGACTTTCGTCTCTATCGGGCATTTGCCAACATCGAAAAAGCAATAAGATACGCGGATACATTCGCAGCTTGGAAGCATACTGTTGTGTTGTCACGAAAAAAAAAGCAAGCTGTAAATGCACGGCAAATGATTAGCGTGAAAAGGGTGAAATTTTTTAGATGTTGGGTTTCATCACCCAACTCAAGCCTTGTTCACTATTCATTTTTTCCCAGACCAGGCGGTTTATGTTCAGCAGAAAATACAAAGAGGATTACATGATGGGTGTGGCGTATGATACTGCCTCAGTAGTGTTCGTCTAATTCATGTACTGGAAACTACAGATCTTTCAAGTTCCGCCTCTGTGACATGCCCTTGCCGCCTAGATACACAACATCACCTTTGCTGATGTGGAAGCTCTGCTTATCTTTGTACCCCTGCACATGTCTCTGAGCTCCATAGTGATCTAAATGATCAAAAAGCTCTTCGTAAAGAAATGGAAGAAAACCTGACACCCCAGGCAATTACGGCTGTCAGTAACCAATCTGCTGACGCTGATGGTTCGCATAATCGCATCGCATTTATGAATAATCTGGACACTAACATCAGCGCATAATTATTAAGAAGCAATGGAAGTGCACTTAATATTTTACTTGTTTCGTTAAGTTTATTTAAGTTTATTATTATATTTACAGACATTAATAACACATTTTATTATCACCGTTCTCACAAGACCTAAATGTAGATTCCACGAACAAAGCTTCTTCCTTAGAACTACACGCTTGTGGAACTCTCTTCCGCGTGCCTACTTTCCAGCTGACTACAATCTGATTGTCTTCAAGTCCAACGTAAACAAGTTCTTGATGAACCGTCCTCCTATGTAACCCAACTAAAAAAATTCCCTCTACTTATGTTTACTACGCTATACTCACAATGACTAATGTATACACATTAACCCTTATCCTCGAGTGGCCGCCGGGTCTTGATAAGTGGTGATTCCTGTTACTCCCCCCCAAAAAAAAAAACAAAAAAAACAACTATTATCATTGTTGAAATAGCATTACATGATGTGAGAGTTTATGTGTTACACTTCATTTTCAATTAAACCCCAAAATAATAGCTCGATCCGCTCACGATACACAGGTTACAAAGTCACGTAACTTTGAACCTGTTTCCGTCGGATTTTAGAAAGTGATGCTTATTAACGTTTGATTCTATGGGCCTCATATATGCAAACGGGGAGGGGGACACAACATCATATTAAGTTTCATGTACATACTAAAATGTGCTATTTCAAATTTAACCATAATAGAAAACTGGACTGATGGTTCATGAACACATATTTAAAATTAAACTTTCAAATTTAGGAATGTTTGTACTCGTAAAGATGGTGCCATCACGACACGCAAACCTAGCGAACAATCAGCAATAGTATCTTAAGAATATGAGAGAATGTCTAATTATTTCCTCACTTATGAGTACAAAAAATCCTACTTGTGAGACGTCGGCTTGCGTTATAGCTGGTTGCGATGGCCACGTCACTCGGTCACTCGTTCGGTAAGAAGTAGGTTCATTCACAGTCAGATTTCACCGCGGTTTGCTTAATCTGTGCCAGTTAGCAGGCTTTCTTGTGCTTGTGGAGTGTTTGCCCAGTTGGTAGAGTGCTCGCCTCGTATGCAAGAGGCTTGGATTTCGAATCCGAAGTTCGGATGTGTCTAACTGATGAGCTCAAATGAGGGCGAAACTGAAGTCTTGAACTTCAGGTTTGTTGGCTGTCATAGCTCTTGTGAGCTGCGACGTTGTCTGGTTGTGGAAATAATTATATATGCATTCACATTCTGAAGAATACACACACACACACACACACACACACACACACACACAAGCTAGTATGACCGATATCTCTGGCCAACAACAGGTAAGTTTGAATAAAAATACATAAAAAGATGCAAATCCAAGATATTTGTCACTGAAATATGGAATGCAATAAATTTACAGTCAAATAATTTCTTTTTGTTTGAGAGTAGGAATCAAACCTAGAGTATTAAATTAATTAGTGTTGGGACGATTAATCGGAATCGGGAATCGGAAAAATCGGAACTTTTTGTGTTATCGAAATCGGAAAAGTTTTTACCTATTTTCCGATGCCAAAAACGATTCTTTCAATTGTCGTTTTATTTAAAACAAAAACTAACACTGTTGGAAGTAATGCTAAAAAAATAAATATTTATTAATTTTAAAATATCAGTAAAACTAAAATCTATAGATCCCCCCCACATGTGTATTTTTACGTTTCAGAAAATATCTGGACATTTATCATGTGTTTTTACGGTAATTGGCAAAAAATAGCAACTTAAATATTTAGAGATTCATAAGGAATTGGAATCTGTAACTGTATCAGAAACGGGAAGTTTCTACGGAATCGGAAGGTGTATCAATATTGAGAAAAATATTGGAATCGTCCCATCAATCAATATTTCACACTTAAATATTAAAGATGTTAAAGACAAACAGACGAGCAAAGATTCATGTAATCATTTAGAAAAAGCTAATTTAAATTTAAGTCTGAAAGAAAAACGGGCTAAGAGATCATCCTATAGAATTCTATTGATGCATCAAAATGCTGTACGATTACAAAAAAATGGAAGCTTTTATTTATAAACGTGAGCAATAAGAACTAACCAATCAGATGGAACAACGCTCTGATACCAACCAATCAGAAACCGAAATCATTCCCTAAATTATACTGAATCTGTTAAGAATTCCTGCAATAACATTTTGTCTTCACGTGGGAAGAAAATTTGTTCTTCGTCTCAGAACTTTTTCCGATTGGCTACCCACCGAAAAATCTGTTCTTCATCTCCCTTCTGCAAGCTTTTAAAATTTAAAGCTTCTTTGGATTGAGACTTTCTTTTCTTGCATATTATTATTTTTTTTGTGTGTGAAACAACAACGATAAAGATGAGGATAACAGTCTGCAAATAAATAAATAAACAAATAAATAAATAAACAAATAAATAAATAAACAAACAAACAAATAAATAAATAAACAGATAAATAAATAAATGAATGAATGAATAAATAAATAAATAAATAAATAATTAAACAAAAAATAAATAACCAAATAAATAAATATAAAAATAAATAAATGAATAAATAAATACATAAACAAATAACCAAATAAATAAACAAATAAATAAACAAATAAATAAACAAACAAATAAATAAATAAACAAATAAATAAATAAATGAATAAACAAACAAATAAATAAATAAATGAATAAATAAATAAATATATAAACAAATAAATAAATAAACAAATAAATAAATAAACAAATAAATAAATAAATAAACAAATAAATAAACAAATATATAAATAAATAAATAAACAAATAAATAAACAAATAAATAAATAAACAAATAAATAAATAAATAAAACAAATAAACAAATAAATAAACAAATAAATAAATAAACAAATAAACAAATAAATAAACAAATAAATAAACAAATAAATAAATAAACAAATAAATAAACAAATAAATAAATAAAGAAATAAACAAATAAATAAATACATAAACAAATAAATAAATAAACAAATAAATAAACAAATAAATAAATAAAGAAATAAACAAATAAATAAATAAATAAATAAATAAACAAATAAATAAATAAACAAATAAATAAATAAATAAATAAATAAATTGCTCTTCTTCTCTGAAACTAAATTCGCTTACAACTCAAAACAGAACAAATTCTGTGTCACGCTTAAGCAAACATAAGACCATAGGATGAACACAGTTTTACATAAAAGACGATGGACGTATGTTTTGAAAAGACTATTTTTAACTTGCAGAATAATTATATCAATTGTGTTTTCTCTCGCCTTAATAGTTGATCCAAACAAGTTATTAAGTACAATGACGAAACTTCCTGAACTAAAATGTTTACTGACGTGTCACTGGAATCTACACTGAGGCCATTAATCTGTTTGTATTTTCTTTTATAGTGATGGTTTTTCTGCTCGGTGATCAGGTTCCACGCGTGTCTATTCATTTAAAAACGTCTACACCCCCAAGCAACCCACACGAATAGATATTTAAATAAATATAAAAATAAATGAAAACATTAAATCGCACTGTTTCTCCCGCCAAAACAAGGGAGAAAAATAATAAATTGAAAATAGTATATAAACAATAACAGAATAAGTGTTGATGAGGACCGCGAAGAATGAAAACGGACTGGTGTATACAATTGACAACCTCGTACCTACGCACATGTTGGGTATGTGTGTAACAACCGCGATTACTTTTCGGGTTATTAGTTTGAATAGATTTGGTTTATAAACCCAGTGCTGATTTGTGCAAGCATTCAATTTCCCTTCTGGCTTGCCCAATCAGAGGCCGTTTCAAAAACGAGCTGAGCGAGTAGCAGAATTAATAAAAGGGTTTAAAAACACAACCCCCTCTTTCTTCTTCTTTCCGAGCAACAACTCTTCTTGACTCGAACCAACTCTCAAACTTTGGAAGCACAACAAAATCCCCATCTCTGGGCCTTTGGTCCTGTATTCGACTTAAACAAGAGGATGTATAATCCACCATGGCTACCGCCAGC
The DNA here is from genome assembly GCF_053919585.1 of Euprymna scolopes. NCBI lineage: Eukaryota > Metazoa > Mollusca > Cephalopoda > Sepiida > Sepiolidae > Euprymna > Euprymna scolopes. Next base: position 24,220,334 of record NC_136503.1, on the reverse strand, counting down.
CTCTGACTTCAACACCTGTGTACGTTACACCTACACAAACTCTATTCTTTTTCAACAGGATTTTCTATCCTTCTCGTCTTCGTCCATACTCATGGACTCGTTATCTTTTCCATTTCTTCTTTTACATAATATAGATAATACGCGTATAATTATGAGGCAAGAGTTGCGCAAAATCCAGCCACACCTCTCCTGAATCGACACTGGCCCAGGACGATTGCAGACAATGGCGAGATAAGTGGAAAACACATACAGCACAAATTAACAAATTAGTTAACCTTTATTTAGTCTCTCGTATATCAATGACTGAGTATATTAAGAAAGTTGTTTTAATAATTTTTAGATAGAAATAGTAGGCTTTTAATGTCAATGTAAGAGCGATAAAAACACCAAACTTTATATTTATTTAAATTCTAATTTCCGACTGATATAAGAGCATTCATCAAGAAAATAAAGACACTATTACCTTGATCATATATCTACCTGTAAGTAAAAAAAAAGAAGTTACCTCCATTAACCGCTTGCACAATTATTGAAGCTCCAGAGCGTCTAATAACTTACAAAAGCTTTTAAACAGCGGCTTGTTAATTAATCTGTGTCCGTTTGAATTTAAAATACACACAAAAAAGAAAAAAAAACAGAAAAAAAAACAACATTTTCAAGAACATTTAAACAACAACGCCAGTTATAACCATATTAAGCAGAATTTGAATTATGTCCCTTGATCTTAAAATCTATAGAATTATCTCCCCTGAACATTTAACGATATTAATTAATCTTTGAGCGTCTGGATTTAAATCTAAATAAAACAGCCATTTTGCAATTTACATCTGAGAGAGAGAGAGAGAGAGAGAGAGAGAGAGAGAGAGAGAGAGAGAGAGAGAGAGAGAGAGAGAGAGAGAGAGAGAGAGAGGATTCATTTCTCCACTGACGATGGGTTATTACCCGAAAGGATCTTTGGAATTAAGTACTACCCACAGTTAAAATTCAGGCAAATAAATGAATAAATATATATTTAAAAAATATATAATAAATAAAATATATATATATTGAATTATTTATTATTCATATATTTATTTATTTATCTTCAAACAACGACTGGACATCCCTGCATTGTTCTAACCTTCTAAAAATACCTTTTAAAGACAGTATTGATTTTTTTCTTGATGAACTGTATGTTGTTATTACGTCTACGTAATCTTCTGGTTTTATTGAAGATCCATATTTTTATGTCCGAGTCCAATTGTTTTGTACGCTCATGTGAAAAGTATTTCCACTGAAAGCATTACAATTTGTAATATATAACGGTTCAGAGACTAATCAAATTACAGGTTTGAAACAAGAAACATTAATTTAAATTCTTAACCCGTATGAGAATCTTCATTCAGAAAACATAGACATTTTTTCTGTTTACGCAGTATGGTGGTATTAAGCCGTACGTAGTCTTCTGTTCTTATTAAAGATCGAGATATTTTTTATCCGTGATTAGTGGATTTGTGACCTGGCACGCATGTCTAGCTATTCCTTCGTTCTTCGTGGGTGGACAAGTAAATAAAAAGTGTTCACGTTCAAACGTTTTGGGAGTCAAGTGTTGCAACTGAGGATTCAATTTAAACAATTCTAGAATTGATACATGAATAACACGTTGGAATTCAGAACACTTCTTATTTTGTATCCATTTTTTTATCTATGTTTCTGCGTCCCTTAATCTACATGTTTATAGGACTGGCTGTTGATGATACTGATTAACTACGAAAAGTCGTTTTAAAACTCCTCCATTTGTTTGATGAGTAGCGCGTTTTTTTAATGTCTGATCTCTGAAAGTCTTCTTTCACATGTAATTCAGTTGTATATGAAATCCGGATAATATAATACTGTAAAGATAGAGATGTTATTTCTTTGCCCTATTTTGTTGCGATGCTCAGGAATTCTGGCAAAAAAGACTATTTTCTTTCACACACACACACACACATATATATATATATGTATATATATATATGTATATATATATATGTATATATATATATATGTGTGTGTGTGTGTGTGCGTGAACGTAGCGAGAGTCAGTTTTAACATTTCATTAAAATACTTTTTTTGCAAGAATTCCTGAGTATTGCAAAGAAATTTAGCAAATAAATATCTCTATCTATCTATCTATCTATCTATCTATCTATCTATCTATCTATCTATGTTTGGGGGTAAAAATTTATAAACACATTTGAACATTAGTAGAAATCTCTCTAGAGCTCTTTCGACTATCATCTCACCAAGAGAAAAATCAATAGCAATGAAAAATAATACTAATGGCGAAGATAAAGAGCAATGGGGATTTTTTTTTATATTTAAAATGCCAAAATACGATTAAAATAAACAATTTATTTAAAGAATTGACTATAAAGGGGATTAAAATGGCACCACGTGGGAAGAAAACAAACAGAAAGGAGGTGGTCAAAGTTCTCTGAAAACATTTTATTGATTCCTTCACGAAGGTTTTTCGAATCGCGAGAGACAAATTCCAAAATATTTTAACGATTTTTGCAATCCGTACCTCAAACCACTCTATTTTATACTAATTGACACAACAAGGATTCTAAACCAAATTCTGGCCAATAGCAGAGTCTAAAGTTGCACAGGATGGATGATTCACGGAATTACTCTACCCTCTCTAATCTGGGATGTAACGTGCTGGTTTACACGAGTTTGAAAATTCAAAGTAGCCCACATCAAACTGGCAACGTAACATGCTGGTTTACACGAGTTTGAAAATGCAAAGTAGCCCAGCATCACACTGGCAACGTAACGTGCTGGTTTACACGAGTTTGAAAATGCAAAGTAGCCCACCTCACATAACCAGCATCACACTGGCATTTAAATTGATAAATAATATTACTATTTTGGATGTAATGGCAAACTATCCTTGCAAAACAAGGGAAATGCAGATATAGCAGTATATACCAAACGAAAAGAAACAGAGCAGAAGCAATTAATAAACTTTCTAACAATTGTTTAGTTATTTTTGTGTCCTCATCCCCTATCCATGCTAATTTTACATAAAACAGGAGATTTTAAAGGCCCTAAAATTAAGGGAAATTGAAATCTACAACCGTTTTGTTAATACAATCATTAATAACGTCTTCTGGATATCGTTATTAATGGAAATTTTAATGGAAGTTCGGAGTTTGGGCTACTAGGTGAACAAATCATGAAGACTTTACGTACCAACATATGAATTAAACCGATTTTAGCGATTTATGTACAAGAGAAGTTCACATACAGGCCAGTAAAAGTCGGCTTCCTGTAAATAGTAGAGAAAAAGTCACCCCTTGAACGTTCAACAAAACATCCAAGAAGAAGGAATGTTATCTTTCTCACTTTCCATAGTGAACTGTAGAGCCTCACGAAAAGAATTCAATCTATCAAAGAATGCCGACGCTTCATTTTGCTATGCAAACATAGCAAACGTGTCGTATACATATCTAGCATATGTAGTGGGTTTAGTTTCATAACTGAAAAGAACGGATTCATAATAATCGACGAAGATATCAGCTAAAGTTGGGGCCAATGGACTCCCCATTGAAACCCCAAGCTAAACTTCACTGATATAATATGAGTTCTTCTCAGAAAAACGAGGAGAGATCAGGCGACCACCATAGAGTACGGCGGCGCAAATACGTATTATCTCATCCATCTAATATATATATATATATATATATATATATATATATATATATATATATATATATATAGTAATTTATAAAATATATATGGCGATTAAGCTACACTGAATATTCTGCGTTTCATCCACTATAGGATTTGTCAGGCTTATGCATAAGCCTGACGAATCCTATAGTGGATGAAACGCAGAATATTCAGTATAGCTTAATCGCCATATATATTTTATAAATTACTAACTAGCTCTACCTACGTATTGAGCACTTTTGAAGTAAATACTTAAAGTTTACGCATAAATCTATACTTTCGTATATTAGGTTTATGTGAGTAAATGAAGTAGTTATATATATATATATATATATATATATATATATATATATATATATAATAAAACAGACACTATTAAAGACAATAGATACCTTTTGTTTAGTTAGACCTTTTTTATTTTTTCAATTTTTCTGATGATGTCTTTTTGTGTTTATAGATCAAAAGTATTAATAAATGTCTTATATTTAAATGTTTCTTTTAGAAGCATGTCGCGATTTTTTTTTATTAGCTTTTAGTCTTTCGTCAAGACATCGTCAGGAGAATGTATAAGGTTTGGTTTTGCTGACGGGCGAATGGTGGTTAGTAAACACTATGAGAAAAATTGAAAAAATAAAATGGTATAACTAAACAAAAGCTCTCTTTTGTTTTTTAAGATGGTTGTTTAAATGAAAAAAATGCTGCATATATATATATATATATATATATATATATATATATATATATATATATATATGCATGGGTGCCCGGAGTTGCCCGTGTGTTTGGAGGTGTGTGTTAAGCTAAAGAAAAAAGTGGTAGTAGGAAGGCAGGTTCAAACCCGTACCGCGAAGGAAGAAAAGAATGGGGGAAAAACGTGACGTCTTTGCTGTTACGAGCACCGCCAAACCAGAAGTGACGTAGGTTTAAATTAAGGCTAGATAATCGAAAAGAGGGGATGACTTTAAAAAATATCGGCGAAAAAAGCGACCCCTTCCTGTAGAAAAATGCCCAGTTGAGGGTGAAGGAATTAATGTTTTTAGCCAATATTTCGGTATTTGTCGTCTGAAAGGTCGGGCTTCAAACAATACTTATCTTATGAAAATTCGTCGCCTCTGTCGAAAATTTTAGGCAGACATGCAAGCATACTTACATTTATATATTGGTAGCTCAAATTTTCGAACCAAACCGATTAAAAAGTTTGCCCTATCTCTGAATACCCTTTTTGTAAAATTTCAAATGTTTAGACCAGAAATTGTCTGAGTAATTTGGTAGAGATCGCAGATGTCAAATTGTTTTAAACTTTGACCCCTATTATGACCCCTTAACATTTATTGTTTTGGTCTCAAATCAAGTTATTAAGTTAGATCCATATTAAAGGAACCTATATCACAAATTCCAATTGTTTGTACCCAGTTTGCTAGAGTTCTCAAAGGTCAAATCGTTGAACTTTGACCCCTTTAACAGCCAAATTTCTGGCCGGAAACGGATTACAAAGATTTTCCCAAATCTCTATACCCTGTATGTCAAATCTCGAGTCTGTAGACTGAAAATTAACAGTTATTGTGTAGCGAAATATATACAGGCAGACACAGACAGACAGATAGACAGACAGACACTTTCACTTATATATATATATATATATATATATATATATATATATATATATATATATGATTAGTTTTTTTGGAAAAAGAATTCCAGTAGAGTGCTCAATTAAAAGGAAAATCCAAATTTTAAGAGCGTACTTATATTTTGTGTACAGAAAGTTGTTAGTTGAGACAGGTCATTGGTACCGTCGGTTTCAAGCCCGATAATAAGGCCCGTTTAAGGTATCCTTATCGAGCTCTCTTCAGCCAATATTCGTCTATCTTACAACCGGAAGTGTGAAGTATATATACCTCGCGAATCCACGTTCAAATCTCGTTTTGTTTAATCCCCCCCCCTTTTTTTTTTTTTTTTTTTTTTTTTTATCTATCTATATATATATATATATATATATATATATATATCTATATATATATATATATCGGGTAATGTAATACCTAATTTTCAACTTTGAATTATTTAAATTTAAGATCTAATTTCGAAAAAATGTTTTTTTTATATGAATCGATTTTAATTTGAACCCCATTTAATTTTAAAATCTCTTTCCTTATGTATAAAAACTTTAAAATCTGTATTGGTATCGGTTAAAAACTTAAAAATTCGTTTAATTATATCGAACATTTAAAAATTTCCAAAAATACGTTTAAAGTTTTAAAAAATATATTTTTAATTATATCGAATCACGTTTAAAAATTTCGAAATACGTTTAAAAATTATTTTTTAAAAACCCAAATCTTTCAAGGTTGGGAAGTGAGTATTTATCTATCCTAAGTGATTTCCCTAGTTTATTAACATTATTATATTTTTCTATAGTTTTAAATTCGAAATAGATTATAAATTACATTTATAAAATATAATTTTTTTTTTTTTTTTTTTTTTTTATATATATATATGACATTAATTAAAAATCTATAATATAATTGCGATTAAAATCCAAGTTTACCGACTAATTATTTATGTATTTACAATTTTTTTTTCCTTATATATATATATATATATATATATATATATATATATATATATATATATATATATATATATATATATATAAAAACAACATCTAAGTGTTGTTCTTTTCATTGATCCAATTTATTAGGAGACCCTTCCTTCTATGTATGCAACTTTTCAAAGCTTCACTCCTCACATTTAAACATTTTATTTTTGGGTCATGAATGGACCGGAGGATGTAGTATTTCTCTGCGTTACAGAGTGAGCATTGACTTAATTCCGGGACGTATGCTGGTCTATGCTCTATTTTTCTCCATTTTATGGAAAAGGGTGTATTTTTTTCTTTAAGCTCCCACACGCGGGTAGCTAATGCTGTATTCATCCTTGTTTTAGCTCTAAAGGAGCTCATATGTGCATAATATCTTTGTTTAAATTGGCCTTTTGTCATACCTATATATATTTCCGGTATATTTGTGGATTGTTCCGTTACTGTGGCCTCATAGTCCATTGGAGGGTAATTGTAAAGCTGAATTCCTTGTCTATAAGCGAGAAGAAAATACACAAACCCTTTCACAAACTAAATGAAAAACTCATGTATATAAATAAGGGTTCATGCCACCCACCCACAGTGTTTAAAAATATGGTAGCGAACATTAGCCAAAGGATTTCACGGCTTTCTTCGAACGCTGAAGTGTTCGAGAAAGCAGCACCATATTATAATGACGCACTGCATCAAAGTGGGTTCAATGAAAACATAAAATTTCAACAAACCCAGAATAAAGAAAATATAAAACGAAAGAGGAAACGGAAAATAATCTGGTTCTTACCTCCGTTTTCATTGAACACTAAAACTAGAGTAGGGCATTGTTTTCTTAGCCTTCTAGACAAACATTTTCCAAGAACACATAGACTACATAAACTTTTTAATAGAAACACGGTGAAAGTTAGTTACTCGACAGCTCCATCAATAAAGTCGATAATATCCAAAGAACCAAAAAAGATAGATAACGCAGGCTGCTCTTGCAGGACCAAAAATAGCTGTCCATTGGAGGGTAATTGTAAAGCTGAATCCCTTGTCTATGAGGCCACAGTAACGGAACAATCCACAAATATACCGGAAATATATATAGGTATGACAAAAGGCCAATTTAAACAAAGATATTATGCACATATGAGCTCCTTTAGAGCTAAAACAAGGATGAATACAGCATTAGCTACCCGCGTGTGGGAGCTTAAAGAAAAAAATACACCCTTTTCCATAAAATGGAGAAAAATAGAGCATAGACCAGCATACGTCCCGGAATTAAGTCAATGCTCACTCTGTAATGCAGAGAAATACTACATCCTCCGGTCCATTCATGACCCAAAAATAAAATGTTTAAATGTGAGGAGTGAAGCTTTGAAAAGTTGCATACATAGAAGGAAGGGTCTCCTAATAAATTGGATCAATGAAAAGAACAACACTTAGATGTTGTTCTTATATATATATATATATATATATATATATATATATATATATATATATATATATATATATAAGGAAAAAAAAAAAAAATTGTAAATACATAAATAATTAGTCGGTAAACTTGGATTTTAATCGCAATTATATTATAGATTTTTAATTAATGTCATATATATATATATAAAAAAAAAAAAAAAAAAAAAAAAAATTATATTTTATAAATGTAATTTATAATCTATTTCGAATTTAAAACTATAGAAAAATATAATAATGTTAATAAACTAGGGAAATCACTTAGGATAGATAAATACTCACTTCCCAACCTTGAAAGATTTGGGTTTTTAAAAAATAATTTTTAAACGTATTTCGAAATTTTTAAACGTGATTCGATATAATTAAAAATATATTTTTTAAAACTTTAAACGTATTTTTGGAAATTTTTGAATGTTCGATATAATTAAACGAATTTTTAAGTTTTTAACCGATACCAATACAGATTTTAAAGTTTTTATACATAAGGAAAGAGATTTTAAAATTAAATGGGGTTCAAATTAAAATCGATTCATATAAAAAAAACATTTTTTCGAAATTAGATCTTAAATTTAAATAATTCAAAGTTGAAAATTAGGTATTACATTACCCGATATATATATATATATATATATATATATATATATATATATAGATAGATAGATAAAAAAAAAAAAAAAAAAAAAAAGGGGGGGGGATTAAACAAAACGAGATTTGAACGTGGATTCGCGAGGTATATATACTTCACACTTCCGGTTGTAAGATAGACGAATATTGGCTGAAGAGAGCTCGATAAGGATACCTTAAACGGGCCTTATTATCGGGCTTGAAACCGACGGTACCAATGACCTGTCTCAACTAACAACTTTCTGTACACAAAATATATATATATATATATATATTCGTTTTTTGTGTATGTCTACAAAAGACTTTTTTCGCCGTGATTCTCGGTTGGCCTGCTCCTTCTTAAAACTTTTTATATGCTGTCTAATAATATCTACGACTAAGGAACTCGGGTCGCAGCTATCTTATATTTATCCGACTTTTACAAGCTATTTTCGAGATATTTTTTGATCGCCGCGTAGCGGGGTAAACAGAAACTGGCTTCCAGCGAAAAACTAGGTCAAACATCACGCGACTTAACGTTCTCGCACCTGTTAATTTCGCATTATAAACGTCAACTTAACACACTTATCAACTCACCTATTCCCGGGGTCGAGACGGTTAGGTCGCAGGGTTTTTTTTTCCATTTCTTTCCCACCTCCACGTCAAAGGTTTGGGGTTCAAGCCTACCTTTCTACTAAAACTTTTTTTTTCTTTTACACCTTCAAACATTCGGCCAACGTTTTTTTTAAACACACACACACACACACACACACACACACACACACACACACACACACACACACACCTCGAAACACCAATAAATGCCAAAAAAGTATATCTTACAATTAAACATGTGATATTAGAATTGGAAGTGGTATATTTCGTATATACATAATATAACCATTATAATAGCGAAACAACCCTGCCATATGTTAAGTTGGCTTTTTAAAATAAGACATGTATATTTGAAGGTTAAATTCAGACATGTATATTTGAAGGTTAAAATCAATTCTGTTCCCCATTCATCACGTCGAAGTAGAGAACCCGTAGATATTCAATATGCAGAGATTCAGGATCACTTTCATTGCCTTCTCCAGAGAATTAGATATATATGACATGAAGCACAGCAAAATAGGATAAAAGATGTCCGACTCACATAGTGCAATTAGTTTAAGAAGGCACTTAAAAATCAGAGATCACGTTCATTGCCTTACCTAGAAAATCTACTACATAGGGGTTTAGTTTCATAAGGGTGGGATATATTTGATGTTTTCATGAGGTTATTCTCGCATAGCCCACTTAAATGCGCACTAATAGAGTCGAGAATACTGAAATCGTTTTTTATGATAAATCTATCTATATATAAAAGTGACCTTTTTTGTCTGTTTGTTTGTGAAACGGTCTCTACCAAACCACTCTGTCAATTTTTAGTCTGCAGATCTAAACTTAATATATTAGCCCTATGGAACAAATCCGATTTGTTGCTAATGTTATATAGCAGAGTGCGTGTATATAAATAGAATCTCTATAACAGATGTATCTTTAACGTTGTGATATATATATATATATATATATATATATATATATATATAACTACTTCGTTTACTCACATAAAATTAATATACGAAAGTATAATTTTATGCGTAAGCTTTAAATATTTACTTCAAAAGTGCTCAATGCGTAGTTAGAGCTAGTTAGTAAGTTATAAAATATATATGGCGATTAAGCTACACTGAAGAGTCCTAAAGTGGATGAAACGCGGAATATTCAGTCTAGCTTAATCGCCATATATATATAGTGTCGTCCAGTGGTTCATATGTTTTTTTATATTTAATATTATGTATAATAAAGCTGTTCAATAATATTCAGTCTGTGTAGCCCACAGGCAAAGGAAATGCCTCTATCCGTTCTGTCGTTGTCTCCTTTCATTATTCGATTCATCTCCCTTCAAAGGAAACCGAACAATAATAGGTTATATATTTGATATAACTTTATTCCTGACTTCCCATCGAAACTGCAAGACCTTCTAATTTTCTATACTATGCTGAAGTTGCGTTTCTCCCAGCTTCCAAAACGCGAAGATGCTATTATTTCCGTTAACTTGTCCGACTTTTCCGGTCCGACTTCAATCTCTAACTAAACTCATTACAAGCTATCTAGTTACGTCATTAACTCTACGTGACAAAGACACAAATCGGATGATCTACCTTCGTCACGTACTTGTTTTTTTTTTACATGGAGGTCACCACTTATCAAGGCCCGGAAGCCACTAGGGGATAAGAGTTATTGCGTGTACAGTAATCAGTGGGATAGTATCGTAGTAATAGTTAGTATTGGAGATTTGATAAAGTGTCTTACTTAAGAGGGCGATTCATCAGAAATTTGTTTAAGTTGGACTTGAAGACATCCAAGTTGTACTCAGGTGGGAAACAGGCAAACGGAAGAGAATTCCACAGGCGTGTACTTCTAAGAAAGAAGCTTTGTTCATGGAATCTACGTTTTGATTTAGGCATAGATAAAGAGTGGGGAAAATTACTGACAGCGGTTTCAACTAAACGGGTGTTTTTTCTGAAAGATTGGCGAGGGAGGACCAGAGTTTGGAGCTCGGACGAGCACTTGCCATAGAAATAACGATAAACGATGGTTTATGTTCTAACATTCTTTTTCACCACGTTAACATTTTTGGGAACTATTTTAACATGAATAATTTTATCTGTAAATGTTTATTTCGCTTTGATAATATTATTCCTGGCATTTTAATTTTACAAATATCAATAACGATTATAATAATAATCGACCAGCTAACTTTACGTTGCCCGGTTAATATCAAGCACTAAGGAGTCAAAATCGACGAACAAAGTAAAAGTTAGTAGGCGTAAGACAGCTTAAAGTGTTTTTGTACGTATGCGCGAATATACGGTTATACTTTTAAGAACGTTATTTTTTAAATCTTTTATATGCGTAGCGACTTGCTTTAGAGGGTACCGAATAAGTGCTCATGTACGCACGTGCTAATATACAGGGTAGAATGATAAAATTTTCGACCTTAAAAAGACGACATTATTCCATTTCCGTTTGATGGAAACCAGTTTTCTTTTTTTGTTGTAGACCATCTGCTAAATGGCCAGTTGTGCATGAATCCCAAGAGCAGTAGGAGCCTTCTATCATGCCTGAAAGTGACACAATGTTCAACGAGTGAGATCGGAAATGCGCCGCTGTACAACTCATACTCTCTAGCGATACAAGTTTCAGCACCCTCAAAATGCGAATCCGAACAGTTCAATGCTTGAGGACACAGTTCGACAAAGCTTCTGGCCACGGTTATGGTCTTTGGTGTGATTTCAAGTGAGGGCCAGAAAATGCCACCTCACATGTTCGAAGTCGGCTTGAAAATCAACACCAAAGTCTACCTGGATGTGTCGAAGAGTGTGGTGATCCCTGGTAAAATTAGGTGGCCTCTGGCAACCTCTAGGTGTGGCAGCAGGACTCTACGCCGGCTCATGTCCAAAAATACCCAGGCTTGGCTTCCGAAGGAGTCCTACGACTATACCCTTCTCTCACTGTCCCCCTTCTTATCCTCCCTAACACCGCTGGACGACTTCGTTTGGTTATGCGTCGAGAACATCACCAACATGACCTCCAATAACACCAAAGCCAATCTGATCACCGCCATCCACCGAGCTCTCACCGGCGCTTGTGGAAAAGGCGCGCTCCCAATTTCTTTTGTTTAGCTTCTAAGCGATGGCGCCAAAGCCAGTATCTTTTTAATTTTGAAATAATCTTTCCATTCTTTCAAAATAAAATTCATTCAAAGTGAGTTCATCTTTCAAACTCTCCAGCCTACCATTCACAGGTAACATGAATTGGAACAAATACAAGATGTCCCAAAATGATCTGTCTCATTTGTAGGTAAAAAAATAAATAAATGAAATAACAATTAAATAAAGTAAATACTTTTTTAATGTACGTAGAATGCCATTTTATTTTAATTTAATTAGATCAAAATTCATTTATATCTATATATTTTTTTAAAATTTAGAATACCCTTATGAATTTGTTTTCTTTGCGTAGTGATATTGGTTGGCCCGCAAGATCGATTGATTTAACCCCTGCGATTTTTTTCTGGTGGGGATATTTGAGATCAAATGTATTCAGCAATGCCCTCGATCTTTTGAAGAATTAAAACGAGCTATTCGTTCTGCAATTGCTGCTATTCCACCCGAAATGATCCATCGAGTTATTGAAAACTTTCGTGAACGTCTACAATCGTATCTTAGCAACGATTGGAAACATTCGAGTTAATATTTAAGACTGTGTGAAATAAAATGGCATTCTACGTATGCGGTGCTTTCAATAAGCCTCCAGAATTTCTTTGTACATTTCAAATTGTCGTAGACTCTTGAAAATTCATTATGTTATTGCTATACATCTTATGAGAAAACAGACAACATTTTCTTTATTTAATTGTTATTTAATTTTTTTTACCAACAATTGGGTCAGATCATTTTGGGTCACCCTGTACATTAACGACATTGCCAAGACTTCTGCAAAAAAGGTGGGCTCCCCCTACCTTGCTAGGAAATTTCTCACACCAGAGAAGAAAACCACAATTCGCCCATGCATAGAATATTGTTGCCACATATAGGCAAATGCATCTATCACAGTCTCTCACCATTAAACAGAGTCCAAAAACAGTCTCAAATCTAATTGGTCCCACACTATCGGGCAAAGTCTAACCTGTCGCATCACTGCACCTGCTTTACAAGTACTTTAATGGAATGCGTTCTGATGAGATCATAGCGCTTGCACTCCTTCGACGTATATATTCCTGACTAATCCTATAAATAGAAAAAAACTCATCCTTTACTGTTGAGGTCCCTAGATACTGGGGAGCCGTCGACTAATAATTTCTTCCCTCTTTGGAATTTGCTCTTTCGTGTTCTGCTTCTCTGCAGAAGTTTAAATGTAGTGCGAACACACATGTCGCTGCTTAACTTTCCACATTCCCTTGTTAGTTACAATCCCAAATAATAGACACTAAGGCAGTGGTTTCCAAACCACCGTACCGTCGCACATTGGTGTGCTGCGAAATGATGTTGTTTTGCAGTAGAAAACAGCTTTCATGGTGTTATAACCGGAGATGTCTAAATATTAACACACATTATTACTTGCGATGTTTAAATATAAAAAAAGAAGAAATAAAATTGTATAATAAATCGTTTGTCTAATTTTTTTTGTGTGAATTTTACCTCAGATTAAACGTTGGTAAGCCTTATTAAATATTCATTTTTTGTGATAAGTGTGCCGCGAAATTTTAAGGAGTTCAATAATGTGTCGCCGTTTAAAAATGGTTGGGAACTACAACTCTAAGGTTTCAAGTGGCAATAGGTCTTGTTTGTTGTGAAAATAAATAAAATATTTCCATGGCAGGTGCTCGTCTGAACTCCATTCTCTGGTCCCCCCTTGCCAATCTTTTACAAAAAACACCCGTCTAGCTGAATCCACTGTCAAAATCTTTCCCCACTCTTTATCTATGCCTAAATCAAAACGTAGATTCCATGAACAAAGCTTCTTTTTTAGAACTGCACACCTGTGGAACTCTGCTTCGTCTGCCTGCTTCCCTCCTGACTACAACTTGGATGTCTTCAAGTCCAACGTAAACAAATTCCTGATGAACCGCCCCTTAAGTAGACACTCTAAAATAGCCACACTAACGTACTGTACTTACAATAACCCTTATCCATGAGTGGCTTCCGGGCCTTGATAAGTGGTGACCACCTTGGAAAAAAAAAGAAAGACACATGACAGTCACATTCTAATATAATCGTTTTCGTGTATATCGTCTATTCGTTTGTATTTTAGATACAAAAACGCGGAGATTTTATTAACACTAAAGTTTTACGGAAAAAAATCTATATATTAATACCGTAGTACCTTTAAAGTACGTACGTACATACGTACGTATGTGTGTCACGGTTTTCAGATTATACATTATTCGATCGGGAGATCCTTCTCATTAAAAAAAAGACAGTTGAAAGTGATAACTAGGGCTATGCCAACAGCATATTATTTTCCTTGTTTTGATTCTCAGGCATATATATCCAATGTATATTTTATCATATGTTTTTATGTCGAGTGATGTGGTTCTTGGTTGATAAATTGTGTCTAACTGTGTCGGATATATACTCGAGAGTCAAAACAGTGAAACGAATATGCTGTTATCATAGTCCTAGTGATAACATACTAAGAACTTTAGATTAGTATAGAGATCCGCTAATTGTATGTTTTTAGTATGTTATCACGTTGTATCCTTTTTTTTCAAATAAATAGGATCTCCCGATCACCGAAGATGCAATGTAAAATAAATAAATAAATAAAATAAATGATGTCGCATTTGGGCTGTACATGCAGCTAAAGTATACCTTCTTAGCCTTCTGTCCAAGAACCAAGAGATAGTATATGTTCTGTCCAAAGACGGTATAACGATGTTGTGGGGTTTCCGTTCGCGCCTGGTGTCCATGTACAATAGAAATATGTCACAGACCCCTATAATAATATTGGAGATAAACAGTAATAATCAGATATATTCCGACACTACATAGACCAGATTATTCGGATAAATACTTTTACAGTTTTAACAAAAGGGCTTCAATATTATCGCGAGGTCTCCATTTAAGCTGAACGCCTACAGATGCCGCTGTAGAATTTACCCAGATCCCACTAGTTGTTATGAATTAAAGAAATATAAATATTGTAATTGATTCGGGGAGTCGAATTAGATTAGTACATATATTAGCGGGTAAAAATATGGGATTTGAAAATATATAATATCGCAGACAGAGATCAAGAGGTCAACTATGAAACAAAAGTGTGTGAACGGAAGTAGGGGTAGAATAAACGAGAAATAACGTTTTAACGCAGACATTTCTACTCGAAACAATTGAGAAGCTCTTGAAAAGGTAGAATAACGTCAAAGAAATTTTCTGAACTTTTAAGATGAGGATTGGTTATACGTATTATTATTTCAGATTCTTTGGACTACTATTCTCATCTTGAGTGCTATTTTCACAACGTAAACTAAATGAAGTTTTTTTTTTTTTTTCGAAATTTCGTGTTCATTCCCGAGGTTAATAGAACTATTTACGAGTGTGAGAGAAAGATTTCAGAGTTTGCCCAGATACACCTGAAGAAGGTCGGAGGTTATATCGGTGGAAACTTAATGTTGAGAACAGTAGTCAGAGTACTTTTTTATACAAAGGAGTAACCATTTATTAAGGCGTGGAGGCCACTCGAGCATAAGGGTTAATGAATGTACAGTAGCCAATGGGACTCTATCGTAGTAATTGTTAGTAGAAATGATTTAATAATTAAAAAAAAATTTCCAGCTATACCATAGCTGGAGATCTTATGGAGTTGACCTTTATGTCATACTCTATCAAAGGCGTTTGATATGTCAAGAGCAATTGCGATAGAAAGGAAGTCTCCGTCGAGAGATTCGCTAATCCTATGAGATATAAATTTTACCACATCTGCTATAGATCTAGCAGAACGAAAATCATACTGCATGTCACTTAGAAGGTTATTTTTGCTGAGGTGGTTGACTACTTCTCTATTTAACACAAATTCCAACAACTTACTCATGACGCACAGGAGACGTATTGGTCTGTACTGAAAGGGAGATGACCGATCACCTGAATGCTTAAATATAGGACATACTGATGACAAATTCCAGGATGTTAAGAAGCAATTTTTCTTAAGACAACATTCAAACAACTTTGTAAGTATGGGAGCTAGTTCTGGTTGAAGCTTTTTTAGCACTATAATTGGAATACTGCCAGAGCCAGTTGCTTTACTAGTAGTGTCAAGGTTTTGATTGGCTTGGCAGCATCACGCACACATATTTATATGTCGCATAGTATTTTCAGATACAGGAGGAAATACAAGGGGTTGGCGGCCTTGATCGCAAAGGGTAGAATTAGCGGCAAAGCTCTTGGCAAAGAGTTTTGCTTTGTCTGATGCTTACTCCAGGCCCATTATGTTGGGATAGAGAACACGCTTCTGTTCAGGACCCTGTTTTCTATTTGCCAAAACTGGTGGGAACCAAGCCACTGCTCAGTTACTTTGGACTAAATGGAGTGAGCATACACATTTTCTTACAGTGGTTGCTGGCAATCCTGAAAGCGGCTTTAGATACAGTACTTTTATTACATTGGAGCAATGGAAAAAGTGAGTTCTGTGCGTAATGGCAGCAGCACATTCTGAAGAAACCACAGCTAGCTGTTAGTTTTTTTTTTCTGGAATCTTTTGCTGTAAATGTTTGCCGAAAGATGAGCAGACGGATATAATCAATTCTCTCAGATATGCCCTTAAAGATAGTAAATCCGCTGTTGTGGGGGCGATAGAGGTCAAATAAAAATACAGTTGTGTGAGCACGTGCCACCGGAAGCACATATAGGGTAATTTAGGGTCTTCTCTAGAGATGTCCGTACCACATGGAAACCATCTCTAATGAAAACACATATTGCATGCCCATCGCGATCTTGAGGATCAGATTTTGATATTAAGTTTGAGTATCCTTTAATTACGTACTCATCCAGGGATATGGTCGGTCCAAGGCCAGTTTCGCTTAAGAATAATAGGTCTGGTTTAATCTCCTGTAATTGGGTTTCAAGCTCTGGAAGGTTGGAACGTAGATCTCTGACGTTGGAGAAGGAGACATGATGGAGGTGAGGGGTCTACGTTGGACTTGTTTCTTGGTTAAATCGTGTATCCTTTCTCGAGACTTTTCGTGATGGAGTTTTTTTTTTTACACAGTGATCACCACTTATCAAGGCCCGGAAGCCACTCAGGGATAAGGGTTATTGCAAGTACATTACGTTAGTGTGGAGATTTGATGAAGTGTTTACTTAAGGGGGCGGTTCATTAGGAATTTGTTAACATCGGACTTGAAGACATCCAAGTTGTAGTCCGGTGGGAAGCAGGCAGACGGAACAGAGTTCCACAGGCGTGCAGTTCTAAGAAAGAAGCTTTGTTCATGGAATCCACTGGAGACTTTTCGGGAATTTGTGAAACTGATCGACAGACCTGGGTAGAGAGGGAAAGTAAGGTAAAAAATGAAACGAAATACTTAAAGACAACCATATTATAGAAAGCCGGAAAGCAGGAAAAACGGAAGACAATTCCACAGGCGTGCAGTTTTAAGAAAGAAGCTTTGATCATGGAATCTATGTTTAGGTTTAGGCACAGATAAAGAGTGGGAAAATTATTGATAATGTTTTCAGCTAGTCTAGTGTTTTTTTGTGAAAGTTTGGCGACGGGGGACCATAGATTGAAACTCAGTCGAACACAACGTGAACAAGTTTCTGATGAGCCGTTCCACTTAAGTTAACAAATTTACCGAACTTCCATTACTATTGATTACTATATTGTCCTTTTGACTACTCTACACTCTTTAATCCTTATCCTTGAGTGGCCGATCGGTCTTGATAAATGGTGACGCCTATGTAAAAAAAAAAATATGATAAGGTAAAGCCGAAACAATTATCCAATAATATGGCATCGAGAAGACCCACTAGAAACTGCTGCATGGTCCAGAATTCATTTACCAAATGGCAATACAGAAACCCCATTACTTTGTACTTGTTGATAGGACGGCCCCGGGTTCTTGACTATCAGTCCAGTTAAAACGTTTACCCCCAGTTCTCGTATTAGTGACATAGCTACAAGGATAGACATAGAAACGAAAAACTTCCGACATCTCCGGTGACCGTTCACGCAAAAATACTGCCGACCCTTCTCTCCCTTTTTTCATAAAATTATTCATTCTAAATGAGGCCTGAGGAACAAATAAGAAGTGAGAACCAAATAGTAAAAATGAAGAACGTATTTATATATTCTAATAAACATTAACATGAAAAAAGTTCTTTTCGTTTCTTTCCTTTCTTCCCCCCCCTCTCTCTCTCTATCTTTCTGTCTTTCGCCTTGTCTATGATAGGATCACAGCCCTCGTGTAATATACAATGATATATGGTTATAAGTAATAATATACAGATAGGGATACGTATCTAAAACAATAATAAGTTACACCTGAAGAAGGTCGTTGGTTACATTGACCGAAACGTTGTTGTTGAGTCAAGTTCAGAACCGAAGTAAGAAGAATCCAAATTGTGAGAAAAAAGAACGTACTCAGATGTAGAAATAAAAATGAAAGTTCAAAAAGTTTGTACTGGTTAGTTCTTTTCTTTTCATTTCTCTTTCTCCCCCCTCTCTCGCTTTCTCTGTCTGTCTCTTTCGCTCTCTCCATGACAGGATCACAGCCTTTATGTAATTAAAAAGTAATAACACGCTGATACAATTAAACATTTATGATGTAATGAAACAGCGTGGGCCTTAATAAACCATTAACGTGTCTCGTTGCTTATTCGGATTGCTTTGTCTTTAAAGAAAGAAAACATGTTCAACGCCAATGTTGACAGAAGCGAACAAAAATCGACGTCACAGAAAAGCAAAACAAATTATGGGTTTAAATTGAGTAATTTCATTGTGTATGAATTAAATACATTCGATTAGGTAGAAAATGGAGTTAAAGAGAAATAGCAATGGAACCGTATTTCTGAATTTTTGAGATGAGTATTGTATTATTTGGATTCATTGGACTATTCTTCTCACAGCGTTTCGGCCGACGTAACCTTCCTACTTTCTTCAAGTGCATCTTGTCTAGTTCACAAATATCTACGGATTTTTGAACGGAACTCGTTATTCAATTCAGGGTAATGCAGTAACATATAATTATAAGTAATAGTACATATATATATATATATATATATATATATATATATATATATATATATATATATAGGAAATTTATTACTGTGAGTCCAGAATGAGTTTACAAATTGTTTCAGCTAGAGGAATATATATAAAAATTGCAATAAGTTTGCCAAGGTAATCAAAATGGTAAACTTAAAATATATTATAAATATTAAAGAGTTAATATTTACAAGTAAAGTAATCTCAACCATATGTAAAAGCTCAATAAAACCGAAAAGGAAATAGAGCTTATAATATGAACAAAGGATTAATAAAACATGTTATTATAATATGAACAAATGATTAATAAAACATGTTAAAAACGTCTTGAAAAAGAATTAAAAACATATTTAAATTTAAAATTAAATATGTTTTTAACTCTTTTTCAAGATGTTTTTTTAACATGTTTTATTAATCATTTGTTCATATATGTATATATATATAAATATAAATATATATATATATATATATATATATATATTACATATCTAAAACAAGACTAAGTTTAAGTCTTTTAATATCGTAGTAGAATTGTCCGCAAGAACCTGTGACCTAACGGTCACAAAATCCAAGTAATAATCAGTTCTGAGCGAATCTTCTTTAGAGATTGAAGGTTCAATCCTCATCGCGGCATAATAAAAATACAATTACTTAAGAATTTTAACGCTGTCTGACGGATAGAGAGCACTCTACCCCCACGGATTAAATAAAAGTTTTCGTTTAAAATTTCCGAGATCGATATAATTATTCATTACATGGACACAAATGAGACTCATGAGAACAGTATTCTGAATAATACGAAAAACAACAACAACAAAAAAAAAAACAATATTATTTGCTGATATTTTACTCGAAAAACTGGCCACATTTGCTAATTTAATTTGGTCCCCTAAATTACTTTTCATTCATGCACCGTGATTAAGTAGCGAAAACAATTGTATTTCCGTCAACACAATCACCAACCACCTCATAGTAACGAGTGAAAAAGTGCAGTTAAAAGCTGCATGGCTCCACTTCTAGATTCCCGTTTATTATTTTGCGTCTATTCAGTTTGAGTCTACTGTTGACACACCGATTTCCTTAAATCACCGAAGTTAAGCAACGTTAAGCTTGACCAGTAGAAGATAGGTAACTATTTGGAAATGCCAGACGTTGTATATAGGAGGGGAGCGATATTTATGGCTGATCCATCATCCCATCTGGAGTCTAGTGGTACTTATTTCTTGCTGTGTTAAAAAAGACATGCCGCTGTAGAAGAATTGATCGGGAAAGTCTCCAAATTCCGTTTGCTCACCTGGGTGGATCACTCTTAGTTTAAAAGCCTGGATACAACTACAAAGTGGTGATCCTTCTACAACTCAAAGATAAAAAAATCAACCTGTTTGAGACATGAAAGGAGGAATTGAAAAAAACAAAACAAAACAATACTCTCAAAGGAAGGGACATCATTGAAGACCCGACTTTGCATCTCCCGGGTTTTGCTACAAATAGTAGGAAGTAGTGGGTAGCTGCAAATCAGATAAGAATAAGACACTGCAGGACTGCAGTAAACAAACATTGGTGAAGACAAATAGACTCCCCAATTTGCTCAAAGTGCAAGGAAGCCTCCCCTAAGGAAAAAGATCATCTAATCTTACGCTGTCCAGTCATACAACTGGAAAGAGGCTATGCGACAGCCCATCTACCCGAAGACAATTTCTCAGACTGGCTAAAAAGTTACGGTATAGATGTCTGACACACACGATACTACTACTACAAATAAAACACAGAGATAAGTAAAACCCCGAGATACGGCATTACAAATTAGTAACAAAATACAGTAGAGTATATAATACACATGGATATAATCAAATAACATTATAAATAAAACCGTAAGGCGGGGAAAATGCCGTAAATAGTGACCGGAAAACATCGTATTCCACATCGTAACCTGAAAAAACGTATCATATGGCCACCGTATCCCGGGGTTCTACTGTAGTGAGGAAAAGAGAGAATGAGAGAAAGAAAAATAGAGATAAACAAATATAAAGTACGAGAAAGAGTGAGAAAAAAAGAACGTTGTGATCGTAATTAACTCTGCCAAACCGGTATTATATAAGAGCTGATTTCCTTATGCGTGACAGACCAACAGAAATGCTATTTCTAAATTAAACGTGACTGACATACCAATAGATGTATCCTTTTACAACGATGCTTAGTCGCATTTAAATCAAAACACATCCATTAAATCTGCGCCTTTAGCGTTGGAAATGCTTTTACAAACCGACGCGCAGCAGCCTGACCGACGATCATATCCTTCCAGAGAGATGCAAAGACACATTCCAGGATAATGGATCTCGTTGAGAACGCCTCGGGTTATTCGAAGAAGTTGCTTTATTCCTGTAGATATTTCTGTGTGAGCCCGGAGGTCATTTTGCGCCCACGGCAATATCACATCATCTCAGCTAACGACGCTAAAAATATTGGCAGAATAATTTTCTACCGCTTCTCTGGACGCGTTTTAAACTCGCAAAGAATCTAATTGAATTGTGCTTGTTTTTAGGGGTATAATTTCATTCCAAACCTATCTACAGATTACGTCAATCCTACGCATCACCTCGCATTTTGCTCGAAGCCCGAGATGCCGGTTTAAAAGAAAAATATCTTGCCAACATTCCTATTTAATTGCCCCAACAGGAGTGTAGAATTAGAGAAAAGCTTGGTTTTCAATGTGAAAGAAATCTAACACCCCCCCAAAAAAGACATTATAGATTGTTACACTATTAAAAAAATTGCCTCGGTATAGAAGGATTGTTTTCTTTTTATTGATCGAAGACAGAAAGAAGTATTGAAAGAGGTACGCCACTTCGCTCCCAGTTAAAAGGTTAGTACTCGTTTATAAAAGTCAGAATGACGAGGAGGCAGATGACATTAAAGCCTTTAAGTATAGTTGAGTATATAGGTTGAGAATGTCCTCACACACATGCTCACTTTTATAGATATATAGAAATAGATTGTCGGTGATGATTATTGATGATTGGTTGTTAGAAGGGTTTTTCACGATTTAATAAGAGGCAGGATGATATTAAAGCCTTAAAGATGCTAAGCACTTTCGACGTTAGTAGCGAATGTATGTGTAATTTTTACCTGTAAAAACTAAGTTATATTAACATGTTTGTGTATCTTTGCACCAGATTCACTCCTAAACTAAAATATACATAAAAGTAATAAAATTCAGAGACCCTGATTTTTGTGAAATGTAAATTATATATGAGGTGTCTTCAATACGTTTCCAGACTTTTTTGTATAAGCATTTCTATTAATAGTACACACACGAAACTCTAGTTCTGTTCGAAATAATCTCCCCCGCTTAAGTGCACTTGTACAATTCCAACAATTTCTGGAAGGCCGTATGGAAGTCCTCTTATGGAAGCGTGCCAATGAACCTCGTCACGGCCTCTTTCATATCCTCAATTGTAACATAACGACAGCCTCTAGACTTTCCCTTGAGCTTAGGGAATAAGTAAAAGTCACAGGGAGCAAGGTCTGAAGTATAGGGAGGGCGAGGATCTTTCTTGATGTCCATCTCGCTGTCATGACAACGTCTTTCTTTTTAATCTTCTCTGAGCACACTTGTGACAAACTTCGCGAAAATCTTCCGCATCTTCAGTTCCTCGCAAATAATTGTGTGTACAGTTACCACATTTACACAAAACTGGGTACTTATTGTCTCTATAGGCACACAGCGGTCCTTATTTAAGAAATTCTTTGTTTGGCGAAACAACTCTAGAGTTATGACTTCCTTACTTCTATCACACCGCCCATCATCCTTCATAGACTCTCTGCTTTTCTTTAAATCTCTTATGCCACTCAAAACCTGATGCTCGATTCATACAACATGGTACAGAAGCAATTTGAAGCATTCCATACATTTCTGTGGCATTTTTCTAAGTTTAAAATAAGTTTTTATTGCATATCATTCTTCTAAAGTGTCCTTACGTCCAGATTGAATTTTTGAAATTCACCAGATGTGACAACTAGGCTTTAGCATTTTATATTATTTTTTTATTGGAATTTTTTGAGATGAGTAATTTTTATATTTATTAAATTTATTTTCGTACTTTTATCCTCATCTTCATTATTCTTTCACCACGTTTAAACTACCTCATCCTCTGGCCTTCTTCAGGGTATGACTGCTGAGTTTCGTAATTGTATTCCTAGTGATTACTGCCTTCCATAATTGATTTTGTCTCACCACGTTTTTGGCCAACTAATGCTCTGGCCGACTTTGGGTAGGATTGAAACCGCTATCTTCAGACAATGCTCATCTGGAACCGTAGAGACACCTCTATCCACTGCGCCATGAGATTCAAAGGGCGATCAAGGTTGGATTTTTTTTTTTTTTGTCATATAAGTTTTTCGTTCTTATCCGTTTTTCCATTGTCGGGACTGTGCCAAATGGTAGTTTTTTATTGAAATCTTTTTAGATGAGTAATTTGTGTATCTATGTACGTATTTTCGGACTGTTATCCTCATCTTCATAGTTGTTGTTGTTTCATCACGTTTGGGCCAACATCCCTTGGCCTTCTCGAGGTGATGCATTTGCATATGCATCCGCGCTATGTTACACATAAAGGGAGATAGAAAAATATTTCCCAATGTGGTAGGCAAAAGAATTCTTGCTGCAAATGTCTTAAAATAGATGAGAAGGATTGGAGCTCAAGTGAGCACTGTTCGTGTTAATAACAATAGAATAAGATAGATAGATAGAGAGATAGAGATAGATAGATAGCTAGAGAGAGAGAAAGAGAGAAAGAGAGAGAGAGTGTGTGTTTGTGTGAGAGAGAGATAGAGAGAGGGGGGAGTAGCAACGTTTTTGTTTTCTGCAAGAAAAGGTTTGTCGGGGATAGAAAAGATCACCCTCCACGAGATTCCAATGATAATTTTGTATTCTGTCAATAGTTCTTCTCCTCAGATGTTGCAGCAGTAATCCGACTTTGAACATGTCTGAGACTTACTTGTATATAAATAGACGGAGTGGACTCAAATACTTTTGTGAGACGGTGAGTAGACCTCGTAATTTCGTTAAGAGAAATGCTCTATCGTTATTTTCATGGCAAGTGTTCGACCGAGCTCCAATGTATGCACTCCCCTCCCTTGCCAATCTTTCACAAAAAAACATTCCTCTAGCCACCCCCCACCCCCCCAAAAAACTATCAATATTCCCCACTCTCTATCGGTGCCTAAACCTAAACGATGATTCCATGAACAAAGTTTCTTTCCTAGAATTGCCGGTTTGTGGAACTCTGTTCTGCTGCCTGCTTTCTAGTTGACTACAATATTGTCGTCTTCAAGTCCAACGTAAACAAATTCCTATTCAACCGTCCTCGAAAATAACTGATTATACCAAATTTGTACCACAAACCATTACTACTCTACTGTCATGATGATTACCATACACATTAACCCTTAACCTCGAGTTATTCCCGGGCATTGATATGTGGTAACTCATTTGTAAAAAAAAAATAATAAATAAATAAATAAAAATAAACAAACAAACAAATAAACAAAAAATAACAAAAAAAGAAGTTTTCTTAAGTTTTATGAGCTTTAAATTTAATTTTTATTTTTCATAATTATCCGTTTGGTATACTGATCAAATTGATGGATATAAGTTCCATGGCTTTTTAGGAAGAAATACGGAAGTACTTGCGATATTATGGAAGAAGTAACCCATCGAACATATATCTGCCAATTTGATCGGTATATAAAATGAATATTATATTTAGTAAATATTAAAATGAAGTTATAATAGTGTCAGGCAAGTATTAGCTTCTGTTCGTTCAAATTTGTTGGGGAGAGTTCCGTTTTTCCAAGAGAAATATCAAGAGAGAATTAAAAACCAGAAAAAAAAAAACAACAACAACAAAAAAAGAAACCAGTCGTAGTTCGCCCTGGTTTCCTGCCGAAGGAATCGGTAATCAGGAAAATCTTGTCAGCATCATTAATCCGCGGAGACGCAGTGTCGGTCGATTAACCTTGATTATGTTAGCATTTAAATTAGTTTAATCGGCCATTTTACAAGTGGAATCTCGCCTAAGGAATCTTTCCTCTTCTGAAATGCTACTTAGCATGGATGCTGCTGATGCTGTTGCTACTACTACTACTACTACTACTACAAGAAGATGAAACGTGTAAGAACTCTACTGTCATTAACGCCCAGTAAATACTTATTAATCCTACTTAACTACTACTGCTACTATTATTAATAATATTACTGCTACTACTATTACTACTACTACTATAATAATAATAAAATCAATAATAATAACATTAATACTACTACCACCACTACTACTATTACCACTACTACTACTACTACTACTACTAATAATAATAATAATAATAGGAGGAGGAGGAGGAGGAGGAGGAAGAGGGAGAACATTATTCACTAAAAAGGCGCGGAGAGTGCTAGGGTCATGTGGAGGCTTATTGCCGCTCGAATTCTAAAGAAAACTAAATGGAAGTTGCGAGACACATCTCAGTAGTAAACGGCTGTTGCGATAAAGAAAAATTATTATTATTAATTATTGAAAGAGGCGGAGAGTGTTGGAAATCTGAATATATTAATACTCAGACTTAAGGGGACATCACTGATAATGACACATGCGTGTATTCCTAGATGATAATAATAACTAGACTATCCGTAACTTATTGGGTCAGTATATATTATAGCTAGCTATAGAATAGTAATTATATTAATTATGCCAAAAGTATGCGCGTTTGCGCGTACAACAATGGTTACAACTTTTAACATAAGGAATTACATTGCTTGACATATGGAAAACTATTTATTTGCGGAAAGTTTAAACGCGATATTCGTTTTCAGCATAGCCAAAGCATATAAAAAGGTAGAAACCAAGTAAAAATTTACCAAAACACACACACACACACACACACACACATATATATATATATATATATATATATATATATATATATATATATATATATTAAATAAATAAATTAAATATATATATATATATATATATATATATATATATATATTAAAGTAGAGTATTGGTTATTCGTACCTTAACATTTGTCCGAATGGCTTTGTAAACAAAGAAATGCGACTCTTAACAAAAGCCAGTATAGCATAAATCACCTATCATAAGTAAACAGCTATAACTTTTGCCCGTTTTTAATGGGCTAAAAAATCTATTGTTTGCATTAATCTTCAAAGTAATAACAAACATTTGCAAATAATTTTAACGCCTTTAAACTGACAATTACGAAATCGAATGAGATAAAAAGAGGCTTAAAAAACTAAAAGAAATACGTAAGAAAATTAACTGCTATTGCGTTTGGTTACAATTACAGTGAGAAATAGGATTTACCTGTTAAATGGTTTTAATTTCTTCCTTTATTTTTTAATGAGCCAACCAACGGAGATGTCACTTTTATTGCCTTTGGTAACAGTTACTTATTATACGATTTTTTGTTATGTTTCATTTATAACAACAGTTAGATGTTGTTGTGTGTTGATAGTTAAACAGTTTCTTTTTATTAACACGGTTTCAACGACTGGACAAGCTGATCCTAGTAACTTTCACGTCTTTAAACTGTCAAACTGCCTAGAGAATATATAAAATACTTTAAATCGTAATGTTATAATTTTATAATAACTTTCTTATTAAAGCGATTTATTCATTTGTATATCTCCTCTTACGTAATCTTACCGTTTGCTTTTTTCTATATTTTCTTATTTGAATACTTTCTTTTTTTTTAATGTAATTTCATTAACATGCATTTCTAGCCACTTGCCGCATTTGTCGTAAAATTCAGTTAAATAAAAGCCTTGGAAAAAAGGTCTACATTACATTACAATTTCTTCAACTGAATTTTTTTTTTCAATCTAATTTATCCAATGGTTAAAATTATTCGACTGGACAGATTCGACAGATCTTTTGCAGACACTCAGGCTAGCAAACGATGGTACTGAAACTTGACGTACTATTTGTCTACGATTGAGCATTTAAATCCAGACAAACTTGAAGTCCTTTATCTAAACATTTCTGCTACGGTTGCTGACGTTATCGAGGGTTGTTATGAGTTCGAACATACCATCGAACTACTAAAATCTGTTTACAAAAAGCTTTATAACGTTATCCACGCAACACATCTACTTTCAACACGTCTACATCAGGACAATGAGTCCTTAGATCAATACCCTGCCGCTGAATGTTGCTTCTAAGATGTTACTGCTGCTACCTATAGGGATGAATCTCTCCGCGATGCCTTTATACGTGGCCTATGGTTTCCGTAATACGTGACAGACTTCACGAAAAAGATACGATGGATCTCAAGGAGGCTAATCAATGTGCTAGCGCGTTAGTACAAGCTCATTTTCATACAGAGTCATACGCTGCTACTCTAACTTTAAATGATTCTATCAATGCTGTCACTGTTACTAAAACGAGAAATGTACTCCCTGACTCCGCTGATTATCGTATGGAGTTTGATTCTGTACTGTCTACTGCCCTTCTTACTCACGACAGATGATACAATTGTGGAGGGGAACGTCACCTTAAGGATGATCGTCGCCATTGTCCTGCTCGCGAAAATATCCCGAAATTGTGGCAAACTCGGTCATTTTAACAAAGTTTGCCGTTCTACAAGACCGACACCTTCACGTTCTACTTCGTCTGTTGTATCGAATTCAACTTCAATCGCCACCAATGCTCGCAATAGTAACACAATATCCTCGTGACTGTAAACGACACTGTCCCCTCCTCTCACTCAAGCTTGCTTTTTATGCAGTTTTTCATCCTGTCTCATTTGCATGTGTGCCCTCTGTTTTCTCGTGATCTCGCGATCTCGCGAAACCACAATTTATAAAACACCAGGCACTATCTTTTTTTCCTTCTTTTCCCACCCAACACTTCCCTGCGGCAAGTCCACCCCTCCTCCGGCATACCACCGCTCGCTCGCACATCCACACAATGCACAAATACGCGGACGGTTGCTACTCTGGTGAGTATTACATCTGTTATAGTAGCCCATGCTAATGATGTTGATAATTCTTTTGTTACTAAAAATGTAAAAATAAAAGGTAAACCACTTGTTGCCTTTATAGACACGAGCAGCTCCGATAATTTTAGTAGTGCTAGTCTCGTTATAACCTTGAACGGCATTCTGTAATTTCTATGGCATGATACGCTCTTTCGCTGAAACTATCTTAATATTACACTGAGAATGTTACATTCAATGGCTTCAAGTATGAAGACATTGACTTAATGATGCTCCTTAATTCATCCACGGATATTATGCTCGGAATACTATTTTCAAAAATTCATCGGAGTATTACTTTCTTTTGACGGATCACAGGATAGTTTAAAAATCTGCGCTGTTATTAAAATCAATTGTGCTCCCGTTAAATTATTCAGTAATTTGACCCCTAATTGCTTTTAAATCCGGCTATTACCGTGCCAGGGATACTCATTTCATTGAAAAACAACCTTGAGAATGATATAATTTAATCAAGTTATTCTCCATGGCGCGCTCAAGTTGTAATTTCATCTAATAAAAAGAAACGACTTGTAGTCAATTTCTCCGAGACTATTAACTGATTCACTTTGCTTGATGCATACCCCTTGCCACGGATCAAAGATCTTATGAACCAAATAGCACAGTATCGTATCTTCAGTATAATTGACTTGTCTAAAACATCCTATCAAATTGAACTTTACCTCTCAGATCGACCTATACTGTCTTTCAAGTTTGAAATCGTCTATATCAATTTAAACGGACACCCATGGGTGTCACAAATGGCTTTCTGCATTTCAACGTTTCATGAATTCTCTTATTTCTGATAACAGATTGTTTGGAACCTTTTCTTATTTGGACGACATAACAATTTACAGTAGGACCAAGGAGAAGCATAACGTAAATTTGGAGTGTTTCTTAAAGGCTGACTCTACATATAACCTCGAAATAAACCGGGGAAAGTCAAAGTTTTCACTTCGTTCTATTAACATATTTGGATATAAAATTTGTAATGGAACTCTTCAACCCGATCCTTAGCTTTTGAGACCTCTTTTGTAAATACCCCCTCTTTCGACTCAAAATCGTTAAAGAGATGTCTTGGTATGTTTGCCTACTATGCAAAATGGATACCTAAGTACTCATCCAAAATTCACCCACTAGTTTAAAATAAACAATTACCGACGCCTTTCATGGTTGTAATCTCTTGCGACGAGCTCAAGAAAGACATTACCAAATCTTCTGTAAAGGTTATCCATGATGAATTGCTGTTTGTTATTGAAACCGATGCCTAAAAAAAAAAAAAAAAAAAAAGAAAAAAAAAGCTATCGGAGGCATTCTATTATAAACTGGAAAATTTGTAGCGTTCTTTTCCCGATCGTTGAAGTGACTTTATATAGTCGAAAAATAAGCGTCAGCCATAGTAGAATGTGTTCGTAAAGTGGGAAACCTCATTACTTGGAAACATTTCATTATTATTAAGGATCAGCGAGCCGTATCTTTTATGTTTAAACCTGCTAATCGCGTAAAAAAGTAAAAATATTAAAATTATGGAAAATGGGACTTATTCCTTTTTCATGATGTAAAACATCGTCCTGGGAATAAAAATTTTGTCGCTGGTACGTTATCGCGAACATGTGGTACTGCTATTTCTTCCTTGGAGAAACTAAAATCCATTCATAATTCTTTATTGCTTCCTAGACTACAACGCTTTTGGCATTTTATAAGATCACAAAATATGCCATATTCAGTTGATGAAGTCCAGCGCGTAACTTTTGAATGTCATACTTTTGAATGTCATACTTTTGAATGTCATACTTTTGAATGTCATACTTTTGAATGCCATACTTTTAAATGTCATACGTTTGAATGCCATACGTTTGAATGCCATAAATTTGAATGTCATACTTTTGACTGTCATACTTTTGAATGTCATACGTTTGAATGTCATACTTTTGAATGTCATACTTTTGAATGCCATACTTCTGAATGTCATACGTTTGAATGCCATACGTTTGAATATCTACTTTTGAATGTCATACTTTTGAATATCATACTTTTGAATGTAATACTTTTGAATGCCATACGTTTGAATGCCACACTTTTGAATGTCATACGTTTAAATGCCATACTTTTGAATGTCATACTTTTGAATGTCATACTTTTGAATGCCATACTTTTGAATGCCATACTTTTGAATGTCATTCTTTTGAATGCCATACTTTTGAATGTCATACTTTTGAATGCCATACGTTTGAATGTCATACTTTTGAATGTCATACTTTTGAATGCCATACTTTTGAATGTAATACGTTTGAATGCCATACGTTTGAATGCCATACTTTTGAATGTCATACTTTTGAATGTCATACTTTTGAATGTCATACTTTTGAATGCCATAAGTTTGAATGCCATACTTTTGAATGTCATACTTTTGAATGCCATACTTTTGAATGCCATACTTTGAATGCCATACTTTTGAATGTCATACTTTTGAATGTCATACTTTTGAATGTCATACGTTTGAATGCAATACTTTTGAATGTCATACTTTTGAATGCCATACTTTTGAATGTCATACTTTTAAATGTCATAAGTTTGAATGTCATACGTTTGAATGTCATACGTTTTAATGCCATACTTTAGAATGCCATATTTTATATGTCATACTTTTAAATGTCATACTTTTGAAAGTCATACTTTTGAATGCCATACTTTTGAATGTCATACTTTTGAGTGTCATACTTTTGAATGTCATACTTTTGAATGTCATACGTTTGAATGTCATACGTTTGAATGCCATACTTTTGAATGCCATACTTTTGAATGTTATATTTTTGAATGTCATACTTTTGAATGTCATACGTTTGAATGCCATACTTTTGAATGTCATACTTTTAAATGTCATACTTTTGAATGTCATACGTTCGAATGCCATACTTTTGAATGCTATACGTTTGAATATCATACTTTTGAATGCCATACTTCTGAATGTCATACGTTTGAATGCCATACGTTTGAATGTCATACTTTTGAATGTCATAATTTGAATGTCATACTTTTGAATGTCATACTTTTGAATGCCATACTTTTGAATGTCATACTTTTGAATGCCATACTTTTGAATGTCATACGTTTGAATGCCATACGTTTCAATGCCATAAATTTGAATGTCATACTTTTGAATGTCATACTTTTTAATGTCATACGTTTGAATGTCATACTTTTGAATGTCATACTTTTGAATGCCATACTTTTGAATGCCATACTTTTGAATGTCATACTTTTGAATGCCATAGTTTTGAATGTCATACGTTTGAATGTCATACGTTTGAATGTCATACGTTTGAATGCCTTAATTTTGAATGCCATACTTTTGAATGCCATATTTTGAATGTCATACGTTTGAATGTCATGCGTTTAAATGCCATACGTTTGAATGTCATACTTTTAATGTCATACTTTTGAATGTCATACGTTTGAATGCCATACGTTTGAATGCCATACCTTTGAATGTCATACTTTTGAATGCCATACGTTTGAAGGCCATACTTTTGAATGTAATACTTTTGAATGCCATACGTTTTAATGCCATACTTTTGAATGCCATACTTTTGAATGCCATACTTTTGAATGTCATACGTTTGAATGTCATACTTTTGAATTCCATACGTTTGAATTCCATACTTTTGAATGTCATACTTTTGAATGTCATACTTTTGAAGGCCATACTTTTGAATGTCATACTTTTGAAGGCCATACTTTTGAATGTCATACTTTGTAATGCCATACGTTTGAATGTCATACTTTTGAATGTCATACTGTTTAATATCATACGTTTTAATGTCATACGTTTGAATGTCATACTTTTGAATGTCATACTTTTGAATGCCATACTTATGAATTTCATACTTTCGAATGTCATACTGTTGAATGTCATACGTTTGAATGTCATACGTTTGAATGTCATAATTTTGAATGTCATACTTTTGAATGCCATACGTTTGAATGCCATACGTATATTGTCATACTTTTGAATGTCATATTTTTGAATGTCATACGTTTGAATGCCATACTTTTGAATGTCATACTTTTGAATGTCATACGTTTGAATGCCATACGTTTGAATGTCATACTTTTGAATGTCATACTTTTGAATGTCATACTGTTGAATGTCATACTTTTTAATGTCATACTTTTTAATGTCATATGTTTGAATGTCATACTTTTGAATGTCATAATTTTGAATGCCATACTTTTGAATGTCATACTTTTGAATGACATACGTTTGAATGCCATACGTTTGAATGCCATACGGTTCAATGCCATAATTTTGAATGTCATACTTTTGAATGCCATACTTTTGAATGTCATACTTTTGAATGCCATACGTTTGAATGCCATACGGTTCAATGCCATAATTTTGAATGTCATACTTTTGAATGCCATACTTTTGAATGTCATACTTTTGAATGCCATACGTTTGAATGCCATACGTTTGAATGTCATACTTTTGAATGCCATACGTTTGAATGTCATACTTTTGAATGTCATACTTTTGAATGCCACACGTTTGAATGCCATACGTTTGAATGTCATACTTTTGAATATCATACTTTTGAATGCCATACTTTTGAATGTCATACTATTGAATGCCATACTTTTGAATGCCATATTTTGAATGCCGTACGTTTGAATGCCAAACGTTTGAATGCCATACTTTTGAATGTCATACTT
This sequence comes from Euprymna scolopes, assembly GCF_053919585.1. NCBI lineage: Eukaryota > Metazoa > Mollusca > Cephalopoda > Sepiida > Sepiolidae > Euprymna > Euprymna scolopes. Next base: position 24,187,417 of record NC_136503.1, on the reverse strand, counting down.
TTGAATGTCATACGTTTGAATGCCATACATTTGAATGCCATACGTTTGAAACCATACTTTTGAATGTCATACTTTTGAATGTCATACTTTTGAATGCCATAATTTTGAATGCCATACTTTTGAATGCCATACGTTTGAACGCCATACTTTTTAATGTCATACTTTTGAATGCCATACTTTTGAATGCCATACTTTTGAATGTCATACTTTTGAATGCCATACTTTTGAATGTCATACGTTTGAATGCCATACATTTGAATGTCATACTTTTTAATGTCATACTTTTGAATGCCATACTTTTGAATGCCATACTTTTGAATGTTATACTTTTGAATACCATACGTTTGAATGCCATACTTTTGAATGCCATACTTTTGAATGCCATACTTTTTAATGTCATACGTTTGAATTCCATACTTTTTAATGTCATACGTTTGAATGCCATACTTTTGAATGCCATACTTTTGAATGTCATACGTTTGAATGCCATACATTTGAATGCCATACTTTTGAATGTCATACTTTTGAATGCCATACTTTTGCATGTCATACTTTTGAATGTCATACTTTTGAATGTTATACTTTTGAATGCCATTCTTTTGAATGTCATACTTTTGAATGCCATACTGTTGAATGTCATACTTTTGAATGTCATACGTTTGAATGCCATACTTTTAATGCCATACTTTTGAATGCCGTACTTTTGAATGTCATACTTTTGAATGCCATACTTTTGAATGTCATACGTTTGAAGGCCATACTTTTGAATGTCATACTTTTGAATGCCATACTTTTGAATGTCATACTTTTGATGTCATACTTTTGAATGTCAGACTTTTGAATGTCATACGTTTGAATTCCATACGTTTGAATGCCATACTTTGGAATGTCATACTTTTAAATGCCATACTTTTGAATGCCATACTTTTGAATGTTATTCGTTTGAATGTCATACGTTTGAATACCATACGTTTGACTGCCATACTTTTGAATGTCATACTTTTTAATGTCATACTTTTTAATGTCATATGTTTGAATGTCATACTTTTGAATGTCATAATTTTGAATGCCATACTTTTGAATGTCATACTTTTGAATGACATACGTTTGAATGCCATACGTTTGAATGCCATACGGTTCAATGCCATAATTTTGAATGTCATACTTTTGAATGCCATACTTTTGAATGTCATACTTTTGAATGCCATACGTTTGAATGCCATACGGTTCAATGCCATAATTTTGAATGTCATACTTTTGAATGCCATACTTTTGAATGTCATACTTTTGAATGCCATACGTTTGAATGCCATACGTTTGAATGTCATACTTTTGAATGCCATACGTTTGAATGTCATACTTTTGAATGTCATACTTTTGAATGCCACACGTTTGAATGCCATACGTTTGAATGTCATACTTTTGAATATCATACTTTTGAATGCCATACTTTTGAATGTCATACTTTTGAATGCCATACTTTTGAATGCCATACTTTTGAATGCCGTACGTTTGAATGCCAAACGTTTGAATGCCATACTTTTGAATGTCATACTTTTGAATGTCATACGTTTGAATGCCATACATTTGAATGCCATACGTTTGAAACCATACTTTTGAATGTCATACTTTTGAATGTCATACTTTTGAATGCCATAATTTTGAATGCCATACTTTTGAATGCCATACGTTTGAACGCCATACTTTTTAATGTCATACTTTTGAATGCCATACTTTTGAATGCCATACTTTTGAATGTCATACTTTTGAATGCCATACTTTTGAATGTCATACGTTTGAATGCCATACTTTTGAATGTCATACTTTTTAATGTCATACTTTTGAATGCCATACTTTTGAATGCCATACTTTTGAATGTTATACTTTTGAATACCATACGTTTGAATGCCATACTTTTGAATGCCATACTTTTGAATGCCATACTTTTTAATGTCATACGTTTGAATTCCATACTTTTTAATGTCATACGTTTGAATGCCATACTTTTGAATGCCATACTTTTGAATGTCATACGTTTGAATGCCATACATTTGAATGCCATACTTTTGAATGTCATACTTTTGAATGCCATACTTTTGCATGTCATACTTTTGAATGTCATACTTTTGAATGTTATACTTTTGAATGCCATTCTTTTGAATGTCATACTTTTGAATGCCATACTGTTGAATGTCATACTTTTGAATGTCATACGTTTGAATGCCATACTTTTAATGCCATACTTTTGAATGCCGTACTTTTGAATGTCATACTTTTGAATGCCATACTTTTGAATGTCATACGTTTGAAGGCCATACTTTTGAATGTCATACTTTTGAATGCCATACTTTTGAATGTCATACTTTTGATGTCATACTTTTGAATGTCAGACTTTTGAATGTCATACGTTTGAATTCCATACGTTTGAATGCCATACTTTGGAATGTCATACTTTTAAATGCCATACTTTTGAATGCCATACTTTTGAATGTTATTCGTTTGAATGTCATACGTTTGAATACCATACGTTTGACTGCCATACTTTTGAATGTCATACTTTTGAATGTCATACTTTTGAATGTCATACTTTTGAATGTCATACGTTTGAATGTCATACTTTTGAATGTCATACTTTGTAATGCCATACGTTTGAATGCCATACTTTGGAATGTCATACTTTTGTATGTCATACTTTTGAATCTCATACTTTTGAATGCATACTTTTGAGTGTCATACGTTTGATTGAAAAGATCAGGCACCAGTACTCTTCTACAACACTATCAACCCTTCTGCTGCTTCTCGAAAGTCCCTCCTCGACATTAACTTGCTTCCAAGTTAGACAAAGGTACAGCTTTGCAGATATACATCTTGTCTAGGCGGTCGCATTGTTGGATATTTTCCACTGACTCTGCTCTTTATTTGGACCACTTGGCCAAACAAATGGAGACTCCATTTTCGATCACTTTTTCGAAATGGGGCCAGCATATCGCAATTACGACCAGAACGTCGGATGCTCCATGTTGGTGGTAGCTTTATCGCATGGGGACTCGAACCCCAGACCCTCAGATTAAAAGTCTGATGCTCTACCGACCCAACCATCCCACTCGCGTTCTCGACTTTCAGCATAGGCCTAAGTCCCAGTTTTTTTTCCTTTACTGTAATGCCCTGACGTCTTTCTCTGAGTGGTCCTATTACTGGAGCTTTGTTCTATTCTATCTACTACTTCGGGACTTCACAAAGCTCTTCTACTAACTCCCTTGGTTGGTCTAAACCAAGATACGCCTTCACACTGATTTACTCGGACCCTGTTTGAGCTCCTGGAACCCGACAAGATACGGAATCATCACTCCCTAACTAATGCGCATCGATTTCTAACTAAGTAGCTTTCCCTTTGTGATTTTTCCGCATTCCCAGCAAGTCCCAAGATCCCAACCCAGATATCCCTCACACATTCCTCTAAAAAAATAAAAAAAATAATAAGGCTCTATCTTGTCCCTTACGTAATCTGCATCTTTCCCTTTCTTCTATCTTCCCGTGATTAGGCTTGGTACCGACTGTCCAGTCGCTCCGTACCCTGAGGAATTATCGCGACCTCGCACACCAGACTTTTGTTGGACAAGACTTATTGCCGTTGCTTGGGCCTACGTGGCATCTTCCAACTCACTGGAACCACTAGTATTGTTTTAACACGGTACTCATTACTCTAAAATAGTATTTCCCCTGCCAAATTTTCTAATTTGTGACAATACCGTGGCTTATAAAAAAAATAAAACAACAGAAAAAACTGCTTTCTACAGCCTAATCGCCTTGTAATTCTCATGAAAAAAATGCAACTACGCGCTAAACGTCCCTAAAATATAACTAAACCAACCAAATCTATTCCAAAATAATTTAATTTAATAATACCAATTAAATTCACCCAGCATGTTTTTTTTTTTAAATTTTGGTACCTTTAATTCACAATAGGGTAACATTTTACTTCTAAAATTCTTACGTATAAGCGGCATATATTCTATCTTTTTTCCCCTCTTTCTCCTTCCTCAGATTCACTACATAGTGGCCACGTCACCACTACACGTCCGCTCTTGTGTTGGAAGTTCTGTTACTCCCAAGAATTGGGCATTTTCAATCAGCCGAAGCTCACAAGCGGCTCTATCTGCAAGCTTACTCTATGTGGGTGCCTTATATCGCGCACCCTCGTTGCAGCTACAACAAGCCTTTTAAGCCCATAGGCATGCAGTACTTCCATCTTTATTGTATGCGAAGAATATGATCTTTCAACCGGTAACACCGGCCAGCTTAATCAAGCTACATACAGGCGGCGAAAATAGCATTTTTCATAATCGAAAAACCTATTTAAAAAATCCCCCTTGCAGGGTCCTGTGGATCTCTTAAAAAAAATAGTTAACCGCCTACGTAAATTTAATCCTGTCCCCTCTTTAAAATTCTACTTGGATTAGACCGACCATTTAATCTTAACCAACTTTCTGTTTTTTTTACACTGTTTAAATCTTATTTCTTTCTCTTTACTATTATGATTATTATTTAATTAATTAACAACACATTTTTTTCTTTTATTAATCCTTCTTTCCATAGACCCCACAAGCAAGATTCCACCTCCCCATTCTGCGAAAAAAAAAATACATGTCACAGAGTAAGAAAATCCTGCACAATACCATTTTAGAACACATCAATTACATAAAGAAAATAAATTAAAAAAATACAAAAATATCCTATAAGCATTCACAAAGTCCCATCTTAGCAATAACAAAAATCCAAACAACAAAATTTTGTCTACGTCAGCAAAAAAAAAAATTCCTACGAAAAAAATCGCACAATCAGCGAAAAAGAAAAAAATCATTTTACAGGACATGACCATTGTCTTTTCATCAACAGTTCATATTGTTTTTTTTTCACTAAAAGCACATGAAGTTTCACCATTCAAAATTGCAACAAAAATTATTATTCACAACAAACCTTTTTTGATTGACGTGTTTTTTCTTTTAGTAAGGTGACAGGCTTATTTCTGACACACACGCTGTAGCTAACAAGTCATATGTTCTATTTTCTTTTTCTTTTTCTTTCTTTCTGTCCTGTTTTACACTTGCTGTTTAATTCAAAATTAACAATATTTTATCAGTCTGTCTTTCGTTATAGCTGTTTTTTATTCCAAGTTATTCTATTGTTTTTCTCACAGAAATTTTTTTTCTTTTCTTTTTTTCTCTTTACTATTATTTTCCTTATTACTCAGCACATAAATCTACCCATATATATAATTTTGATGTGTCTGTTTTTTTCTTGAGAACCATTTCTTTCTTTTTTTTTTAATTATTTTTCTAATTACCTAGTGTTTTAACGGACCATCGTTGTGTGTGTTGATTTGTATTTCTTTTTTTTTTCTACTAATGTTCTTTCTCTTTTTTTTTTCTTCCAGACATTTTATTGTGTTGTATAGTTTTTTTTCTTGTCTTTAAATCTCCTTTCCCTTTTAAGGACCTGTTTCCACGTCGTATTTCTTAAACACAGGTTCGACTTCACATCGATGATGTGAACTGTCACCAGCACCAAAACGAATATGTTATACTTGGTTTTGTGTCATAAAGGGAATCGTGTCAAGAAGGAGATTCGTGTACGTGATCGTCTAGTTTCTAATCTTATTGTTCATGTCTTCGTGGGTGTGTGTTTGTGTACATGCATTTCTTAACATACCTTTTCATTCATGTGTCGTCGGTTGTTCCTCTGGTGTTCCTTGTCTCTTGGAGGGGAGCTGGCCTGTTGGATGAAGAATTCACTCCAAGATGATAATTAAGGTTTTATGTTTTTATTCACCTTCCAAAGGTCGACACAGAATGGAGGTGAACCTTGCTTGCTTGCTTGGTACACGTCAGCGTCCTCCCCAGCCCAGGGGGGGGGGACAGCTGAAAAGCCGTCTGTCTTCTTCAACACCCGAAACCAAACTGCCAAGAAAGAATCAGCTAAGCTCATCACATGACACCACGTCATCTGGTCAGCTGACCCTTCTTTTGCAAACGTGTCCACTGTCCACGTTATTCACCTCTCTCTCTTTCCCTCCCTCTCCCTCTCTCTTTCTCCATTCTCTAATAGAGACACAGAGAGAGAAAATAGAAAGAGTAAGAAAGCCAGAGAGAGGGGGGGGGAGAGATGCTCTTTAACAATACTTTTGAATGCCATACTTTTGAATGTTATACTTTTGAATGTCATACTTTTGAATGCCATACGTTTGAATGCCATACTTTTGAATGTCATACTTTTGAATGTCATACGTTTGAATGCCATACTTTTGAATGCCATACTTTTGAATGTCATACTTTTGAATGCCATACTTTTAAATGTCATACTTGTGCCAAAAGTAAACCCAAATTCCTTAATTCCCCTAATCATGTTCTTATCCGTTTTACTGCCAGGTTTCAACGTCTTTCTGTTGATTACAAAGAACCTCTCCCTGTATCCTTGTCGGGTTGCTGTTACACATTTACTGTCAACAAATATAGTCGATTTGCTTTCGCTTTCCTTTGTAGTTATTGCTCTTCTCAAACCGCGATACAGTGTTTATGACCGTTTTCTCTATCTTTGGACTTCCCTCATTTATTAATTCATTCCGATCGGGGAACTTCGTTTATGTCAAGCCATTTCTGCTACGACTTATGATTGGAACCAGCAACACTACTGCTTATAACCCAAAAGGGAACAACCAATGTGAGCGCTATAAAGGAATTATATGGATCACTATCTTATTAGCTTTGGAATGTCAACGGTTACCCATTAACACTTGGCAGGACGTTCTACAGGATGTTTTACGTGCTATTCACTCTCTACTATGCCACCCGTCATGAACGCATGTTCAATTTTGAAAAGCGCTCTTCTACTGACACTTCATTGCCTGTTTTATTCTGTTAACATGGAAAATTGTTATTAAAACGATTTGGTGGCAGGAGCAAGTATGACCCTATTATTGAGGTAGTGAAACTTCTCGAAACCAACCCTATACACGCAAGAATTCGTCATCGTAATGGTCTGGAGGATTCGGTAGTTTTGAGATATTTGGTCCGTTTTCTACGATCTCAGGATTCTGATGAGAACGTGGACCTAGATCGTTCACAAGATTCTGCTGGGAACGTAGACCTCAAGATTCTACTAACATGGACCTTGAAAATCTACCATCTTCGCCTGGTGCAAGTACCGCGGTTCATATTTCTTTAAAGTCTGAGACTTCTGACCCTTTTAGTGGTGAACTGCCTCTCCGCCGGTCTAGCAGGACTCGTAAACCAGTCCAGCAGCTGGATTCATCAACTTTCTAATAATAATCTCTGTTTCAAATGGTGGAGGGTGTTATAATTTTCTTATAATACCTTTCCTTTTAAAGTAACCCTCTTTATTTGCATATCTCCTCCCTCGTGATCTTACCGTTTGCTTTTTCCTTATTTCCTTATTTGAATACTTTCTTTTTTAAAAATTTTATTTACATGCATTCCTGGCCATTTGCCGCATTTGTCGTTGTAAAATTCAGTTGAATAAAGCCTCGCAAAAAGGTCTTTTCTGTTTGCGTCTTCATTACATCACACGTAAACATATTTGTTTTATTTTGTTTGCAAACGATTCAAACTTGCAATGAAAAATACAAATAAAATTCGTCAAATTCCGATGTGAAAAGCAAAATGGATTTACAGTTTTCTTTTTGTTTGCATATTTTTAACGCGAAAAAGATTGTGCATTAAAAAAGAAGCTTTCATTTATTTTGTTTTTATTTTATTATGCACGCGCAGAATTTTTATATCTGTAACCGTAAACCAGATGTATGGTTTTAATGTCCAAGGGAAACGAATTGAGTTTTATTAGGTTAGTTAAAAAATAATGTCGTTTTTATCAGATATATACGTAAACAAAACGACATTATTTTTGCACCAACCTAATATAATATTCTATAATATAACTCTCATCTGTCTGTTTAAATGTATGTATGTATATATGTTTGTATGTCTGCCTAAAACTTTAAACAGAGGCAATGGATTTTCAGGAGATCGGTATCGTTTTGAAGGTCGTCCCTTCGGATGACAAATATCGAAAAAATTGGCTAAAAGCATTAATTGATTCATCTTCAACTGGACACTTTTTTATAAGGCGGGGGTCTCTTTTTTGCCGATATTTTCGAAAGTTATCCCCTCTTTTCGATTTACTAGCCTTAATTTAAACCTTCGCCAATTCCGGTTTTGAGATGGACGCAACGGCAAAGATCTCAGGGGTTTTATGTTATTTTCCTCGGTCACGGTACGGGTTCGAGCCTGTCTGCCTACCTACTACCACTTTTTTTTTTGCTCAACATACAACTCCAAACACGCGGGCGACGCCTGACACCCAGCCTAGTATAATAGATAATAATAACAAAAACAACAACAACAACAACAACAACAACAATAATAATAATAATAATAAGAAGAAGAAGAAGAATAAGAATAAGAATATTAACAATATCAGCAACAACAACAACAATAATTATAATAATAACAACAATAATCACAATAATCACAATAATAACAATTACTGTTATAGACCTGTGATAAGGGTCACAAATGAAAGAAACCACAAATAGTGTAAAGTGTATAAAATATAATATGTATTTACCATAAAGAATACGGGAGCCACTGAAGTGGTATTAGAGGAACGTGTTCGTAGCATGCGGTTAAGCATGATATGAATTTTTCAATTTAGTCTCTGACACCAGTGGTATTATTGGACTAGTTGATTCTACTTAGTTCTCAAATAGGGGTGATTTGTATCCCACAACATTTACAATAACGATAAAAATAATAATAATAATAATAATAATAACAACAACAACGACAATGATAAGAAGAATAACGAAGGAGAATAAAATGCAAAAGAACTGAAACTACCAGAATGGATGACAAAATCACAAAACTTGTCTCCCTCCAATAACAATAAAATGCAGCGTCATCAGCTTTGCTTGATGCTATCGAAAAGAATCATGAAGGGTTAAGGAGGATAGAAAGATCAAAGGGAGAAAATACCATCTAGAGCTCCACTTTCTTTCGGTGGAAACACGGAGTATATACCAAGTGTGCCATCTTTGAAGGTGTGATTGCGCTTCTAGTTTTTTTATTTTATGTTATCGTTAGTTACCACATCTAACGACATTGGCGAGTTGTGGACACGTGAACATCTATCTTTTAAGTAATCGTTTACTGAGGGTTAACTTTAAAATTACAATTAATCACAGAAAAATTACAAATATGTAGTGCATTCAAAAAATTAATTTTCGTCGTTTTTAAATGAAATATAATTACATGCGTACTCCCTTCCCTCGCGGCTCTCGTGTACATGGCTTAATCTAAGATATTTATCGATTCAATTTTTAAGTGTACAAATCCCGCAAACAATTATTTCCTTTGTAGTGATTGCTCTTCTCAAATCGCGATACAGTGTCTATGACCGTTTTCTCTATCTCCGGACTTCCCTCATTTATTAATTCATTCCGATCGGAGAACTTCGTTTATGTCAAGCAATTTCTGCTACGACTTAGGATTGGAACCAGTAACACTACTGCTTATAACCCAAGAGGTAACAACCAATGTAAGATATTTATCGATTTAATTGTTAAGTGTAAAAATACTGCAAACAGTTATTTGGTAGCCGTATTGTCTAAGCGATATTTACAAAAACATGACTGTGTTCTGCATGCAAGCTACATAAACTTTTGCTCGAGGGAGTCTTTTAATACCTTTTGCATCGATGACTGTTGATAATATTACTGTCTTTGAAATGTAAGCCTTTTATAAAAACCTTATTCGTTTCTTCTTCGCATGCAGGAAACGTATCTGCTTCCTCGACAGCTGGTTCTGGCTTGATGAGTGTATACCGAATGCAAAAACCCGAGACATGTGATCCTGTCATAAAGGTCTCTACACGTAGCATAGTATTGCATCATAAAACATCCTCTGAACGAAGATCAACGTCGAAAAGAAAAATGTCGGACATGGAATACGCATGCGTACTGCGCAGTCATTAATCTGCCGGACACTAATCTCCTTCAAATCGATTACTTCTCTTTTTTTTCATACGTGCTTTCTTCCTTTTTATTTTCTTTCTGTTTCATCGTTTATCTGTTTTAATTTTTTTCTCCTTTATTTGTTGTTTTTTTTTGTTTTGTCTTTTTCTTAGTTTTATTCTTGCTTTCGTTCATATCTCCTGCTTTGATTTTCTTTATTCTGTTTTATTACCATAAATTTATCATATTTATTCTAATTTATAAAATTATTACATTTATCAAACTTATTCTAATTTATAAAATTATTAAATTTATCATATTTATTCTAATTTATAAAATTATTAAATTTATCATATTTATTCTAATTTATAAAATTATTAAATTTATCAAACTTATTCTGATTTATAAAATTATTACATTTATCAAACTTATTCTAATTTATAAAATTATTAAATTTATCATATTTATTCTAATTTATAAAATTATTAAATTTATCATATTTATTCTAATTTATAAAATTATTAAATTTATCAAACTTATTCTGATTTATAAAATTATTACATTTATCAAACTTATTCTAATTTATAAAATTATTAAATTTATCATATTTATTCTAATTTATAAAATTATTAAATTTATCATATTTATTCTAATTTATAAAATTATTAAATTTATCAAACTTATTCTGATTTATAAAATTATTACATTTATCAAATTTATTCTAATTTATAAAATTATCAAATTTATCAAAGTTATTCTAATTTATAAAATTATTAAATTTATCATACTTATTTTAATTTATAAAATTATTAAATTTATCATAATTATTCTAATTTCTAAAATTATTAAATTTATCAAACTTATTCTAATTTATAAAATTATTAAATTTATCAAACTTATTCTGATTTATAAAATTATTAAATTTATCAAAGTTATTCTAATTTATAAAATTATTAAATTTATCATACTTATTCTAATTTCTAAAATTATTAAATTAATCATAACTATTCTAATTTATAAAATTATTAAATTTATCATACTTATTCTAATTTCTAAAATTATTAAATTCATCAAACTTATTCTAATTTATAAAATTATTAAATTCATCAAACTTATTCTAATTTATAAAATTATTAAATTTATCATACTGATTCTAATTTCTAAAATTATTAAATTCATCAAACTTATTCTTATTTCTAAAATTATTAAATTTATCATACTTATTCTAATTTCTAAAATTATTAAATTTATGAAACTTATTCTAATTTATAAAATTATTAAATTCATCACACTTATTCTAATTTATAAAATTATTAAATTTATCATACTGATTCTAATTTCTAAAATTATTAAATTCATCAAACTTATTCTTATTTCTAAAATTATTAAATTTATCATACTTATTCTAATTTCTAAAATTATTAAATTTATCATACTTATTCTAATTTCTAAAATTATTAAATTAATCATACTTATTCTAATTTTTAAAATTATTAAATTTATCATACTTATTCTAATTTCTAAAATTATAAAATTTATCATACTTATTCTAATTTATAAAATTATTAAATTTATCAAACTTATTCTAATTTATAAAATTATTAAATTTATCAAACTTATTCTAATTTATAAAATTATTAAATTTATCAAACTTATTCTCATTTATAAAATTATTAAATTTATCATACTTATTCTAATTTCTAAAATTATTAAATTTATCATACTTATTCTAATTTATAAAGTTATTAAATTTATCATACTAATTCTAATTTATAAAATTATTAAATTTATCATACTTATTCTAATTTCTAAAATTATTACATTTATCAAACTTATTCTAATTTATAAAATTATTAAATTTATCATACTTATTCTAATTTATAAAATTATTAAATTTATCATACTTATTCTAATTTATAAAATTATTAAATTCATCAAACTTATTCTAATTTCTAAAATTATTAAATTCATCATACTTATTCTAATTTATAAAATTATTAAATTTATCATACTGATTCTAATTTCTAAAATTATTAAATACATCAATCTTATACCTATTTCTAAAATTATTAAATTTATCATACTTATTCTAATTTCTAAAATTATTAAATTTATCAAATATATTCTAATTTATAAAATTATTAAATTTATCAAACTTATTCTAATTTATAAAATTATTAAATTCATCAAACTTATTCTAATTTCTAAAATTATTAAATTTATCATACTTATTCTAATTTATAAAATTATTAAATTTATCAAAGTTATTCTAATTTATAAAATTATTAAATTCATCATACTTATTCTAATTTATAAAATTATTAAATTTATCATACTTATTCTAATTTATAAAATTATAAAATTTATCAAACTTATTCTAATTTCTAAAATTATTAAATTGATCATACTTATTCTAATTTCTAAAATTATTAAATTGATCATACTTATTCTAATTTCTAAAATTATTAAATTTATCATACTTATTCTAATTTATAAAATTATTAAATTTATGAAATTTATTCTAATTTATAAAATTATTAAATTCATCATACTTATTCTAATTTTTAAAATTATTAAATTTATCATTCTTATTCTAATTTATAAAATTATTAAATTTATCAAACTTATTATAATTTATTAAATTATTAAATTTATCAAACTTATTCTAATTTATAAAATTATTAAATTTATCAAACTTATTCTAATTTATGAAATTATTAAATTTATCATAATTATTCTAATTTATAAAATTATTAAATTTATCAAACTTATTCTAATTTCTAAAATTATTAAATTTATCAAAGTTATTCTACTTTTTAAAATTATTAAATTTATCAAACTTATTCTAATTTATAAAATTATTAAATTTATCATACTTATTCTAATTTATAAAATTATAAAATTTATCATACTTATTCTAATTTATAAACTTATTAAATTCATCATCCTTATTCTAATTTTTAAAATTATTAATTTTATCATACTTATTCTAATTTATAAAATTATTAAATTTATCAAACTTATTCTAATTTCTAAAATTATTAAATTCATCAAACTTATTCTAATTTACAAAATTATTACATTTATCATACTTATTCTAATTCCTAAACTTATTAAATTTATCAAACTTATTCTAATTTCTAAAATTATTAAATTTATCAAACTTATTCTAATATATAAAATTATTAAATTTATCAAACTTATTCTAATTTCTAAAATTATTAAATTTATCAAAGTTATTCTAATTTCTAAAATTATTAAATTTATCATACTTATACTAATTTATAAAATTATTAAATTTATCAAACTTATTCTAATTTATAAAATTATAAAATTTATCATACTTATTCTAATTTATAAAATTATTAAATTTATCTTACTTATTCTAATTTATAAAATTATTAAATTTATAATACTTATTCTAATTTCTAAAATTATTAAATTTATCAAACCTATTCTAATTTCTAAAATTATTAAATTCATCATACTTATTCTAATTTCTAAAATTATTTAATTTATCAAACTTATTCTAATTCATAAAATTATTAAATTTATCAAACTTATTCTAATTTCTAAAATTATTAAATTCATCATACTTATTCTAATTTATAAAATTAATAAATTTATCAAACTTATTTTAATTTATAAAATTATTAAATTCATCAAACTTGTTCTAATTTCTAAAATTATTAAATTATCATACTTATTCTTATTTATAAAATTTTTAAATTCATCATACTTTGTTTAATTCATAAAATTATTAAATTTATCAAACTTATTCTAATTTATAAAATTATTAAATTTATCATACTTATTCTAATTTATAAAATTATTACATTTATCAAACTTATTCTAATTTATAAAATTCTTAAATTTATCAAACTTATTCTAATTTATAAAATTATTAAATTCATTTAACTTGTTCTAATTTATAAAATTATTAAATTTATCATACTTATTCTAATTTATAAAATTCTTAAATTTATCATACTTATTCTAATTTATAAAATTATTAAATTTATGAAACTTATTCTAATTTATAAAATTATTAAATTTGTCAAACTTATTCTAATTTCTAAAATTATTAAATTTATCACACTTATTCTAATTTATAAAATTATTAAATTTATCAAACTTATTCTAATTTATAAAATAATTAAATTCATCATACTTATTCTAATTTATAAAATTAATAAATTTATCATACGGATTCTAATTTATTAAATTATAAAATTTATCAAACCTATTCTAATTTATAAAATTATTAAATTTATCATACTTATTCTAATTTATAAAATTATTAAATTTATCATACTTATTCTAATTTCTAAAATTATGAAATTTATCAAACTTATTCTAATTTCTAAAATTATTAAATTTATCATACTTATTCTAATTTATAAAATTATTAAATTTATCATACTTATTCTAATTTCTAAAATTATTAAATTTATCATACTTATTCTAATTTATAAAATTATTAAATTTATCAAAGTTATTCTAATTTATAAAATTATTAAATTTATCATACTTATTCTAATTTCTAAAATTATTAAATTTATCATACTTATTCTAATTTCTTATATTATTAAATTTATCAAACTTATTCTAATTTCTAAAATTATTAAATTCATCATACTTATTCTAATTTCTAAAATTATAAAATTTATCAAACTTATTCTAATTTCTAAAATTATTAAATTTATCAAACTTATTCTAATTTCTAAAATTATTAAATTCATCAAACTTATTCTAATTTCTAAAATTATAAAATTTATCATACTTATTCTAATTTATAAAATCATTGAATTTATCATACTTATTCTAATTTCTAAAATTATTAAATTTATCAAAGTTATTCTAATTTCTAAAATTATTAAATTTATCAAACTTATTCTAATTTCTAAAATTATTAAATTCATCATACTTCTTCTAATTCATAAAATAATGACATTTGTCAAACTTATTTTAATTTATAATATAATTATATTTAACATACTAATTCTAATTTATAAAATACTTATATTTATCATATTTATTCTAATTTATAAAATAATGACATACATCATACTGATACTAATTTATAAAATAATAACATTTATCAAACTTATTTTAATTTCTAAAATTATTAAATTCATCAAACTTATTATAATGTATAAATACTTATATTATCATATTTATTCTAATTTATAAAATAATCACATATATCATACTTATACTAATTTATAAAATAATAACATTTATCGTACTTATGCTAATTTCTAAAATAATTCCATTTACCAAACTTATTATTGTCTATCTATATATATAAAAGCGAAAATGTGTGTATGTATGTTTGCTTATATTTTTGTATGCAGTTATGTATGTGTGTTTGTATGTCTCGCAAAAGCTTCCAACACGGGTCACGGATTTTCACGAGATTGGAATCATGTTGAAGTTCTAACCTTCGCCCGACAAATGTCGAAAAATTGGCCAAAAACATTAATTTCTTCACCCTAAAATCATCAGTTTTCTACAGGGAGGGGGTCAGCAAAAACCGTCCTCTCATGATAAGTTCGCTTCTACGTATGTGTCATACGACGTCGGAACATGATTTACTTTAAATATTAAAAAAACGGACAATTTCGTCGACGTCGTCTTAGCTCAGTCGCTTAGAGCGCGGCCTCATTATCTAAAGGTTTTGAGTCCGAATCGTAATGTGAGATGTCGTTTTTTTTTCGATTTTTTAAAATTTTAATATTGAAACAGTGGTTTTTAGCCCTTTTTCACGAGTTTTTTTGAGTTTTTTTTATTTTTCAGATTTTTCAACGAAGTTTTAAGGTTCGTTTTTCTGTTTCGGGTGTTCTTTTTTTGTTTTCCTATTTTTACATTTAACATCGTTCGTTTGCCTTACGTTGGTTTTTTTGTGTTTTTTCGATATATTTACTTCGCTTATTCTCATGTTTTGATTAATACCCCCCGCCCGATCACACACACACCTCGAAACACCCGGGCAACGCCGGGTACCCTCGCTAATCTATCTCTCTATATATATATATAAGCGAAAATGTATGTATGTATGTATGTATGTGTGTATGTTTGTGTGTCTGTTATAAACTTTCGACAGACAGATAACAAAAATTGACAAACTTGATCTCATATGAAAGCTCCAAACTTCGCACGACAAATATCGAAAAATTGGACAAAAACATTAATGTTTTCACCCTGAAATAAACACTTTTCTACAGGGGGGGCATAAAAAACCGTCCTCTCATGACGAGATCGGTTGTACGCATGCGTCAGATGATGTCATAACCTGATTTAGTGTAAATATTTGAAGAACTGATACTATTTTATCTACGTCGTGTTAGCTCAGTTGGTTAGAGCGTTTGGTCATTAAATTAGCGTTTTGGGTTCGAATCGTGGTGTGAGATGTCTTTTTTTTTCGATTTTTTAAATTTTAATATTGAAGCAGGGTTATTTAAGCCATTTTTCACGTAACGTTCGATTTTGTACTTTTTTTTACTTCGCTTATCCTTAGGTTTTCATTAACACCCCCACTCCCGACCGACCACACACACCCAAAAACACCCGGGAACCACCGATTTTTTAAATTTTAATATCGAAACAGGCTTATTTAAGCCATTTTTCACGTGTTTTGTTTTGGTTTTAGTTTTAACGTTCGTTTTTCTGTTTTCTTTTTTGTTTTTGTTTTTTCGATTTTTACATTTAACATCGTTCATTTGCCTTTACGTTAGTTTTTTGTGTTTTTTTTTCGATGTTTTGATTACCCCTCCCCCCCGGGTACGCCCCGCTTTCTGTTTTCTTTTTTTACTTCGCTTATTCTTAGCTTTTCATTAACAACTACACACACCTACAAACACTCGGGCAACCGGGTACCCACCGCCGCTTTATTTTTCAGATGAGTTTTAACGTTAATTTTTCTGTTTTCTTTTTTACTTCGCCTATTCTTTTTTTTGGGTTTTTATTTTTCAGAAGTTTTAACGTTCGTTTTTCTGTTTTCTTTTTTGTTTTTGTTTTTCAGATTTTTACATTTAACATCGTCCGTTTGCCTTACGTTAGTTTTTTTTGTGTTTTTTTTTTACTTCGCTTTAACTTACCCGACTTTTACAAGCTATTTCCGAGATATTTTTTGATTGCCGCGTAGTGGGGAAAACAAACTGGCCTCCAGCGCAAAACTAGGTCAAACATCACGCAACTTGACGTTGTCGCACCTGATAATTTAGGTTTATAAACGTCAACTTAACACACTTATCAATTCATCTGTTCCCGTGGTCGAGATCGTTAGGTCGTAGGGTGTTTTTTCCATTTCCTTTCCACCTACGCGTCAAAGGTTCGAGGTTCAAGCCTACTCTTCTACTAAAACTTTTTCTTTCTTTTACACCTCCAAACACCCGGCCAACGTTTTTTTTAACAGGGTTGTTTTAATCTACCCCCCCCCACACACACACATCTCCAAACAACCAGATAACGCCGGGTACCCCCGCTAGTATATATATATATATATATATATATATATATATATATATATATATATATATATATAAAAGGCAAATACGTTTCGCGCATTTTTGTATATCTCAAAAGGGCTTTTTTCGCGGACGGTCCCGGGGTCGTTACTATCGCTTAAAAGTGTTTATATACCCGCTAGATAATAATATCTAGGATTTGGAAACACGGGTCGCGTTTAGATTTATTTACATCGACTTTTACAAAATTATTGCTATTTTGGCTTCTCACATGTTGATTCGGCTTTTTCGTATAAAAAGCGAAACTAATTCAAAGTTAAGAACTGTTCGCGGCAATCGCACTAAGGGAACGTCCAGTAGCAACCAGCTTTGATCAATGTGGGGTCAAACTCCTTATATCAGACAATTGCTATTCAATCTGGATAATCACCTTTTTATGGGGAGCTGGTTTCCCTCCCTCCAACATCTTGGGGAAACAACCAGCCAAAGTTGGGTAAACAAACCCAAAAGCTGCCCCGCAGTAAATGTTAACTCTGCTACTTCTATTTGACCTCATTAATGAGGTCAAATAGAAGTAGCAGAGTTAACTTTTATTGCGGGCACGTGTCAATTCTGTTTTTAATACTTAAATAAATAAATTTAAACTTGTTTCCGTTGATCTTTGTTGGCCGAGCGGGTAACGTGTTTTTTAATTTATAATATAATAGCATTTATCATATTTATAATTTATAAAATAATTTGTCATACTGTTTCTAATTCATGAAATAATGACATTTTTAATACTCATACTAATTTCTTAAATAATGAAATTTATCATACTTATTCTTATTTATAATATTATTAAATATGTCATACTTAGTTTAATATATAGAATAATAATATTTATCATACTTATTCTAATTTAAAAAATAATATCATATATGTTAAGTTTGCAGGTTGAAACAAGTAACGTAGAACGCAATACAAATGACGACTCAACAAACAAAGGTAGATCAAATAAGAAGTTTATTAGGAAAAGGTATATTTATGGTGTAAAATAAGAGAGTCTTTGCTGGAGAAAGATATCTGCTCTCGGCGGCCTTCGGTGGCTTCTGTTGAACACACACTCAGACTAACTGAGTCTTCCTATTTATGTGTAATTACTATCCACATATGCAAATGAATGTGTGCCACCACAACACCCCCCTCCCAAGATTTGAAGTCGCACAAATTTCAATATCTTTTTCTCTTGGGATTTAACATTAATGGTTCATTAAACTTTCTTTTTCTACCTGATCTTCGGGGTTCAGGTGTATATTGAGACGGTTCCAAATTAAAGGATTCGTATATGATGTCCATGGTTTCCTCCTCTTCGACTGCTGTTGTATAATCACCATCTTGAATGTGGCGTTTTTTTATTTGGTTCATGTGCCTTTTATGTATATTTTGTGGACCTTTAATCATGTATGTACAATCACCAATGCGTTTATCCACTACTCCACATTCCCAGTAAGAAGTGTTATTCCTGTAGCACTTGAAATAAACTCGATCTCCCGAGTTATATTTCCCTCTTATCATGTGTGTAGTGTTTCGGACAATTGCCTGTCTTGGCAATAGTTTATCAAACGCTGATTTCACCTTTCTGGCAAACATTAAATCTGCTGGTGATATGTTTGACGGGGTATTAGGGTGCGGTGTTATCCTATATATTTGCAAAAATTGTTGCAAAGCTTTTTCCGTTGGTATCCCAATGGATTTTTTCAACGCTCGTTTTAACGAACCTCTCCGCGAGGCCGTTCGATCTTATATGATACGGCGGAGTAGTGATATGCTTTACTTGGAACGTGTCACAAAATTCCTTAAAGTCTGTGTATGTGAATTGAGTTCCATTGTCAGTGACCAGTGTGTCTGGTACACCAAATCGTGCAAATAACTCGTGTAGGAATCCTATTGAGTTGTTCGTTGTTGGATTCCTGCAACGCATTACCTCAGGCCATTTTGTATAACTATCTACTACAATTAAGTAGTAATTTTCTCCTACTGGCACAGCGAAGTCCATGTGGATTCTCGACGATGGGTGATCGGTTTTCGGCCATGGTTTGTGTACTATAGGTGGGGATTTTGCCGCTAACTGGCATCCTTCACATCTATTTATTGTTGTAGCTATGTCGACGTCCATGTTACGCCAGTATACGTAGCTTCTCATTAGAGACTTTATCCGATTTATCCCTGGAGTCCTGTGTAGAAGTATCTCAAAATCCTCTTCTGCAACGTTTTAGGTATTACTACTCTCTCGCTATATAATAATAACACATCGTTACATATGGAAAAAATTTCCTGAACCTTTTTGTCATTTATATATTTTTTCTTTTATATCATTTACGTATTCATCTTTATCGGCTTCTCTTTTAATGTTCGACAATGTTACCGGTAGTTTTTTTAATGATGTTTGCTACCATATTTTTCACTTCGACGTTTGTTCGAATTGCTGCAATCACTGATTCTTCCAAATTATGTTTCTGTGGTATCAGTCTTGAAAGTCCATCCGCATGGCAAATCTTTTTCGATGCTAGATGTTGTAGCTGGAAATCGTAATTCGGTAGGATCGTACCCCAGCGCAGCAATCTATTTGCGGTGTATACAGGCAATCCTTTTTTTTTTTTGATGCGTAGATTGTGACTAATGGTTTATGGTCGGTTTCAAGCATGAATTGTCTACCATATAAATATCGGTGGAATGTAGTCACTGCAAAGATTATACTCAACGCTTCTTTTTCAATCTGTGAATAGGCCTTCTCTGCTGGAAGCAGCGTTCTTGAAGCGTAAGCTATCGGCTTTCTAGATCCATTAGGCATGATATGTTGAATGCATGCTCCTATGCCGTAGGAACTAGCGTCACTAGCGACGACTATATTTAACTTTGTGTCATAGTGAGTTAGAAATAATTCAGATGTTAGTGAGCTCTTTATTTTGTCAAAAGCGGTTTGACATTCTTGCGTCCAGTTCCAAGGTGTGTCCTTTTTTAGCAGCTCATTTAAGGGAGCTCGCAAATTATGCATCCCTTCAATAAAAGATTGGTAATAATTTGCGAGTCCTAAGAAACTCTGCAAGGTTGTTACGTTATTAGGTGCTGGCATGTTTTTTATTGCCGCAGATATTTCTGGGTCTGGACGTCGCCCATGTTTATTTATTATATGTCCAAGATACTTAATTTCGCTCATACAAAAGTCGCATTTATTTTCTTTTACTTTAAACCCGAATTCTTGTATTCGAGTGAATACTTGTTTTAAATGCTCCTTATGTTCTTCTAGGGATTTGCTCCTGATAACAATGTCGTCCAGGTATGCACATGCGCACTCAATACCACTTAGCATGGTTTCCATCGCTTGTTGAAAAATGGCAGGTGCTACTTTGATGCCAAAGGGCAACCGGTTGTATTTGTACAATCCCTTATGCGTGTTCATGCATAGTATTTTTTAGCAATTCTCCTCGACTGGTATTTGTAAATACGCGTCGCTCAAGTCTATCTTGGAGAAGATATTACCACCATTCAACTTTGTGAATATTTCTTCTGGGCTTGGTAGAGGGTAATGGTAATCTTGTAATATGGAGTTTAGACCTGTCGAAAAGTCTGCGCACACTCTGATTTCATCATTCTTTTTCTTTACATATACGGTGGGGGCTGCCCAGTCGCTATGTTCTATTTTTGATAGTATGCCTGTCTGTGCCAATCTGTCTAATTCTTTATTAATCTTTTCCAACCCAGCGAACGGAACGTTTCGCTTTTTTCTACAAATTGGGCTGGTGTTTTCTTTAATTTCAAACGAGGCCTTAAATTTATTGAAACGACCTAATTTAGTCATAAATACATCAGGGAATAATTTTTTTAAGTCCTCTTTTATATTTTCTGTTGTTGGAGTAGTACATTCTATTTTTTTACAGAATGTATTAATTGGCTTATCCCAGAGTCCAAATTTCTCAATTAAATCTATTCCAAACAGGTTTTCGCTATTTTTCAATACGAACATTTTTAATTTCTTCGTAATCCTTTTCAATTTTATCGGAAGGATAACTTCTTCAAATTTTATCTCACCATCAGTTACCGTCCGAGCTGATTTACTTGTTTTCATCATGGTTGGTTTACCCAACTTTTTCCATGTATTCAAATTTATTATAGAAATATCGGATCCTGAATCCAGTTGTAATTTTATTGGCGTTTTAAATATTTCCGCTTTTATGTATTTTCGCCGATTTTTGTCTAATTTTTCATTTGATTTTGTTTGCTGTACTCTCTTTCTGGTGAAATCTTTATATCTGCAACAATCGCTTTTGTGTCCGACTTTCTTGCAAATGTAGCATTTTTTCTTCTTATAAGGGCAATCCAATTCCCAATGTCTTTCTGCGCATCTCTTACAGTTATATCTAGGAAGAGACTTGTTATATTCTTTACTATAATTATAATTATTATATTTGGAATATCTCGTTCCGTTTTCACTGCTTTTATTTGTATAGTTCTTGGTTGGTGTATATGGTTTTCTAACCTTTCTTACATATGCCACTCCGGATTCTTCTATCTTTTTTGAATCCATTTTTAGTGTAATGGCCCTTTCACAATCCTCTGCTAATTTCTGAAGTGTTAAATCTTGCTCAGATTCCAGCTTAGACAACACTCGTCTGCGTATTTCTGCATTTTTCGTGGCGACTTACCCTTGTGCGAAGATTAGGCATTTGAAATCTTCTACTGTTAGTTTCGCTAGCTTAAAATTATCACAGTTTTTATTGACAACTGATGCGTATGTCAAATAATCTTGATTGTCCATCTTCCTTAGATTCATACACAACCATCTCTTATGAAAAAGAGATATATTCGGATTAAATAATTCTTTTAGTAATTTTACAGCTTCCATGAAATCTAATTTCGTAGTTTTTTTTAGGTAGTATATAATCTACGAACTTGCTGTGTTCCCACACCCAACTTCCTAAGTAAAAGACTCACTTTCTGGCTATTTGGCCAACTTTTGCAGTCCAGTTGAAAGACATCCTCGTATCTTGTATAGTATGCTTCAAAAGTTTTTTCTTCCTCCGGCACATAATTAAATGTGTCCATGCTATTAAATATAGTTGTATGCGAGAAATTAGTACTGTCGATATTTTCTCGATTAGTCTTTAATAGTTCCAGTGTTTTAGCAAAACGTTCATTTTGCCTTTCTTGATATTCAAATTGTAATTTCTTCTGCCTTTCTTCTTGTTCAAGTTGTAATTTCTTCTGCCTTTGTTCTTGTTCCATTTGCCATTTCAATAATTTCTCCTCTCTACGTGCATCTAGCTCGAATTGCGCCTTTTGTTGCGTCTGCAAAAATTGCATTAACATTCTAGATAAATCTTCCATTTTTTTTACCTTCAGTAGCAGTAATGCAGTTACGAAGAAAAATTGTACAATTTCACATGCAACACAATATCCGTACCATATAAAATGGCTTGTGTTACAAAAAAATTCTTCATAGTTCTTGTTTTCAATAGTAATATCGCTGCTCGAATAATATTTCCTCACTTCGCTAGCGAGTCAAGCCCATCCAACCACAACATAAGAACTGAGGCTTTTTGCTGAAACCACAAAATACGATTTACTTTTCCGTTTTGGGCATTTCCTAATAAATAACAGCTGAACTTAAGTACAACTCTTTCCATAGAAAAAAAGAAAAGTTCGAGTCACAATTGAAAAAATAAAATGTATGCGTGACGTGTTACTGTCTTATATCCGTTATCCAGTGACAACTTTAGTTTAAAAAAAAATCTTTCCTTGATTTTAGTTTAACTGTGGTATTTTTTTTTAAATACCGAAGAGAAAAATTTGGTTTACCAAAAAGTCTTTAGTTGGTACTTACAGCAATTTAGGAAATCCACTGGTGAACTTTTTTTTTCTTCGTATGTTACTTCCATGTAATTTAGTATTACGAATCTGTTCTTCGTAATTTAGTAATACGAATCTGTTTGTCGTTTTATAAAAATTCACTTTTACAGTTTGTTATTTTTTTTAAGATGGATTCCACGGGAAACGGCGTAAATCGTCGCTTTTTTTTTTCTTTGAGACTGCAATTAAAGGTTTTGGTTTGTCCCTTTTTTTCTGACTAGTATTTTAGTAAATAAAATACTATTAATCGATGTTACTTTTTTTTAACCTGAATGTAGTTTTTGTTCTTGGAATTTGGGAAACAACCGTTTCTTTCTTTTAGTGTTGTACTTCGCGAGGAAAATATTTTACAGTTTTCCAATGTTCGCTGAAATATTCATTTTTTCCGCTTGAGTTGAACTTCTCTTTAGCGTAAAATCCGTTTTTACGACTATTTCGTTCGTCAAAACTTGTATTCCTTAGAAAGGTCAACCGTTGCGATGTACTTTTTTTTAGTGGGTTCTTTCCATTTCTTCGTCAAACTGTTATATTTGACGTTCATCCTCGTTGTCACTGTTAAGTTTGCAGGTTGAAACAAGTAACGTAGAACGCAATACAAATGACGACTCAACAAACAAAGGTAGATCAAATAAGAAGTGTATTAGGAAAAGGTATATTTACAGGATATTTACATAATGGTGTCAAATAAGAGAGTCTTTGCTGGAGAAATATATCTGCTCTCGGCGGCCTTCGGTGGCTTCTGGTGAACACACACTCAGACTAACTGAGTATTCCTATTTATGTGTAATTACTATCCACATATGCAAATGAATGTGTGCCACCACAACAATATATATTCTAATTTAAAACATAATGATATCATACATATTCTAATTTAAAAAATAATGACATTTATCATACTTATTTTAATTTATATTCACATATTTTTTTTATTCTGCTACATCATAAATGAATTCAAATCCTCAAGATAAAACTCATGAATTAAAACAAGATTATAATAAGTGCTCAATAAAGAAAGCAAAATATAATATTTTTATTTATATAGACAAAGATTACATAGTCACTACACTGGACATGCTAATGTTTCGAACAATTGGTTTTTTAAAAAAGCAAAAGTTACTCATTAGGCAGGACACAACAAAGTTTATTTGCCACTAAAGGCAGTTGTTTTCCATATACTTGTAATTTTTGTCTATATAATTGATATATATATATACACACATATATATATATACATATATAGATATATATATAACTACTTAATTTACTCATATAAAATTAATATACGAAAGATTTATTCGTAAACTTTAAGTATTTACTTCAAAAGTGCTCAATACGTAGGTAGAGCTAGTTAGTAATTTATAAAATATATATGGCGATTAAGCTACACTGAATATTCCGCGTTTCATCCACTCTAGGACTCTTCAGGCTTATGCGCGAATTCTGTGGTTGTTTATCGTTTTTATATGTTCCTCTTCTATTGAGATTTTAGTTAGCCAATAAGCTTTCTAGTATCACATATATATATATATATATATATATATATATATATATATATATATATATACCATTAATATTATATATATACATATATATATATAATTAATATTATATATATATATGCATATATATATATATATATATATATATATATATACAGTCATGGTAAAAATTATGGAACACTAATGAAAAATCGAAATTATTATTCAAACTGATATATTGCAAGGTTAAAGTTTAGTAAACGTTAATACATTTGAACAACAATCAATATTTAGCCCTCTTTTTACCTTTATGAAAGCTTCTATTGATTTTTTGGCTAAATTGCTGCAAATGGTAGGATCTATTTTGTGTCACAATCCATGCAATTTGCCCTCTATTTTTTTAAATGAATATTTGTGCATTCTCACTGTTTTCCCTAGATGGGAAAACGAAGTTTCTATGGCATTTAGGTCTAGGGACTGAGGAACCCACTTCACTACTGTAATTCCTTTTTTTTTTTCAAACCAACCAATTGAAACCTTTGACGTATGAAAATCGCATCATTTAGAATGTTATTATTAAACATTTCAGTCAAACAACTTTGGTAAATCTTGTCCAGCATATCAGTATCAAAATGCAACTGCGAATTACTTAAGAGGTTTACTCGGTTATGACTGACGAAATGAAAGCATGCTACAAATAAAGGATTCTGTTCGAAATTTTCTGCAGTTTCCCGAGTTCAGCAGAAAGATTCCTGAGTTCGCCAAAGTACACCTGTAGAAGGCCGGATGTAACATCGACCGAAGCATTGTGAAAATAACACTCAAAATGAGAACAGTTCTCGAAAGAATCTGAATAATATGAATAATTCATCATCATCTTAAACAGTTGTGGCGTCATTGCTGCTATAAAATTAACTCCAATCTTTGGTCCCCCCTCGCCAATCTTTCACGAAAAACACCCGTCTAGCTGAATCCACTATGAAAAATTTCCCCCACTCTTTATCTGTGCCTAAATCAAAACGTGGTTCCATGAACAAAGCTTCTTTCTTAGAACTGCACGCCTGTGGACCTCTGTTCCGTCTGCCTGCTTCCCACCTGACTACAACTTGGATGTCTTCAAGTCCAACGTTAACAAATTCCTAATGAACCGCCCCCTTAAGTAAACACTTCATCAAATCTCCACACTAACGTAATGTACTTGCAATAACCCTTATCCCTGAGTGGCTTCCGGGCCTTGATATGTGGTGACCACTGTGTAAAAAAAAAGTAGACTGACCAGAAGCCAACCATCTCCTATAAATATTTTGGCTGCAAAAATTCCCCTCTGGATCTAAGTATCGTAGGTTTTCAATAAAGATGCCACATACTAATCCATTATATCTAGGCTATTAGCCACTATCTTATGTAATTTTCGAACACAGTTGCCGATACATTAAGTCGTTCTAATAAAATGCTACATTGCATCCTATGAGCAACGCCATCAGAATCGCATCATCTGTAGAGGCAGGGGCCCCTATTTTTCTCTGTAAAGGTTTAGTCCTTCCATTGCTACTAGTTGACACCGGGGCCAATTTTACATTTTTTCTACGATACTTTCATTGCACCCATCGTAACTGGTTATTAGCTATATACACATCACATAATTTTTCCATTTCCTTATTCAAAAATAAATAAATTCTCCTTTCTCAATGTCGACCCATTCTGATTGGCTGAGACCTGACAATGATATTATTCTATAATCCACTTCTACTTACATAAACGAACGCTCCAGAAAATTTCCAATATAGCGTCTCACCGTACATGACGAAATCGCGCTAAAAAGAAATAGAAAGATAACAACCGCTAATAAACAGAAAATTAAATACTAGTAACCTTACCCTTATCTATGGACAAAGAGCCTACACGCCACTACTTCCCAAAAAGAAGCCATGAAAAAATATTTACGGGTACCATTATTTATTTTTCAATTTTGGAGCGGCTTTTCAACCCTCAATTTTTTTGTTTTGTTTTAATTTGTTTTGTTTTTTTAAGCGTTTTTATTATATTTTTCTCATTTAAAAAATTACTGTTACTGTAAACGATTTTAATTACTTCTATATTTTTCGACGATTACTCAGGCTTCAATCATGTTACTTTTCCTGTCACACCGCTTACAAATAAGTTAACGCCCCAATTATTTATGCAAATAAGTTTTAAACTAAATTACATTGCCTACGGAAACACTTTTTCGTTATATATTTGTTTTCTTACCACGCATGCTTTCTGTGAAATATTTTGTTTAATTCGCTTTTCCGGATTCAATATGGACACTACACAGACATTTACTTTGTTGTTGTTTTTTAAGGTAAAATTTTAACTTAGCTCATCCTCCACAATTTTCTTTAATTTTTGAGTGTGCTGAATAAGATAATCTCATTTGAATTTTACAGAAACAAGTGGTTTTCGAGATATAAAGACTTATATAATGCACCATTAATCAGTGTCCGTTAGATTTTTATGCATGCGCGATAAACAAATCTACTTCTTTCCAACCGACTCTGCCACCCGAAATTGTTTTTGGTTTATAGTATTTGTGGGTGGGTATGCTGGCAAGGATTATCAAGGTAAAATTTAGGGCAAATATTTGGACAACCACTCTCCAAAAATGGATTGTCTATTCCGAAAGCCGTTCCTACCAGGGCGAG
The DNA here is from genome assembly GCF_053919585.1 of Euprymna scolopes. Lineage (NCBI taxonomy): Eukaryota > Metazoa > Mollusca > Cephalopoda > Sepiida > Sepiolidae > Euprymna > Euprymna scolopes. Next base: position 24,159,870 of record NC_136503.1, on the reverse strand, counting down.
ATTCCAACATGAGGGGTTGGAAGTGTCGATTCTTAGAATAAGGAGGTCGGGGTTGTCATTCCAAAAGCCGTACTTAACGTGCTGAGGTTGGGGGTGTCTATTCTAAAAGCCGTTCTTAACATGACGAGGTTGGGGTTGCGCACCAACAACAACTGTAGTTTCATTTTTTATGAAGGGCGACATACTTCCACCGGGCAACGCCAGTTAACGGGTCCTGCTTGTTTTAAATATAATCGAGAATTTTGTTTCCAGTAAAATCAGTCGAAACTTAATCTAAGGTTTGCAATAATTTGAGTGCCGTTGCATTAATTAGAACAACAAAGGAGGCAAAAAGTACCTTAATTTTTTACTATAATATTATGTGTATAATTTTGCAAACTTTTACATGTGTATGTAGATTCTATTGTTATCCGTATGGCTTTCTTGTCCCTTTTAAAGAAACATTGTTATCTATATTAATACAATAGCGTGTGTTCTTTTGTGTGTCACACTTACATCTGGGTCGTTTAATTGTTATGTACTTCCATTTCTTGTCATAAATAATTTTACCAAGAATTCATAAGTTTCGGTTTCTGGTTTCGATTATAACTGAATGCACTCCAATAATCTATTTTTTATACATATTCTTATGAAGAATTCTTTCACAAGTTTTGGTTTCGGTTTCAATTATGGCTGAATGACCTCAAGATTTATAATTATAAAACTCAAATGATCTTGTAACGATGTATGTAACCCACTTTCCGGTTTACGACATCCGGTTGCGCATGAGCGTATAACCTGCGCACTGAAATATTAACGTTATTATTTCGAAATTATTATTTAACATGGGAAAAGTGAGGTTTAAAATAACTTAAAAGTAATACAGAAATGAACGATGTAAAAAAAAAGCAGACAGTATTAACAATTGCTTATTTGGATATTTTAAACGCGAAAAAAAAAACCCAAAAGAACAATTGGGGAGCTGAAATATTTACGTTATTATTTCGAAATTATTAATTAACGTGGCATGAGTGGGGTTTAAAATAACTTAAACGTAATACAGGTATAAACGATGTAAAAAAAAAAAGTAGATATATCAAAATTTGAATTTAAGTATAATAAGTATTATGGTATCTTTTCAGTGCACATTTACCTATAAGTATGGCCAACCATTTATAATTCAGTAACTGTAATATTGTTTTTAAAAAATAGTAAATTATAATAAACAGAACGGCTCATAGAAATCTATCTATATTCGTTTATCATTTTAATATACTTTCATAGAAATGTTTCTGTTATGTCAAGAAAAAAAACTATTTTCTTTACATCACAAATGTCACGCTCATACATGAATTCCATAGCTAATATAACATACTGACCCAACGGGTCACGGGTAGTCTAGCATATATATATATATATATATATATATATATATATATATATCATAAGATTTATTTCGGTTTCGATTCAAGCTAATGCACCCAAGTCATATGGGTATATTTATTTTATTTTTTAAATCACAACTTTATAATATATAAAAATCAATAGAACATTAATTTTATAATAATACATACGAAATCTTCAAAAATTAAAATATCATAATTAAGCGTATTTTACGACTGGGCTTTTCCGGGCGTTCGTGCTAGCTTGGATTAATACGTTTGCAGTTTTAACAAAAAAAGCTACAATAATATCAGAGCGTCTCCATTTACACTGAATATCTACAGAATGCCAGCATCAATCTATTACATATGAATGAGTCCCCTGTGGAATTTCCACAGGTCCCGATAGTTATTATTATTATTTAAATATTAATTTACTTTTCCGTACGCCCAGCGTTACACACACACACACACACACACACACACACACACACACACACACACACACACACACACACACACACACACACACACACACACACACACACGCACACACACACACACACACACACATTATCATCACAAACATTAACTAATAAGAAACGAATTACCTCGGTTTAAAGTTGCTCTTTTTCAGTTAAAAAAACCATTAAAACCATTTCCTCTCCAAAAATTTTCAAAAATAAACATAGCTGTCTGTTTATGGTTTCAAATTGGCTTTTTTCTTTTATAATTAAAAAAAAGTCATGCTGAGAGGAGACTAAGTTTTCTCGTATAGTTTCTTTATAAAATTTAAAAAAAAATGTGCAAGGGAATTGACATCTGCTCATTTATAATTTATATTCATTATTCATTATTCAGAAAAAAAAAATGCTATGTGTGTTGAATTTTCTTTGGAAAAAAAAATCCAAACGCTTTAAAAATCAGACTTGCTAAAAAAATGTTTTAAATTCGTCGTTAATTTTGTTTTAATTTTATGAGTTTTTAAAAATTTTCAACTACCTTGGAATTTTCACGTCTTCTGCTATTTATTATTATTATTATTATTATTATTATTATTTTTTTTTTTTTTTTTTTTTTATTTATTTTTTTTTTTTGTGTTTATAGGGCACGACATGTGGAATTCATTGTTCCACTTAGAAGTCGGGTGACGCATTGTTTTAATTCTATTTATCTTTTCACGTTCATTATTTAATTGTTTCTCTTACTACTTTATTGTCGTAAGCATTACTATACAATATAAAGCGTCAGATACCACTAAAACTCACTCCAAACGCCTCTGTTTAAACACTGATTTCAACCTAACTGACATGCCCAAGTCGAACTACTTTATAGTGCTGTGCATTTATTAATACTTAATGAATGAATTAATTTTTATTAATAACTTTCAACGGTCGAAATAGGATGTGATCGTGGTCTAGTGGTCAACGATATGGAATGTTATGAGATTAGAACAATAATATAATATTATAGGCCAACTATGCATTCATGCAAATCTTTCTGACATTTTTTCACGTAGACGAAAAAACACTATAATAATTAAATAAATAAATGCAGGCACATAATAATTGGTTCGAAATATGTCCGTGACAACTAAACTACACAGAGGCATACATGTTGCATTTCACCATGAAATCAGCAGACGAATTGCTGGAAAGAATATGAACACCTATCTGTAGCTTACTTGCCATAGGTATATTTTCATACAACTACTATCAAGTTCTGTCCACCTATTGAACGATGCGCAAAGAAAATATTTAAAATATATGGACACTGTATATTATATGGACACTGTATATTATATGGACACTGTATGTTATATGGACACTGTATATTATATCACCTTACACTATGAGAAGTCATAGTTGTCTAGTAGTTACCTAGACGGACACGACCTGGATGTCTCAAGTTCGAATCCAGTTTGTTCCACAAAAATCACTTTCACTAAGGATGTTGGCAAGCTTCACGTGGTCCCACTCGTAAGTACCCGATGTCTTTCTAGAAAAAAATTCTGACTAGAAAAATATCGGGGAAACCATTGACAACAATAGAATCTTCGGATTCATAAGATATGATGATGATGATGATGATGATGATGACGACGATTGAAATATTATAAAAAACAAAACAAACAAAAAACAAAACAAACGCCTTTCATTAGTTTGTTGTAGAATTCATTGCATTCTTTTTATTTTTTATTTTACTTTCGCCTTATTACATTCAGCCATTCATTCAACACTTGTAAGGAGACCGGAGGTTGTCCGGGATTGAATGAAGATCACAGAATGTTCCATCCTATCATATTTTATTGTCATCGAAATTGGTGAAATCGGTCATCTTTTAATCGAATCTATTGATTGGCTATTCTAGTTAGTGACCCCCACCCCGCAATGTATATATTATAGTCTACACATGACACTGTAGAGAATCTACTGTTGATTTTATTATCTGAAAATAATGGCTGCATTTAAAGAATAAAATGCAAAAGTCAAGTATCCTGGCTCGATTGTGATCGAAACAAAAGCATTCATTTAAAACACGCCCGTTTTATCAAAGAACCAACTGCTAATTTTCTGAAAGTATTTTTTACATAAACACGTGATTTAAAGTTAAACATACAAAAGTCAAGTGTCATGGTTCAAATGTGCTGTAAAATATTTATTTCGAACGCACCTCTGCCTTATAAAACACTTTTTGATTTTATATGCCGAGCCTTTCTGCTTGTGCGGTGAAAAAACTTCTCAAATGCACTTGTGATGTTAGCTTGTATAAAGGTGTTAATTTGTTCAAAATAAGACTTCTTTGTTTATCGGATTTTTTCGGTTATCGATTTTCGATTCTTATCGGACGCATTCTGATATAAAACCTACATAAGAACATTCCCAGACACATAAAGTATATTTGTGTGAAATTTTATATAAACGGAACTTAGTCTCTGTATATGTCTCTGTGTGTGCATGTGTGTTCGTTCCCTATGAACTCGAAAACGACTAGGTTGATTTTTATGAAATTTCACACGAAGATACATTATGTGTCTGGCAGTATACTTAATAGGTTTTTATCGGAATGTCTTCGATAAGTATCGATCATGAATAATCGAAATAATCCGATGGATGAAGTTACAGACGATTTTAACCAAAGTTACAGTACCACCCGTACTTAGGACTGGACGTTCAACCGCCCGAAGAATATAACTTTACAATTATTTATTTTGTAATATGTTTATGATTGTATATATATTTTATAATATTATGTATTACAAATAATTTATCAAGTACATTATCCACTAAGCTGTGTCACGTTGTAATATTAAGAAACGAAAGTTTGCATGAAAATTAGAATTTAATTTCACGGTTTAAAATACTATTTATTTTGTATCAACTATTTGGGCCCAAATCAATTGAATATGCAAAATATTCTAACAGTAACTATGCTTCAATTGAACCTCGCTTAGCTTAATTAGAAAATTAATGAAAATGTAATTAATAATAATTAAGTTTATGCTGTTTCCTGAAGATAGGCAATTTGTTAAATAACATTCTTTTAAAGGCCAACAACTTGTATATTTTTTGTGTTTGTTTTCATTCGTGATCTTTAAGACCAACGCATCTCAGGTGAAAACATTATTACGTATTTACAACGTAGATTCCATGAACAAAGCTTCTCTCTTAGAACTGCATACTCGTGGAACTCTCTTCTGTTTACCTGCTTTCCAGCTAACTACAATATGGCCGTCTTCAAGTCCAATGTAAACAAGTTCTTGATGAGCCGTTCCCCTGAAGTAATTTACACTTCTAACGATTACTATGATATTGTCCTTTTGACCAATGTACACTCTTTAACCCTTATCCTCGAGTGGCCTCTGAGCCTTGATAAGTGGTGACTCCTTTGTAAAAAAAAAAAAAACAAAAACATGGTATGACGAAATAACTATAAACTCCAAAATTATGAAAAATGATCCAGTAAAAATAATTATAAGTTAAAATACAATTTATCGAATTATGGTGTTTTATCGAATGCTT
>NC_136503.1:24104487-24149487 GCF_053919585.1 Euprymna scolopes | reverse complement strand
ACACATTTACCTTCATTGCCTGCCTAGTAAAGAGAATGTGTTCCGCTTTCGATGATTTGTTGGATAAAGCTTAGCAGAGAACAAAGAAAATACTCATCGGATTGTGCACACGTATTGACCCCTGATTAAACAAAGAAAATGCCATTTCGAAATTAGACACACATATTGACATCTGACGGACGAATTTGTCAATAAAAGCAAGAGGTTCGACGAACAAAGACACATAGAATGAGAGACGAAGAAAAAGACGCATAATCGTTCCATCATAAGTCCGCTAATCCCCCAACCTCACGTTTAATTATTGCTCGATACCCCGACAACCACTGCAGGCAAATAATAATTTAAGAAAAAAAAACAGCTTTATTATGAAACCACCCCTGTGATTGATTGCTTAAACAGTCTCGTAAGTATGGGAGCAAGTTCTGGTTGAAGCTTTTTTAACACTATAATTGGGATGCTGTCAGGGCCAGTTGATTTACTGGAATCAAGGTTCTTGATTAGCTTGGCGACCTCATGCACGGATATTTGTATATTACCTAGCGTGTTATGTGTTATAGGAGGAAATATGGGGAGTTGATGGCCTTCGTCGTATAGAGTAAAATTAGCTGCAAAGTTCTTGGCAAATAGTTTGGCCTTGTCTGATACTGACGAGATGACCTCTGGTCCAGTGATAATGGTTGGGATAGACGCACACTGGTCCATTCATAATGGTTGGGATAGAACGCACACTGGTCCATTCATAATGGTTGGGATAGAACGCACACTTCTGTTCAGGATCCTATTTGTTATTTGCCAAAACTGGTGGGAACCAAGCCGCTTATCTTGGATTTAACAGACTAGGCATATAGCTCTCTTGCATTTTTTTTATTACTCTCGTCTCATTCTCCTTGCTTCATTCGTTTTTATTTCGGATCATCCTGGTGTCCGTAAAATAAAATGGAGCCGGAAATGCCCTGTATTTAAGAATTCAGGTGATAAGTCATCTCCCTCTCAGTACAGACCAATAAGTCTCCTGTGTGTCATGAGTAAGTTGTTGGAATCCATATTAAATAGAGAAATAGTCAACCACCTCAGCAGGAACAACCTTCTTAGTGACATGCAATATGGTTTCCGCTCTGCAAGATACATAGCAGATGTGCTAACGTTTATGTCACATAGGATTAGTGAATCTCTTGGCAAAGATTTCCTTTCCAGAGCAATTGCTCTTGACATATCGAAGGCCTTCGAGAAGGTATGGCATAAGGGCCTACTTCACAAGATTTCCAGCTACAGTATTACTGGAAATATTTTCTCAATCATTAAATCATTTCTCGCTTATAGGTTCATAAGAGTAGTGGTTGATGGGCAGAAATCAGAGGCCCACAGTATTAATGCTGTAGTCCCTCAGGGGTCCATCCTGGGACCAACTCTCTTCCTGATCTACATCAATGATCTCCATAAACACATACTTAAATCATTCGTTGGCATCTATGCTGATGACACGACAATCTACGGCAACACATCAAAGGCCGTACATGACAAAGTTCTCTCTAATTCTCTCTCCTCTGATCTTGAGCGCGTGTACAATGGGGAAAGAGATGGCTAGTCACTTTTAATGCATCCAAAACCAAGCTTCTATCTTTACATCATCAACGCTCTGATCCCCATCTAGCATCAATTGAAATGGATGGCTCTCGTCTTGGGGAGGTTCAATGTTTTGACAAGCTTCTGGGTTTGACCTTTACTCCTGATCTGAAATGGAACACGTACATCAAAGCTGTTGCCAGGGACGCTGGGAAAATGGTGGGATCCTTCTACCGTTCCAGAAAATATCTCACTAATGATGCAATTCTCTATCTGTATGAAAGCCAAGTACGTCCAAGGATGGAGTACTGCTGCCACAACTGGGCAGGAGCGGCTAAAAACAGTCTATCCTGCCTTGACAGAGTACCAAATACACTTCGTGGTTTAGTGGGGGATGCCCTTTTTTTCCCTGCAGCCTCTCTCCTACAGAAGAGACGTTGCGAGCCTGTCTTTGTTTTATCGTTATTTCCATGGCAAGTGCTCGTCTGAGCTCCAATCTCTCGTCCTCTTTCGCCAACCTTTCACGAGAAACACCCGTCTGGCTGAAACTACTGTCAATAATTTTCCCCACTCTTTATCTGTGCCTAAATCCAAACGTAGATTCCATGAGCAGAGCTTCTTTCTCAGAAGTGCACGCCAGTGGAACTCTCTTCCGTTTGCCTGTTTCCCACCTAACTATAACTTGGATTACTTCAAGTCCAGCATAAACAAATTCCTGACAAACCGCCCCCTGAAGTAAGACACTCTGTCAAATCTCCAATACTAATGATTACTACAATACTATCTCATTGATTACTGTACACGCAATAACCCTTATCCCTGACTGGCCTCCGTGCCTTGATAAGTGGTGACCCCCATGTAAACAATAAATAAAAAATAAACTGTCATGTTTTTCTTTTTTACAGAACAGAAAAATGTGAAATCGGTGAACTAGACATTATTTTTAATGATAGAAATAATAATAATAGTAGCAGTAGTAGTAATAATAATAATAATAATATATATATATATATATATATATATATATATATATATATATATATATATATATATATATATAGTGAGAGAGAGAGAGAGTGTGTGTAATATAATACTTCTCCAAGTTCCAAATATCAAGTTTTTTCAGTTCGTCATTTATTACATTTCAAAAGGTAGCCAGTACAATATTGTTTCTATATTGCGACTAACAAATATGTATGCAAGATTATGTCTTTGGTGCATATTTAGTCACGTAATTATCAGATGTTTACCTTAAAAAAAAGAAGCAACATTTTAGACAACTTACATAATTCATGCAACCGACTGCCATTTTTTATCGTTATGATGATTATGATCTGTAAGAGTAAAATAAATACGAAATTTGCATAAATTAAAATATATTGTAGAGATAATAATCTTAGCAAAGAAAAAAAAGAACGGCAGAGTCAGTCGGTTGCATAAACCATGTAAGTTGTCCAAAATGGTGCTTCCTCTAAGTGTTTATAAGTAACACCTTATAAATACGTAACTAAATATGCAGAAAAGACATAATCTTGTTAACTTGTTAGTCGCAAAAGGAAACAGTATTTTAATGGCTATCTTTTGATAAGTAATAAATAACCAACTGAGCAAACTTGAGACTTGGAACTTGGAAAATTATTATATTGCACTAAATATGCTCTGAATACCAATAAAAAAGGCATTCATTCAGCTTTTTGCAAAATTTATATGGAATTTTTGTTTAATTAAAAAAACTGAATTTATGTAAAAAAAATTTTCTGTAAAAGTCTGAGGACGCTACAGACGGCAAAAAAAACGGCCGTGTAGCCGAAACAATAATGTAACTTAACAGAAAGGCACGGTAACAAAAAATAAAAACGTATATATATATATATATATATATATATATATATATATATATACACACAGATATATATATATATATATACAGATATATATATATACAGATATATATATACACACATATATATATACAGATATATATATATATATATACACACACACATATATATATACACCATATATATACACATGTATATACACACATATATATATATATACATATACACAGATATACAGATATATATATATATATATATATATACAGATATATATGTATATATATATGTATATATATATATATATATATATATATATATATATATATATATATTCGTGTGTGTGTATATATAATGATTGTATTACTGTGGTTTTCTAAATGTTTATATAATGAAATCCCGGTGTTTATAAAAAAAGGTGCTCAATAATAAATAGAGCTGTATTATTTTATGATTTTTTTCTTTATCTAAAGAAACATTATTGGCTACTTATGTGCAGATATGTTTCAGTATTTTTCTCATAGAAACATGAAAAAATTTCAAGAATTACCATGGATAAAGAAAGCAAATACTTTACGATAAAAGTTTGGAAGAAAAAACATTCGCATTTGAAACCCGTTGATACTAGAGACATGATGTTGGATTTCGAAAGAAATTACAGCTGAAACATGTATGCACATATGTAGCCAATAATGTGTATATAAATAAAAAAATATATAATATAAATTATGAATTTTCTTACAGTGCAAATATGCTTTTGAAAAAAATGATATAAGGGAGATTGTAACGAAAATATTAGTTGACGGCGAAACATTGGATTTTTATAATTTTGCGGGAAATTATCCTAAAAAGTGATATTCACCAACAAATCTAATTTGAGAAATTAAAAATTTAATGAGAAAATATTGAGCAGGGCAAAATTATTGTTTTTTTTTTGTTTTTTTTTTTAAATCTATTCTCATCTTTGACACAGTGAGAAATGAAGTGTTATATTTTTTCTGTTTTTTTTTTCAACAGAACACGATAAAATAAATGTTTCTGCTATTCCTCTGTTTGATAAATTAATTTGCTTCTCAGGTTCCCCGAAATATATCTAAAAACATTTTTCTCGTAATTAAAAAAACCCCAAAGAATTTAATATGACCACGTGACTATTGCTACAACAGCTGATGCGTGTTAACCGTTTAGTATTAACTAGCCTGCGTGCCCGGTGTTTGGAGGTGTGTGTTAAGCAAAAAACAAACAAAAACAAAAGTGGTAGTAGGCAGGCAGGCCCGAACCCGCATCGCGAAGGAGGAAAAGAACGTGATAAAAACCTGATGTCTTTGCTGTTGCGCCCATCGCCAAACCGGAAGCAACGCAGGTTTAAATTAAGGCTAGTCAATCGAAAAGATGCAATAACTTTCGAAAATATCTGCGAAAAAACGACACGACGGCCAGTTGAGGGTGAAGAAATTAATATTTTTAGCCAATTTTTCGATATTTGTCGTCCGAAGGATCGAGCTTCAAAACAATACCAATCGCGTAAAAATCCGTCGCCTCTGTCGAAATTTTTAGGCATACATACATATATGCATACATACATACAGACAGGTGAGATTTATATCATAGAAAACTTAACAGATTATGTAAAATTAAAAACTGCTAATCTAAATATGCATAAGTTTATTCGAGAGGTGTTTAGAAAAAGATTTAAAGATAGAAAATAAATGAACTTTTGTGTTCCTATTGACTTGCCTCCTCACGAGGGCAGAATTACATACAAGATCGGTTTTTAATCTGAAAAAAATCTAACTCCCCCGAAAAAGGGCACTCTGGCTAGGAACAAAAATAAAAGTTTTCTCTGTCATGGAGGATTTCTCTTCTACTGACCGAGGACAGAAAAGGCGAAGTGTTGCATCAGAACAGATACTTTACTTTATTTCTAATGAAAAGGTCAATAAACAAATCGTGTTGTTCCTTGTTTTAGAGCAGTGGTTAAAGAGTACACACATTAACCACGATTTCGAAAATTTGCAACAAGTTCATAGACTTGACAATGCTCAACAATGAATACATCCACATCTCGCCATACGCCTTAATTAACAAAAATATTTGCGCGTGAAATGAGGCGGAAATTTCTATATTTTAACCGATAAGAAAAACCTTTTACGAAACAGTTAATAAATGATTAAGTAAGAATTATATTTTAAAAATAGATAAACCAACTCATAATTTTTATTTTCAGCAAACAGGCTGGCAACGTTTCTTCTGTGGAAAAGAGGTTGCAGAGAAGAGAAAAGGGCATTGTCCACTAGACTGCGAAGTCTATTTTGAACTCTGTCAAGGCAGAGTAAGCTGCTTTTAGCAGCTCCTGTCAAGATGTGGCAACAGTACTCAATCGTTAGACGTACTTTGCCCTTATATAGGTAGAAAATTGCATTAGCAATGAGATATCTACTGGAGCGGTAGAAAGTTCATACCATTTTTCCAACAACCTAAGGAATTGTTTCAATAGAAAGGTCAGAGATGATTCTAGCCAATGAAAACATGTGCATCAGAACTTTCTGTTTCTTTGGCTAGCAAAGAATCCAAACACAAAACACTGGTTTCTGCCTCTAATGAGAGCAGTACGCATAGTATGGCTAGGTGTAGCGAGACACATGTAGCTGTCTGTCTCTCTCTCTCTCTCTCTCTCACGCACACACACACACACGTACACATGTTCACACACGCACACACACACACGTGCACTAGTGGCGTGTAGATTGGATGTCATATGTTACTGTCTCTTTTTCAAATAAAACATTTTTCATAAAGATTGATGCATATCACATTTAAATTTGAATTCTACGACAATTCACAGTTTATGCCGTTTTCATTGTCATATGATACTATCGACGCCTCCACCCCCAAATGTTAGGAAGACGTATAGAAAGAGACAAAGTATATAACAAAAGGGAGAGGAAATAAGTTTATCAGCAGAACAAAAGCATAGAAAGTTGTTCAAAAACACACACAAAAACACTGAAATAGGCTTCAGGGTCACGGTTTGACAGGAATAAGAACAAAGAATATTCAAGATTTAGTTCTAGGAGTGGCGATAGGTTTTGCGCCAGTTTACGACAATTGGAGACGATTTGCGGAAGGTGTTGGGTTTGCGACGATTGACGACTGTTAGATTGGAAGCCAGTTTCCAGTTGGATAATCGAAGGTAGATAATGGCTTGGCGTAGATCGAGATGAGCGTATGGCAACTGAAGGATATTACCTCGGCAGAAAACTTAGATATGGACATTAGCGTTCAGAGAGACGATGGTGTCATACACTCAACCAAGTACGACCGATAGTTAAAGAATGTCTGCAAGTTTGCATTTTATTTTATACCTGTGAACTCGTGCGCATACCTTCAACAGCCGCCGATGTAAAAGACGACACGCCAGAAGAAGATTTTGGACAGGGGGCATTAGGTTTTCCTTAAAGCAACGTTATTATTGCATATTTAACGTGTTTTACTAACGGTGATAAGCACGTGTCCAAACATCTGTGTCGATTAATCTTAGCTGATTTGGTTGTTACTTCAACACAATTATGAGGCGATTCTCGGCCAATAAATTTAACAGATGTTTGCGTTTAACTCATGATTATTCATTATATTAAAAACGAAATCATAGTATTTGTCAACCGCGTGTTTTACTAATCGAGTAACCTTCGTATGTTGACACGGTGCTTAACATTGTCTTTCAATATTACGTTTCTAAATATGTGAGACGAGGATTAAGTAGGTAGTAATAAATAGTATAATGATAAAACAATAACAAAATAATAAAAATACATATATACGGGGTGTGTCCGGTGTTTGAGAACGCTTAATGCATTTTTAAAGATAAGAAAATTGATTTATATTCGGTCGCATATCTTTGCTAGGCAGAGAGAATGCTCTCATGGTGAACGAATACGTAATACATGATTCCCATGCGAGGAGGTAATGGCTGAAATGGTAGTCATCATGGCGGACTAATATATAACACAAGCACCTCTACGCCCCCTAAAATCGAGAAGTCAATGCCTGATAGGATGATATAATTAAAACACAACAAATACTATATTAACCCTTCCCTAGTAAAGAAAGCTCATTATAGGATAATAATATCATGATAAATGAACACATACTATTGTTAAAATTTATTATTGGAATTTATTATTGTCAATTTGCGGTATGTGATTCGGTTGCTATTTTCCTCAAAATAAACGCATTCTCCGATTTTAAATCAATGCTTGCCCACGTTCTTTTGCAAAAAAAAAAAAAAAAAAAACTACCGACGCCATTCCTTTTATTATATTTTTCAAATAATCATGCTAATAAATGCGCCGTCTAGCGTCGAATGTAAGCAAAACGAGGTAGACAATTTCTATTCAAATCAAGGTGGGAATAACGAGTTGCTGTAAAATTCCATACGTTAACTTTGTCAATTGAATTCTATGAGTAAGCTGGATATGTCTTTTCAATAAATTATTCATTTCTCTCTGATAGGTTCATAAGAGTAGTGGTCGATGAGCACAAATCAGAAACTCACAGTATTAATGCTGGAGTCCTTCAGGGAGCCATCCTGTCCCAGCTCTCTTCCTAATCCACATCAATGATCTTCCAAATCACATCCTTAGATACTCGTAGACATTTATGCTGACGATACTACTATCTATGGCACTACATCAAAGGCATTAAACGACCAAGTTTTCTCTGATTATCTCTTCTTTGATCTTGAGCACGTGGTGAAATGGGGGAAATGGTGGCTGGATACTTTTAATGCATCTAAAAACAAGCTTCTATCTTTACATCATCAATGCTCTGATCCTCATCTGGTATCAATTGAAATGAATGGCTCTCGTTTTTGGGAGGCTCCAGGTTTGACAAGCTTCTAGGTTTGACCTTTATTCCTGATCTGAAATGGAACACTTGCATCAAATCCATTGTCAAGGTCGCTGGAAAAATGGCGTGATTCTTCTATCGATCCAGTAAATATCTAACGTCTGATGCAATTCTCTATCTATATAAGTGCCAGGAGCGTCTAATGATGGAGTACTGCTGCCACATCTGGGCAGGAACTGCTAAAAACAGTTTATCCTGCCTTGACAGAGTTCAGAATAAATTTCGTAGTCTAGTAGAGGATGCCATTTCCTCATCCTTGCAACCTTTTTCCCACGGAAGAGACGTTGTGAGCATGCCTCTACTTTCTAGTTATTTTCATGGCAAGTGCTCGTCTGAGCTCCAATCTATGGTCCTCACTAGACTTACTTTCACGAAAAACACTCGTCTATCTCAAACGATTATCAATAATTTCCCTCAGTCTTTATGCCGGAACTAAACGTAGATTCCACGAACAAAACTTCTTTCTTAGAACTACACGCCTGTGAAACTCTGTTCCGTTTTCCTGCTTTCCAACTGACTACAATATGGCCGTCTTCAAGTCCAATGTGAACAAGTTCATGATGAGCCATCCCCTTAAGTAATCCAATTTAACAAAATTTCCACTATCAACGATTACTATGATATTTTCCCATTGACTCCCGTACACTCATTAACCCTTAATCTCGAATGGCACCCGGGCCTTGATAAGTGGTGACTCCTTTGTAAAAAAAACAAAAAAAAACTGTATTACTTACTCTTCCAAATAGGAAGTAATGTCGGTCAGGAATGTGCCATGATATATAGAAATATACAACACTACTCTAAAAGTAGATGCTAAATACTGGAAGTACCTATTAAAAAGTAGGCGGTGGGGCATTGGGTGTGATCTGAGAATGTGAAATGATCACGAAACAAATACTCCACTACCCCCACCCCCCAAAAATAGAAAGCAGACCCTAAGGAACGTCTCCTCACAAAAGAACACATAATACATTAATTCCTGGAAGACTCTCCCAACCTCTTAAATAGAATAGGCAATTTCTTCAAGGATGGTTTTACAATAAATAAACTGATACTACACTATTATAGATGATGCAATAAAGGAGGATGCAATACCTGGGAGGATTAAGAAGTACAAGATAATTCTTGTGAGGGCACTCTTATCGCAACAGAACCGATACTCATCTACACACCTTATTAAAACCTGAGAGACGATCTAAAACTAATGCCTCCTATTTTTTTCCGCTCTAATGTATCTGAGGGAATTAAAATTGCATTGTTATGATGACTGAACGCATGCAATCATTACTCGAAAGTTTAGTCTTTCGTTAGCAGATATTTACGGCGTGGGACTCCAAGGAAGCAATGCTTATCATGGACGTGCGTCTGAAACAAATATGCGCCATTGAATTTCTTCACGCGGAAAAAAATTGAACAGATTGTCATTCACAGGCGCATGTTGAACGTTTGCAAATCCGATGCAGTTTATGTCAGCACAGTTGGAAGATGGGTTCGTCGATTTTAGAGTGGTGAGAGATGTAACCCGACGAAGACTCTAAGGAGTGTTCATCGGTACGCAAGTGCAGTTCTAGGTGGTTCCGATTTCGGAACACCCAAGAAAGTTCAACAGCTTGGCCTTGATCGCTATATGACGACAGAGTTTGATGCGCGATTCTGGTTATTACGTTTCCACAAATTGTCCGCAAGTAAAAAAGACCCCCCCCCCAAAAAAAAAAAAACTAACAAAAAAAAACAAAGGAAAACAATTCAAATTCTCCGGGGAAATAAGTGTGACGCGTGCCCCACGCTGTGTTTCTTTTAGATCTGCGGGCCACAACCTGTTCCTAGCGCTGGGGTAGGTGCCCTTTTCGTTCGCTGTAACAGCTGATAACAAAGATTGTGATTTAAATGACTAAATAGTTGTAAAATGTGTATCAATGGCCTCATTTTGCTGAGGATCAAAACACATCTGGCATTTGCTGCAATAAATTTTGGAAACGTTCACTTAATTGGGTAGATTGTTTATAAGCATGTGAGGAAAGGATGTAGTCAAGATAAGCGAACTTACTATTTTCCCAGTTTGGCGAAAACTCGTGGCGGTAAAGGGACGGCCGTTTACTCAATGAGCGGGAAGTCGATACGAACGCTTCGATGGGAACATATCTTCTTGTAAACCTTATCGCAATTAAGACACGTCTCAGCTATGAAAATGAGACATTTTGTTACCAAACCATAGTTGGGTTTCTTTTTATTCATTTAGTAGCAGGACGCCTAGTGTTACCCGGCCGTAAATACGCTAAAATATGGTGTTTTAATTTATGAAGATTTCATATTATAGATACAGCCACATTTTTTTTATTGATTATTATATTGTACCCAATATATAGTGGTTATTTTAAAAGCAAAACAGAAAACTATTTAGCACTCCCCGCTTAGTTGTTATGGTTTGAGCTGTCCTCAGGTGGATGAGAAATAGTTCCAAATGAACTGATATTGACAAAGTTATATTTGCGAATGCGTAGAAAAGCACCTCTTATATATATATATATATATATATATATATATATATATATATATATATATATATATATATATATATATATATATATATTTACCAGTGGTGAAAACCCGGACTAGAGTGCTCAATGTGTAGCCAGAGCAGTATATAAGAAATTTATTACTGTGAGTCCAGAATGAGTTAACATATTGTTTCAACAAGAGGAAGATCCTCAAAGAGAGGAAATATCCAACTAGCATCGTCAGAATTCATAGATGGACATCTATGAATTTTGACGATGCTTGTTGGATATAAGTATATATATATAAGTATATATATAAGTATATATATAAGTATATATATAATTATCTATATATATATAAGTATATATATAAGTATATATATAAGTATATATATAAGTATATATATAATTATCTATATATATAAGTATATATATAAGTATATATATAAGTATATATATAAGTATATATATAAGTGTATATATAAGTATATATATAAGTATATATATAAGTGTATATATATAAGTATATATATAAGTATATATATATATATATATATATATATATATATATATATATATATATATATATATATATATGATTGCTGAGCTGGATTAAATCCGACGATATGAAATAGAATGGAGGTGGAAGAACCTGAATACTCAACGTTTCGCCCGATTTATGCGGGCTTTTTCAAGACCCTCCCTCTTGAAAAAGCCCGCATAAATCAGACGAAACGTTGAGTATTCAGGTCTTTCCACCTCCATTCTATTTCATATATATAAAAAAAAACAAATGTCCCTCAAAAATGGAAACAGAGAGATACACATGCACTAACATTCTGAGTTACACACACACACACACACACACACACACACACACACACACACACATATATATATATATATATATATATATATATAATTAAATACCTACAGACACTAGTGTTTCATCCTGTCGGGAATCTTCAGTGCAGGGTGTCACGATTCGAAACCGGCGAAACTATATATATATATATATATATATATATATATATATATATATATATATATATATATATATATATATATATATATATATATATATTATTAATCATTTGTTCATATTATAAGCTCTATTTGCTTTTCGGTTTTATTGAGCTTTTACATCTGGTTGAGATTACTTTATTTGTAAATATTAACTCTTTAATATTTATAATATATTTTAAGTTTACCATTTTGATTACCTTGGTAAACTTATTTTAATTTCTATTACTTATATATATATATATATATATATATATATATATATATATATATATATGTATGTATATATATATACAGAGAGAGAGAGAGAGGGAGAGGGAGAGGGAGAGAGAGAATAAATGACAAAAAGTTATATTCCAAAATTCATGATGTTGACCATCTTATAATTTATTCCTTTAATTCGGTTGACTTATACAATTCTTGACAGTATCTGCTTTGTAGCGCAAAATCAATCACTTAATTCTTATATCAATCAGTGAATCTATTATACCTTTAACTCATCAGAAGCATCATAGCAACATTCATTCCGTCAAAAGGAATTGAATTATGATTTGACATGTTAAAAATCCGAAAATCGGAAGAGAAGCTGCAGATACCTTTATATTTTTCCATTACGCCATATTGAATATATATATATATATATATATATATATATATATATATATATATATAGCTAATAAGATAGAGACTAGAATTTAGAATCGTAATGATCGCTAAATGAAGTCAGTCTATCAAAAATAGATATATGTATATATAGTGGCGATAGACAATGGAGCTTTGGGTCATATCTATAGCGGTGTTATACAAATTAAAACAGAGTAAACGAGGTGACTTAGGTTTTTAACAACTAGAAAGTGTTTAAAATAATTCTCCAAAAAAGTAAATTCCGAATTGCAAAATATTAATTATGAAATTTCAATAGGAAACTCATGATAAGACAAGGGATATAACTAATTGTTATACCGGCCTTCCTTGAGCAGACGAATTTACGCCGATTAGCACTATAAATAGCGCTAGTTATTCCAACACCGGTGAGAGAGATGCGACTGCACTTCAACTTCTAGCCGAGTGCCCAGCAAATATACACGCTTTCCTATCTTTGTACATTATTGTTAATACACTTGTTCCTTAACCGAACCTCGACTTGATTGTTTTTATTTTCACTGTTGTTCCACGACACAACACTAATCCCTATAATAATCTACCGCACGCCGGTTTAGCACAAAATAAAATTCAAATTTAAAAATCCTATTTATAAAGTAAATTAATACGAAATTAAATCCAACAAAATAAATTTCATTTTTATAAATAAGGCATACGTTTTAATCTTTTGCTAATATGTAACATTCGAGCTTCTCCGGTGTATCTTATTGAACTCGAAAATGTCTACGAAATTTCGAACGGAACCCTTTATTTAATGCAAGGTAGGTAGCATGCTCTTGTTCTGTTAGCCACGCCTTAATAGAAGTCTTAAGTAATTCGCAATTTTGTTTTTAAATGACAGAAATATTCGCACGTTGGACAAGATACACTTGAAAAGGTCGGAGGTTATACTGATAGAAACGTCGTGAGAATAAAATACAAAATGAGAAAAATAATCTGAATAATTCAAATAATAAAAAAATCTTTGTTTAAAATAACAGAAGGCCTAGTTTAAAGGAAAATTAACATAAAGCAAAATCTCCCGGGAAAAGATAGGTTGGGACAGCTAGTTCCAAGTCCAAACTATAACTTAAGATCCAGAAATTAAGATTATTCAAAACACACAAACCACCATTACAACCTGTTACAATGATCGATATTTGATAACATGTTTGTATAATATTGTCTTAAATAGGTTATATCTAATCAGAATCATGTGTAATAATATCAATAAAAATCAATGAAAATATTCTGCCTGAATGACGTTAAATATTTATGTTCCCATGAAATATTTCAGAGCCATATCTATCCATTCTCGCTCTAAGTGCTAGAAAATAGGAAAGAATAGAAAAAGTAAATATAACAAAAGAAAAGGATGTGTGTGTATTAGGTAACAAAAGAAAAAAAATATGGTTTATCAGTAGATAATAGATGGGAAGGTAGACAAATGAAACTTGATATGGCATTTTGGGAGTTTTGCTCAAGATAACGGTAACGGAACATCGATGTAGACATATTTAGATTTGATTTCCGGGCACCTTAATTGTGGTTATGAGTTTACGACAGTATGAACTATAGTTGGAACGCTTTAAGGAAAGCAAAGTGAGTTTGATACTTAACGACAGTCGTGGGTTGGACACTTGATGACAGTTGAAAGCTGGACACAGTTGAAGACAGATCGTGGCTTGGGCCAGGTCGGGAGAGCTTTGTGAGACCAATATGAACTGACAATATGAACACAGCCTCGACAGGATGATGTACTAGATTTTAGTCCTTAGAGGGTAGATTGTCGCATACAAATTAGGACCCAAACAATGTTTATAAAATGCGCCGAAGTCAATGCTATCCTGTTTTCTTCTTGTGTTTTGTTTTATTTTACTTTTATACTTGTGAACCCGTGTGTTCTCCTCGACGGCTACCAGTTCGAGAAATTGACGATATGGCCATAAAAAAACAGAAGATGGAGTAGAAAAACACGGCACACAACGATGGAGCGACGAGCAGACGGCGGAGGCACGTGTGGTGTCACAAATTCATCTAAAGAATTTTGCGAGTCCATACAACTCTCGGTGGTATTATTGCGTAAACGGCTAAGACATATCCGACCTATCGAATAGGCAACCTACACAGCCTCAGTGGTTAGTGAACACAGAAAGCAGACCGACCAACATCTTTCTTAGAAATGCACACATACATGCACGGAAGGACCGGGTTACGGAAGTACAAAAGTCTGAGCTCCAACCACTTGCTAGTATTGTTACCGGCTTTGAAAGCTAATATATCTCTTTTTAAACATGCCCATTTTTACGCTTTATATATATATATATATATATATATATATATATATATATATATATATATATATATGTATATATATATATATATACGCTGTATATATATACGCTATATAAATATATACACGCTATATATACGCTATATATATGTTTATACGCTATATATATATACGCTATATATATACGCTATATATATATATATATATATATATATATATATATATATATATAAGCTATATATATATATATATATATATCATGACCACACCCCTAACAGATATATTTTTACGCTTGTGAATATATATATATAGAGAGCCAAACAGCACAGTATGTGGATGACTATAATGCTCCCTATCTTAGGTTGATCATTTGGGAAGTGATATAAAAATTACTATTAGCGGATGAAGCAATGCTCTTTGTGTAAACAAATTGAGCTTAGGTATTTGGACAGTGTCAAATCATAGCAGCAGCCGTATAGCGCAACGGGTAGAAGCACTTACTGTCGATTTGGCGATCGGGTTTCGATCCTTGCTTAAGGTAGTTGCTTGTCTAGCCGCACTGATGAGCTGTGAAACAGCGACACAGTACTATGTGTTGACGGCTCTCTCTCGCTCTCTCTCTCTCTCTCTCTCTATATATATATATATATATATATATACATATATATATAATATTTATGTTTACATAAACACTTTAATATACACTATCATGACATTGTTTCCGTCAATTAGTTATGAATGACTGAAGACTTCACAGGTGACGTTACTTTTAAGAAAGTCAATGCTCAATGAAATAAAAAATAAAAAATCGAATTTCACAAAAATTTCAATTTGGAAAAGTCATGTTTTATATGAATAGCTATAACGAATCGGTAAAATGAAAAATGAAATAAAATATATATATATATATATATATATATATATATATATATATATATATATATATATATATATATATACGGGATACCTTGAATAAGTTTCTAGACTTTTTTGTACAAGCGTTTAAAATTGTCGCAGACTCTTGAAAATTTAGTGTCTTATTGCTTTACATTTTATCAGATGACCGACTAATTTTTGTAATTTCAGCTTCAAATGAACAACTACAGAAAGAAATGGAATACACCCTACTACAGCCTGATGGTTACACCTGATGAATTTCCTAAATGCAATCTGGACATGAGAATACTTTAGAACAACCATATGCATAAAATGCCACAGGAATTCTTGGGAAAAATGCCACAGAAGCGTACGCAATACTATAAACTACATTTGGACCATCTTGCATGAATCGAGCATCAGATTCAAGAAAGGCAAGGAATCAATGAAGGATGATGAGAAGTGTTGAAGGAGTAAGAAAGCTAGAACACCAGAGTTGATTGGTTAAATAAAAATATCATGTATAAGGACCGTCGTGCTTCTATAGAGACAATAAGTGAACAGTTTGATGTCAGTGTGGGAACTGTGTACACAATTATTCGGGAACTGAAGATGCGGAAGTTCTGTGCGAATACACCAGTCCACAACTTCATCATTGTCACAGACTATTTGACCAAGATGAGCAGCAAGACAGTTCCACATCCTCCGTATAGTTCAGACCTTGCTCCCTGTGACTTTTAGTTATGCTCTGAGCTCAAATAAAACCTTAGAAACTGTCGTTATGAGATAATTGAAGAGATTAAAAAGGCTGTGACGAAAGTCATTGATACGCTCACACAAAAGGACTTGTTGGAACGATAAAGCAAGTGCATTGCAATCGGAGAAGATTACGTCGAAGAGGACTAGAGTTTTGTGTACTAGCAATAAAAGTTCCTATACGAAAAAAGTCTGTAAACTTGTTGAAGGCACCTCGCATATATATATATATATATATATATATATATATATATATATATATATATATATATATATATATAAAGCTGAACGTCTGTGTGTGTGTGTGTGTCTGGTCACCTGGTCACGAAAAGGCTCCTATAAGGTTGACTATTTAAAAAACTGATTACATATAATGATAGGTGTATCGAGAATCAGAAATGGGTATGTTTGATCTGGCAGAACATTGGTTCATAAAAATTGTGAGGTATGCGTTCGCGCCTGGCGCCTAAAATATGGAAAAAAAAAATAAAAAAAAAACGTTTACAAGTGTTTTTGATATAGATGTACATAAGAATACTTTAATAAGTATGTTTCAACTTAAATAGGGATGGTATAATAAAATTGTGTGGACTGTGTTCGCGCCTGTAAACCATGGAAATATGGCACAAACTTTAACAAAGACTTTTCATATCTATTTGCGTAAGTATACTTTGATAATTATGTTTCAGTTTGAAGAAATATGGTATAATAAAATTATTGGGGGTTCGTTCGCGCCTGACCTACATAGAACATAAATATGTCACAAAGTTTAATAAGGTTTTTTAAAAGGGTGAAGGTCCACAATAACACCTTAACTTTAATCTTAATTCACGTTAGCTTTTATTTATTTTATTTTTTGAGTTGAATCATATTGTGTCGAATAAATTCACCTCATAAATTCACGTTCTTACAAATTTTGCATAACTCTGTTTTTTTGCTTCTCCACTTGCACGTGACACTCTTTCGAAAATAGATAAATAGATAAATAATAAAAAATAAGAACGTTACTTGTTATCATGTTAAAAGAAGGAAAAAATCCTGCTCACGTGATTACGTGTCTTTTTAAAAACATTTACATAACCTTTTTATTTTTATTTATATATCTGTTTAAGCTTTTTTTTGTCAGTATACTAGAAGGAATTCAGTTAATTTAAACCCTTTCTGCGTGTTCTTTACATTACAATAGTACAACCCTGAATCCGACGGCGAAATACTACACCGGTCAATACTATAAAACTGAAACAAGATGTTCTGCTTGAAAAGGGCGCCATTTTCTTCTTATTCATATTTGTATCGATCCTTTTCTTTAAAAAACTAAAGTAATAACGTGTTTACTTTTTTGATATCACATTTTGTGGTTTCGGATCATTTTACTAAAGTAAGTAAAGCTTCATTATTTTTCAAAACTGTTTTTGTTTCTTTGTTTTCGATATTTCGTCGATATTATTTAGTAAGAGTGTTTAGCAGAAAAACCAACAAACGACTACCCGAAAAAACAATATACAAGAAATAAATGTTACCATAGTCAATAAAAGATCAGTTCATGTATTTTTTGTTGTTTTGAAAGAGATTTAATGCTCTTGACTTGAAATAATTTCAGCGAACCGAAATTAAAACGAAATTTGAGGCGATAACTACTTAAATGAATGTTTATATGAACTACACATGCCATAATCGAATATTCCTGAAGCACAAAATAACGGAAAACATTAAAATATGTTTATAAATATTCCTTAAGTTGACGGAACTCTCTTAAATTGTGAACACAGAATGTTCAGGTTCACCTTTTTCAAATTGAAAACGGGGCTCTCCATTTCAAAGTCGCTGCCATTTTGATTTTTTAAAAACCGGTTCGTGAATTAAAAAGAAAAAATACAAACTACTTAAAAATACAAACCAATGAACTTTTCTACCATAAAAGTAACTTTTATTGACTATGGTAACATTTATTTCTTGTATATGTATAATATTATATATATAACATTTTCTCTTTGTAAGCAAACATCATTTTGTTGGTCATTCTTGGCTACGAATGGGATATAAAAGTTTATATAAAAAAATATAATTTCGCGAAAATTAGCTTTACTTTCATCATATTTTGCTTAGGGTAAAATTTTTTAGAATCAAAACCTATCTCTTTACAACCCCCCCTCCTTTTAATAACCTATCATACTTTCATCAATCAGTCCATTTTCCGTAGGCTGTTTTTGAACCCAGACAGGTACTTCTCCTAGTATATATATATATATATATATATATATATATATATATATATATATATATATATATATATATATATATATATATATATATATATATTAGATGCTTTGATTACTTTCACCTTCAACCATATCTGAAGCGAATGAAGTCAAAGAAATGTCGTAATTTGACACTATTGACAAATGAGTCCGAATGTTAGCGAACATGCTAATTAACGCCTTCTGAAACAATGGCGAGTTGGCTTGGAAACGACTCGCTCCTTTTGAATTAATAATTCTTTAAGCTTTCAGAATCGTAATTCTTGTATTAATTCGCTGCATGACCTACAGGTGAGAAGATATTAATCAGTACCAAGTTCAGATGAATGTATAAATGGCAATACTATTAATGTATACATTGTGACTTCTCTCCGAATGTATATAATAATATTCATTGAAATAAATGATTATTATTGGCATGGATAATGTATTACCGTTTGCGTAGGATCGCAACGTAGTTTAGCTTGATTAAGAAGAAAAATCATTTCAAAGACGTTCGGCAAAACCAGAATAAACATTCACAATTTTTATAACTCATGTATTCACCCAGGTACGTGTACCGGTAAAATATGATCAATTAACGACAGCCAACACTAAAGAACATTCCATAAAATCTTACAACAAACCGATTAGACTACTAGGATGGATAACTATTATCATATCTATTTTCTTATGTATCTGTATTTTATTAGTAGGGCTAGGACAACAGCATATTCTTTCCATTGTTTTGACTCTCGAGTGTGTATCCGTTGATATATGCTTTGATAAAGAGTGATGTGGTTCTCGGTTGATTAACTGTTTTATTGTGTCAGATATATACTCGAGAGTCAAAACATTGAAAAGAATATTCTGTTGTCATAGCCATATTTATTAGTAATGCACCGATAAGCTAATTTACCGATTACCTATTACGGATTAATCGGTCCTTTGTTGCATATTCTTCTATATAACAAGTGTCTATATAATTACTTATGTGTATCAACTCGTGTGTATACGCTAAATCGCAATATGTTGCATACTGCTATATATACTATGCGTGTGATTGTGTCCTTGCAGGTGTGTATCAACAAAAAAAGGTCTATCATGATCAATGTCTATGCCGATGTACAACACGTATAATAAAACAGCTCATTAGCGTTAGTCTGTGTCGCGCACACACAAAGAACATATTTCATTCTGTTATGTCGTCGTATCTTCTCATTATTCAAATTTATCTCTCTCCGAACGAAAGCAACCATAATAGGTTATATATTTGATATAAATTTATTCGCGTTTCGCAGTTTGCAACGGTTTCTTTTGATCGCTAAATCTTAATAAAGTCGAGTTCATACAAAGCTTCCTGAACGCGGGGCCAATCTTCTTCTTTGCTAACGCCTTATCAACTAGGACCCAAATCCTCTCGAAACCCCAACTCTCTGTCACCTACAGGACTACGTAATCACATCAACGTAGCCCAATGAACAGTCGCCTGATACTTATCACGTAATCAATTCTTATTTTCCTAAGTTAAAATTCTTGTATACACATTTAGCTAACATTCCATTTTTCCCGAATTCCAATTGTCTATTTAAATATTTCCTTTTAATACATTTTTTCTTTGATGAATATTTCACATTCAGCACCTCTACATCTCTATAACAATAATAATTTCCTCATTAGGTAACTCTTTCAGGTAACTCGACACCATCCAGAAGTCCAATATCCAACAATTTAATAATCGGCCAATTAAGCGGTAATCAGCTAATTAACAGGATTTCTAATTTTATCAGAAAATTTTGCTCTTATAAATGGTACTAATATTAATTCAACCAGCAGGCCGCCTGGCATTGCCTAGTCGTAAAATACGCTTAAATATGATATCTTGATTAATGCATATTCCGTATTTATTATTATATTATATTGGACCCAATATATTGTAATGATTTAAAAAAAGTTTTTAAAAAATGACTTGTGCCCCACCACCGATAGTCAAAACCAAAACGCTTAGCTTACGATTTATTTTTATTTTTTTTTTGCGTGAGCTATGACTAAACGTTTGCTGCAAGGCTAAAAATTAAAACATGAACCAATAGCTATTGCGTTACGCATGCATATTCGTAATGCCGTCGTGTGAGCTTCATCTGGCAAATTCCATTTTTGTTTTAATTTTCACACTTTTGCGCTGATTTTCCACAGCTAAAACTCAAATATAAGGTTTTGCATGAGTTCGAATAGTCTATATATGAAGTTTCATGTCTGTAGACCGAAAACTCACATAGGAATTTGGTAGGCAAAATTTTTTAAGCAAATATATATGCGCATACATAAATATATATAGAAAGACGTTTACGTTTACTATAAATTTTTTACGCAAATATTACGCAAACAGAAATCACGTAGAATATCTGTATGAATATAATTACACGTAATACTTAACTAAAGATGGTCATCCCATAAGAAAATCGAAAAAAAAAACTAATAATGAAAATGAATGTCTAAAAGAATATGCAAATTAGCTATATCTTTTGCAGATGAATGCAATTCCACGACCCATATATAACAAAGTTGTATTTTCTTTTAAATAAATAGAATAAAGGGTTTTAATATGAATGTCAATACAAACAAAGGTCTGCACTTTTCTTAACCTTCAGCGTTGTACTTAAGAGGCCTTCATATTCATTCAAAGTTTCATATGCTCCTTCGATTGCAATGTACTTGTTCGCTTTTTCCTCAATCAGCCGTCGTATCTTTGTTTTAATCCTCTTCCCAACTGATAGCAACCTTACATGTACGAGATCATGTAACTGCCATTGAACAAAATATACTGCCACCTCGAACATCGATAGTGCCTAAATTTGTGTTTATCTTCTTATTTTACGTATCTGACGGGTTTCAGGTACGAGTACCAGTGCAACTCTACAGAGGGTACACGCCAACTGTGAGCGCTTATTGCTGTGGTTCTTCACCGCGTTATTACACACTATTAGTTTCTACTTTAAATCACTGACAAAGAAAATTGTTACTCTTTCACTTTTCACGTTGAGGAATTTACGGTAAATTACGACCACGAAAGAACCTAAAATAAAGTATTCTTCATCAATCATACTCTTGTTCCTCATTTGTAGACTCGTGCTTCATTTTTAGACCATTGCTACCATCATATATATATTTTTATTTTTCTGGTTAAGATAATGCATATTTTATTGAGATAAAGTACTAATCAGACAAGTAATTAAAATACGTGAAAAAATGATTAAATATTGACAACAACCGTCAACCATTGTGGTAACTTGTTTCTGCTGGAAATATTTTTTTATGCCAATCTCAAGAATAAGAATATTCTATTTGCAAGTTATGTCAACCCATCATATCAAGGAGTGGCAAATCAGCAAAAACGTTTACAAGGACTAATATGTTAAACTATCTTAGGAAAGTAAATCTAGAAGAAGCACAAGTTGCAGATAAAAAAAACAGTGAATGTTCAAGAAAATACATTCCAGGAACAAGTGGCAGCAAATAGGAGCCTTCAGAGAAACACTAAACTACTATAGAATCAGTATTGGCCAAGAAAAAATATTGGGATATTAGTGACCAAAGGTCGCAATGGATGCATTTTCTGATAGGAGATGTTTGCTGTTGATGTTAATTTTATTTTATTTCGGACTATTAGTCTCATCTTATCTTTTTTTTTTATTGGTGCACCAATAAAAAAAAAAAAAAAAGATAAGATGAGACTAATAGTCCGAAATAAAATAAAATTAACATACAATGCTCATCTCAAAAATAAAAAATTCCAATTAAGGAATAATACATATATATTTGCTGTTGATATTCAACCATATTTTGTAACATCTGACATTTAGTATGCTTATAGCAAACTTTGTCTAAAAAAAGTACTTCATTGACAAAATAATTTCAGATAAATTTACAAAAAGTAATCTAAAAAATTCGTATCGTCTCTTGCTGAAATTATCATCATTCCTTTCACTACAGACATTTGAACAGTTACTACACATAATGCTCCAGTTTTGTTTGAATCAGTTTCACAGGTTATTGGCTTTCAAGTGACATTGAACAGTGCAAAGCTGTGCCTAGAGTTGGTCCTGCTCTGTAGTGTGTGGAAAATTATAGCTAACTGATCAAACATGAGCGAAATACTGACTTCTTCCTCTTAGAGTTTGGCCATTTATGTTCAGTAACTCTCCTCACATGGCTTATTTCTTTCTCCTCTATAAAACACGTCACGCCTTTTACGTTTTCCTTTTATGGCTTCCTCGCGCCGGTAGCAGAGAGATCGCACCTTTTTTGTTTATTTGATGTGAGGTTGTTTGTAGTATGACACTATCGTTTCCCGGCGAGGGTGACTTGGTTAAGGAACGTCCTAGGAACCGAACCAGCTCCCCGGGAGAATAAACGATATCTAACGATAGGCACATGGAAACAGTAACAGAACGGGTTGATATGTCGTCGGCTATAACCGGATGACATGGGTCCCTTCTCTAGTCTTCATTACATCGTTACAGACAGCATTTCCATCGTTGCATTAAAGGGAGTAACCGCAGACTGAAATCGAACGCTTGTACAAAAATAGCGAACAAACATATATCATTTATTTAAGTTAAAGAGTAGGAAGTATATTTAATCAGCCCATTGCGTGCACATTAAACTACTATACCCCCACCTCCGTGTACGGGTTGCAAGCTTCAACTGTGTTAAGACAATAGAATTATATTTAATTCTCTTTTTTCATTGAAAAAGAGAGAAGAAAGCGTGTGAGATAGAGAGAGAGAGTGAGAGAGAGAGAGTGGAGGGACATTCATTGGAACCTGCTTAATTATGGTGCTAAAATGGCGTCGTTTATTTTGACGTCCTACCTAGTGGTGACATCAGATGCTCACCGTTTTGATAAACGCCACGATAACACGAATCCACCCATTTGTGAGATGGCTTGTTCTGTAGAGTTTGGAAAATTATAATTTACTGATCAAGCGTAAGCAAAGTACCGCCTCCTTACTCGTAGAGTTTGGTCTCTGTCTATGCTCAGTAACTCTCACGGCCTCACGTGGATTATCTCGTCTTATATAAAACAACTAACACATCGTATCGCATAATGCCTTTCATTACAGGGCATTGCCTGATCGACCCCCCCCAAATATCCACCATCCGTAAAACTACTCCCTTCCCCTTCTATTTTCTCAAATCATAAGTAAAACCCTTACAAGTGTTTGGCTATGTAAAACGATCAACCACCGGCCTATCAAAGTTATGCTTTGAGGGTATGTTAGAAGGGAGAGCAAAGCCAAGGAGAAAGTGGAGAGAAAATGTGGTTGATTGGACATCTATCAACAGTTAGGAATCCACCAAGCAATTTGTCCTGGATCTGAAGGAATGTCGAAAAATAAGTCATGTGGGTTCGCAATCCACACATAGCGAAAAATGCGACTCATGATCTATAGAACACCACAGCTTTGCGCATTTCTCTTCCCTGGGGTTCTTGCGCCCGGAGCAGAGAGAACACACCTTTTTGTTTCTTTGAGGTGAAGCTGTTTATACTACTACAATCCCATTCCCTGGTACACACACAGGTGTAAAGAATAAGTGAAGAATTGCACGATGTTCTGGTTGAATATAAAATCCCAAGAAAGTTTTCTTAGTCTTAAGGGATTAAGGATCAAATAAGGTTGCTAGTGTAAAAGAATAATGTTTAGAGTCCTTAAAAAGCTTCTAACATACAATGAAATGCACAATAAATGAATCTATAATGCTTCAAACATACAATGAAATTCACAATAAATGAATCTATAATGCTTCAAACGTACAATGCAATTCACAATAAATTACTCTATAAAGCTTCTAACATACAGTGCAATTCATTATAAATTACTCTATGAGGCTTCTAACATACAGAGCAATTCACAATAAATGACTCTATAATGCTTCTAACATAAAATGCAATTCACAATAAATGACTCTATAATGCTTCTAACATACAGTGCAATACACAATAAATGACTCGATAATGCTTCTAACATACAGTGCAATTCACAATAAATGACTCTATAATGCTTCTAACATACAGTGTAATTCATAAAAAATTACTCTATAATGCTTCTAACATACAATGCAATTCACAATAAATGACTCTATAATGCTTCTAACATACAGTGCAATTCACAATAAATTACTCTATAATACTTTTAACATACAGTGCAATTCACAATAAATGACTCTATAATCCTTCTGACATACAGTGCAATTCACAATAAATGACTCTATAACGCTTCTAACATACAGTGCAATTCACAACAAATGACTATAATGCTTCTAACATAGAGTGCAATACACAATAAATGACGCTATAATGCTTCTAACATACAATGCAATTAAAAATAAATGACTCTATAATGCTTCTAACATACAGTGCAATTCACAATAAATGACTCTATAATGCTTCTAACATACAGTGCAATTCACAATAAATGACTCTATAATGCTTCTAACATACAGTGCAATACACAATAAATGACTCGATAATGCTTCTAACATACAGTGCAATTCACAATAAATGACTCTATAATGCTTCTAACATACAGTGTAATTCATAGAAAATTACTCTATAATGCTTCTAACATACAGTGTAATTCACAATAAATGACTATAATGATTCTAACATAACATGCAATTCACAATAAATGACTATAATGCTTCTAACATACAGTGCCATTCACAATAAATGACTCTATAATGCTTCTAACATACAGTGTAATTCACAATAAATGACTCTATAATGCTTCTAACATACAGTGCAATTCACAATAAATGACTCTATAATGCTTCTAACATACAGTGCAATTCATAAAAAATTACTCTATAATGCTTCTAACATGCAGTGCAATTCACAATAAATGACTATAATGATTCTAACATACAATGCAATTCAAAATAAATGACTATAATGCTTCTAACATACAGTGCAATTCACAATAAATGACTCTATAATGCTTCTAACATACAGTGTAATTCACAATAAATTACTCTATAATACTTCTAACATACAGTGCAATTCACAATAACTGACTCTATAATGCTTCTAACATACAGTGCAATTAAGAATAAATGACTCTATAATGCTTCTTACATACGGTGCAATTCACAATAAATGACTCTATAATGATTCTAACATACAGTGTAATTCACAATAAATGACTCTATAATGCTTCTAACATACAGTGCAATTCACAATAAATTACTCTATAATACTTTTAACATACAGTGCAATTCACAATAAATGACTCTATAATCCTTCTGACATACAGTGCAATTCACAATAAATGACTCTATAACGCTTCTAACATACAGTGCAATTCACAACAAATGACTATAATGCTTCTAACATAGAGTGCAATACACAATAAATGACGCTATAATGCTTCTAACATACAATGCAATTAAAAATAAATGACTCTATAATGCTTCTAACATACAGTGCAATTCACAATAAATGACTCTATAATGCTTCTAACATACAGTGCAATTCACAATAAATGACTCTATAATGCTTCTAACATACAGTGCAATACACAATAAATGACTCTATAATGCTTCTAACATACAGTGCAATTCACAATAAATGACTCTATAATGCTTCTAACATACAGTGTAATTCATAGAAAATTACTCTATAATGCTTCTAACATACAGTGTAATTCACAATAAATGACTATAATGATTCTAACATACAATGCAATTCACAATAAATGACTATAATGCTTCTAACATACAGTGCCATTCACAATAAATGACTCTATAATGCTTCTAACATACAGTGTAATTCACAATAAATTACTCTATAATGCTTCTAACATACAGTGCAATTCACAATAAATGACTCTATAATGCTTCTAACATACAGTGCAATTCATAAAAAATTACTCTATAATGCTTCTAACATGCAGTGCAATTCACAATAAATGACTATAATGATTCTAACATACAATGCAATTCAAAATAAATGACTATAATGCTTCTAACATACAGTGCCATTCACAATAAATGACTCTATAATGCTTCTAACATACAGTGTAATTCACAATAAATTACTCTATAATACTTCTAACATACAGTGCAATTCACAATAACTGACTCTATAATGCTTCTAACATACAGTGCAATTAAGAATAAATGACTCTATAATGCTTCTTACATACGGTGCAATTCACAATAAATGACTCTATAATGATTCTAACATACAGTGTAATTCACAATAAATGACTCTATAATGCTTCTAACATACAGTGCAATTCACAATAAATGACTCTATAATGCTTCTAACATACAGTGTAATTCATAAAAAATTACTCTATAATGCTTCTAACATGCAGTGCAATTCACAATAAATGACTCTAATGCTTCTAACATACAGTGCAATTCACAATAAATGACTCTATAATGCTTCTAACATACAGTGCCATTCACAATAAATGACTCTATAATGCTTCTAACATACAGTGTAATTCACAATAAATTACTCTATAATACTTCTAACATACAGTGCTATTCACAATAAATGACTCTATAATGCTTCTAACATACGGTGCAATTCACAATAAATGACTCTATAATACTTCTAACATACAGTGCAATTAACGATAAATGACTATAATGCTTCTAACATACAGTGCAATTCACAATAAATGACTCTATAATGCTTCTTACATACAGTGCAATTAAGAATAAATGGCTCTATAAAGCTTCTAACATACAGTGCTATACACAATAAATGACTCTATAATGTTTCAAACATACAGTGCAATTCACAATAAATGACTCTATAATTCTTCTAACATACAGTGACATTCACAATAAATGACTATAATGCTACTAACATACAGTGCAATTCACAATAAATGACTCTATAATGCTTCTTACATACAGTGCAATTAACAATAAATGACTCTATAATACTTCTAACATACAGTGCAATTCACAATAAATGACTCTATAATGCTTCGAACATACAGTGGAATTTACAATACATTACTCTATAATTATTCTAACATACAGTGCAATTCACAATAAATGACTATAATGCTACTAACATACAGTGCAATTCACAATAAATGACTCTATAATGCTTCTTACATACAGTGCAATTCACAATAAATGACTCTATAATGCTTCTAACATACAATGCAATTTACAATAAATGACTCTATAATACTTCTAACATACAGTGCAATTCACAATAAATGACTCTATAATGCTTCTTACATCCAGTGCAATTCATAATAAATGACTCTATAATGCTTCTAACACAGTGCAATTCACAATAAATGACTCTATAATGCTTCTACCATATAGTGTAATTCACAATAAATGACTAATGCTTCTAACATACAGTGCAATTCACAATAAATGACTCTATAATTCCTCTAACATACAGTGCAATTCACAATAAATGACTCTATAATTCTTCTTACATACAGTGCAATTCACAATAAATGACTCTATAATGCTTCTAACATACAGTGCAATTCATAATAAATGACTCTATAATGCTTCTAACATACAGTGCAATACACAATAAATGACTCTATAATGCTTCTAACACAGTGCAATTCACAATAAATGACTCTATATTCTTCTACCATATAGTGTAATTCACAATAAATGACTAATGCTTCTAACATACAGTGCAATTCACAATAAATGACTCTATAATGCTTCTAACATACAGTGCAATTCACAATAAATGACTCTATAATTCTTCTTACATACAGTTCAATTCACAATAAATGACTCTATAATGCTTCTAACATACAGTGCAATTCATAATAAATGACTCTATAATGCTTCTAACATACAGTGCAATTCCAAATAAATGACTGTAAAGACAATCATTACAACTGAGAGAAATAAAGGCTCTATCTTTAATTACTCTATATTAGCAATTAACAAGTTAACTGAAATACAGGATTAGCTTTATCTGGGGGAAAAAATATTGTTGAATTCAACATATTGTACGCTGAAAAACAATTTAGAACCCCCCCCCCCAAAAAAAAACCCAGAAAAGTCCATGTAATGTATGCTGTTGATAAGATTCCTACCTTAACAACTTACAAATGAAGACTTGTTCGAAAATTGTCAAGCTATTGAGTCAATTTTCGTTAATACTTTGGGCGCCTTTGAAAATTGGGCATATCATATCACATTTGGATACGCCACATTCAAGCCATAACATTTTTAAGCAATATTATATATAAAATATTGAATATTTCATTAACTTTTTACTGCCTTTTAAACTGGATCGCTTCAGATCATATATATATAGAAATATATATATATATATATATATATATATACTATGCGCTGAAGATTCCCGAAAGGATGAAACACTAGTGTCTGTAGGTATTTAACTATTATAGTAAAAAATAATTATGTCAAACCCTTTAAGAAACTCGTTTCTTATCGGTGAGCACTTTTAGTTGAATTAAGTCGGTCAATTTAGCTTTTATGCATAGATCATCGTATAACGATTAGATCACTGTGACTGATGTTAAAATGTTTAAATTCAATGTTAGTTCTCATGGTTAATGGTAGCCGATTGGATACGGTTTTTGCTAATCGAGCCAGAGATGGCTCGTGTTGACGTGTTCGAATCTGTCGATTGGTGTTAATCGCGGCACCCTGCACTAAAGATTCCCGAAAGGATTAAACTCTAGTGTCTGTAGGTATTTTACTATTATAGTAAAAAATAATTTTATATCTATATTTTTGTTCGTATATGTATAAATAATTATAACTGGATTACAGTATTTGAACTTCTCAGCATATACGCCTGAAATTCTGCTACAACAAGACCCTACCACCGGCGATTATGTATCTATGTACGCTTGAGTCATATAGACCTTTTTGCAGCTTCCTTTTTATTTATTGCTCGGGTACCCAGCAGTTAATTTTTATATGTAAAAAACAAAAAAAAACAAAAAACAAAAACCCCCAAACTTCTTTATATATATCTTTCGTTTCTCTCCTCTCTATATAGATTTCCTTCTTTCTTTTACTTATTATCTTATTATTATTTTTTCGCTACACCCCCCCTATCTCCACACCCTGTGTTATTATATACATTTCATCTATCTCCTCCCTGTATAACCAACCAATTCCTATCCTTCTCATACCTCTCTATTTTTCTGCTGCTTATCATATTACTTTTATTATACACTTTTTATGCATTATAACCTTATATTTGTTTATTCTAAAGAACATTATTATTAAAATCTGTAGCATTATTAAGATTATTTGATACTTTTTATTTTATTATATTCCTCTATTTTTCTTCTTCTCCTTCTTGCTCTTCTTCTTTTTCTTCTTCTTATTACTTTTATTAATATCTTGACCATTATATCTTTATTATTATTGGTTCACAAGGAGTTTTCAAAAAGGTCATCGAAGATCTCTCCTTGAAAACAGCATGTGAGTTGCCCTGGAAGCTGAGTGTCAACAAGTTTCCTCAGATTTCCAGTACTCTCCACCTCTTTCAATAATATTTGCAAATACATTTGCATTATCGCCACAGCTGCTTGCCATTGATTTCTCGTTGGTCTACCATTTTTAATTATTACGACATCTGGTCTTCTTCCTTGGATGGGTTTACCAGTTTGTATGTCCATGTCTCATAGGATTTTGTAATTCTTGTTTCAAAGTACCGTTTTTGACTTATGTTTATACCACTTGTCTGTGCACTCGAAATGCAGTTCTTTACATAATTCCCAGTATACTGCCCTTCTCACTTGGTCAAGCACTAATTGTTTTTTATTATTTTTTGTTGAAAACTATACAGTTTATTCGAACTTAGTCGTTAAAGAAGGTTTTAAAGATTATTGAAGTATCCATTCAAAGAAATAAGATAATTTTGGTAGGGGTCGAATACTTTTGCGCACAACTGTATATATATATATATATATATATATATATATATATATATATATATATATATATATATATATTAGATGCTTTGATTACTCCCACCTGCAACCATATTTGATATTTCGGTTATTGTACTGATTATCTGAAGCGAATGAAGTCAAAGAAATGTCGTAATTTGACACTATTGACAAATGAGTCCGAATGTTAGCGAACATGCTAATTAACGCCTTCTGAAACAATGGCGAGTTGGCTTGGAAACGACTCGCTCCTTTTGAATTAATAATTCTTTAAGCTTTCAGAATCGTAATTCTTATATTAATTCGCTGCATGACCTACAGGTGAGAAGATATTAATCAGTACCAAGTTCAGATGAATGTATAAATGACAATACTATTAATGTATACATTGTGACTCCTCTTTGAATACAAAGTATTATTCTTAGCCATAAATATGGCAATTATTGGCATCGATAGATTATCACCGTTTGCGTAGAATCCCAACGTTGTACGACTTGCTTAAAGAAATAAGATCACTTTAATAAAACTTCAGGAAAAAGGGAACATACAGGGTTAGGCGATGAATTTGTCGTCCTAAAGAAAACAACACTACAGCTTTATTTTAAAACTTTTATTGAAAAATAAATCAGTTCAGGTAACTTGATTATATAGTAGAGCTGACATCTGTTCAATGCCTAAATCACCGCCTCGATCGGGTCCGGAACTGGGAACTTCCACAAGCGATGGCGGGAGCTCAGCGAATACTCGGCGGATAGCGGCAATCATGCTGGCTTTGATGTTTTAGGATGTCACGTTCGTAAGTTTCTCGACGTATGACGAAACGGAGTAGTCCAGCGGGTTTAGGTCGGGGAAGAAGAGGGGCCAATGAGAGAAGGGTACAAACTCGTAGCACTCCTGAAGCCAAGCCTGGGTCTCATTAGACTTGTGGGCCGGCGCCGAGTCCTGCTGCCTCACCTAGGGTCTGCCAGCAGCAACCTAATTGTACCAGGGGACCATTACACTCTTCAGCACATCCAAGTGGTGACTTTCAAGCCGACTTCGAAGATCTGAGATGGTATGCCTGTGGCCGGTAAGTTTGTTTTCAAAGGGCTCGAACACCGTTGATAACTAATATGGATTCAAAATAACTTCGTTTATAAACGGGGTATCTAAGTAAATATTCAACAAATTACCTAGTTACCGATGAAGAAATGCTGCATAATCAGTTGGCTTTGTTTCAAGAGCAATAAAAAGCATTTGATTCCGGCTGGAATATATATATATATATATATATATATATATATATATATATATATATATATATATATATATATATATATATATTTTTTAGTAATGTGATTGATAATTTAAAAATCAAATTATAATAAATTAAAAATCCATTTCATAAGAAGGAACAACAACAAAATCAATTATTTGTACGATCGTTTCGGAAAACAGTGTTTTTATTGTGGTAGACACCAAGTTACGGACAATAATTATTACATATAGTTTTTTATCAAACAAGGTTTCCTCATCAGCAAATATTGGGAAAGGTTTTTATTAAATGTAAAAGACACCATAAATAAACCTAGCATTAAAGTAAGGCAGATGTATCTGGAAAAAATTAAAATAAAGGTATGGATTTAAATTTGATAAGAAAATTGATATGGGTTAGAGATAGAAATAAAATAGAGTAAAATTATAAATATAAATTTGGTTTAAGTACAATATTATACATACATACATACACAAATATATACATGCATATATATGAAAAAGTACACACATATATACATATACATAAATATTCATATATATACATAAAAACATACGTACAAATATTTACCTTTTAATTTTTCGCCTTTTGTAATCAGGAACTATGGTTAAAGTACTCATATAGATGCTTACTATAGCTTTTCAGCTGATGAAATGATAAATTATCAAAAAGAACGCTTGTCTAATAATTTATTTCCGTTAGCGTACTTTTGATTAAAGGACGCCAAGGTTTAGAATTCGAAAGAAATTGGAGGATAATGTTATTTGTATAATTAAATAATGCAAGGGGGATAATTAGTCATATTTCCTTAATTAAAGAATGTAAGGGAGATAATTAGTCTTACTTAATTTATTACAGAATAATAAAAAAATATTGTAATCTATTTTACTAATAAATAATTTTTAATTATTTAAGGTGGTTTATATTTATTAAATTTAAACCAACGTTTATGACTGCATGTGAATATTAGTTCCTCTCTTGAATTTAATAGGGTGGTTGTATTTTTTTATCTTCATATTTCAAAATTTTTAGGGTCTCTTTTGTACATAGTGCACAGAATTTATCTCCTGGTTTATATGGTTTGCAAGAGTCAATTACTTGCCATTTCAACTTGAAAGAAATATTGTTATTCTTGAGTTGCCATATATACTTGGATAGAGTAGTTTGGTTTGACAGAGAGTTATTTTTAAAAGAATATTTGTGCGTTGAAATTCTATGTTTTATTAGGCCAGATGTGCAACCAAAATATATTGCCTCTTGTTTATTGTGATTATTTTCCGTTAGGTCTGGTGCTGGATTATTATATGGTGGGTTGGTTTGTAATTGATCGGTAGATTGGTTAAAGTTGGTTTCATTATTTAATCTGGTAGTTGAGTTATGGCTGTTAATAGATTCATGTAGATTTGGGGGTTTTGATACTGTACAGCTATAGATTACATTTTTAATTTTACATGAGCCTTGTAGGGGACATTTATTTTTTCCTCTACAGTCACAGTCTGCTATATTTTGTATAATTGTATTTTGTAGCTTATTAATTTTCTTGCCATTAGAATTAATTATTTTTTGATGAAGGTTAGGCATAGTAGAGTAAGAGACTTTGATTGTATTCTTATTGAAAATTTTATTATATCTATGGGGGGCTTTAAAGTTCCTACCTAATATTTTAAAAAATTCTCTGGCTATGTTTGTCTTTAGGTTTTTGGAATATGGAGGGTTGAATCATAGGGTCTCCTTATGTCTATTCTTACGTTTAAGGGTTTTGGTTTGTTGCTTATTTGTATTATTATCTAATATTTGTGGTTTGGTTTTATCTTTTTTTTGTCTCTTGGTCATTTTTCTTAACTCGTATACGGGAAGACATTGCCATATTATATGTTATTACGCTCTTAATAGGTTTATTTTCTATGCAGTTTATGTTTCTATCATTTTTATTTATGAATTTAATTTGCGAATTGTATCCCGAGTTTTTAAGGGCTTCATTGTAATATTTTTCATTTTTGATAAATATGGATTTTACTTTGATGCTAGGTTTATTTATGGTGTCTTTTACATTTAATAAAAACCTTTCCCAATATTTGCTGATGAGGAAACCTTGTTTGATAAAAAACTATATGTAATAATTATTGTCCGTAACTTGGTGTCTACCACAATAAAAACACTGTTTTCCGAAACGATCGTACAAATAATTGATTTTGTTGTTGTTCCTTCTTATGAAACGGATTTTTAATTTAATTATAATTTGATTTTTAAATTATCAATCACATTACTAAATATTAAATTAGCTCTAGGATATTTACCTATCGAGCTTATTATATATCTAAATTACAACGAGCACTTTTTCTTTCCCTGTATTTTAATTAAGCTAGTAAATTTACTATTACATTAAAATACACTCTGCTCTTTAGACTATTGTTCTAATCTCTTTTAAATATATATATATATATATAGTAATTTATAAAATATATATGGCGATTAATCTACACTGAATATTCGGCGTTTCATTCATTCTAGGATTCCTCAGGCTTATGCGCGAATTCTCTGGTTGTTTATCGTTTTTATATGGTCCCTTTTCTATTGAGGATTTAGTTAGCCAATCAGCTTTCTAGTATCCACCGCGCCCCTTCCTATCAGCCAATGGGCATGCATTTTATCGGACAAAGGATTTGTTTTAAAACTAGGTCAGTGGTTGTTTTTAGTTTATATATAAATATACATATGTGTACATGCATATATGCACATATATATACATATATATATATACATATATATACATACATATATGTGTGATTTTCTATTGTTTTTGTTAGTTTTAAAACTATTTTGTATCGCTATCCTAGAGTAAGTTTTATTTTGTGACCACAGTTATTTGCTATTTCTCTTCTACAGTTTAATAAATGTTGGGGTTCTTTAAAGTACAGGATAGCAATTTTTTCATGAAGGCATAATCTACATGGGTCGTCTAGATGCCTACACGTGGTAGCTTGTCTTATTATTGTCCATTCGACTACCGGCGAATGTCCGCTCTCTTTGAGTCCCCAGTATTTATTCGCTAGTGTTGTTTTTATACGGTGTTTTTTATTGTTGAATGTACTTTTGTGGTCATAGTATCGGGTTTTGAAATCTAAGGAAGCCATGCCTACGTAATATTTCTTGTTATTCGGGGTTTCTTTCGCAAATATTGTTGCTTGATAAACTACGCTTTTAGTTAGACATTTGTTTTGAACTGGGCAAAGTGTGCAGTGTCTACAATTGCATTTATCTTGTTCGTTATCAGTATTTTTATTTATAGCATGGTTGTTCTTGTCCGGGGTTGGTTTATTATTATTATTATTATTATTATTATTATTATTATTATTATTATTATTATTATTATTATTATTATTTCTGCTAGTGTTAGTTTTATTTTTGTCATGGTGTTTACTTTTTTATTGTTTAAATTGTTGTTGTTTACATTGTTTTTATTTAATATTTTGTTATTATGTGCTTTAATTATCATCTCTACATTTTCAACTGTAGGATAACTTTAAGGTATTTTTATTGAAGATTTTGTGTAAGGGGTTGGTTGCGGGAAAGTGTTTGTATGGGGCCGTATACCAAATTATAGTTCTTTTTCTTCTATTTTTAATTTTATCATAGTTATTGGTGTTTTGTTGCTTATATTTGATATCGATATTTTTGTATCCACTATTTTTTTAGGGCTGTTTCGTAGATATTGGTTGACCTGTTAAATGCATTTTCATCGCTTGAGTTATTACTGAGTCTACTTACGATCGAGTTAGGAATGTGTTTTATAATTGATGGTGGGTGATTGGACTTGGGGTTTACGTAAATTGGAGTAGCGTTATCTTTTAAGTAGGGTTCATATGTGTTTTATCTAAATTTAACGTATATATATAATTATTCACTATAATAATTATTACATACCTACAGACACTAGTGTTTCATCCTTTCGGGAATACATCAGTGCAGAGTGTCACCGGTCGATAGATTCGAACTCGGCAACAGAAGCACGCTCTGGCTTCATTAGCAAGGACCAAATTCATTCGGCCATTATTAACTGCGAGAAATGCTGTTGAAATTTACACATTTATTTTTTAAATGTGTTTTAACGTATATATATATATATATATATATATATATATATATATATATATATATATATATATATATATATATGTGTGTGTGTGTGTGTGTGTATTTTAATTCCATTTTCACCCCAAACAAGGCACAATGGTTAGTATCGGGGACATAAGGTGCAGGGATACTATGTAGGAGGTTGAGCAGCAAGATATCTGTTCACATTACACTTGAACTTCTGCATGTCAGTACAGCTAAGAAAACAAGAACCCGAAGGGAGTTCCAGACTCTAGCAGTTCTGGAGAAGAAACTATTAGAGTAAAAGGCCTTCTTACATCTAGAGATCTCTACTGTGTAGGGATGAGATTTTGATGATTTTAGGATTTGTCATAGATATTTACGTCGAAGAGGTACAAGGGTTTGTAGTTCGTCAGAACATCCGCCATTA
Source organism: Euprymna scolopes (assembly GCF_053919585.1). Taxonomy (NCBI): domain Eukaryota; kingdom Metazoa; phylum Mollusca; class Cephalopoda; order Sepiida; family Sepiolidae; genus Euprymna; species Euprymna scolopes. The sequence continues at coordinate 24,113,128 of NC_136503.1, read as the reverse complement.
AAATACTTGTCGAACAGGCAAAGGGATGCAACATTTCGTCGATGGGACAGAGGTTGAAGTTTGGATGAACGTTCAGGAATTATCAGGTCTTGAACTGTCATCCAAGCTTCAGTTTTTATCAAATATGACATCTTAGCAGCCATTTTTACCGACTAAAATTTAAATTTAATTTGTTTCGTAAGTTCAACTTTCCTTAATGTTAAGTTTCAAGTCTGTAGATCAAAATTTTACAAAGTAGTTTTATAGAGGTCGTTTCGCACAATTCATTTGAGTCATTCTCGTACACTTTTTGCTGCTGCTGATACTACTCTTCCCCAGCACCCTCCTCCTCTATTTCATCTTCTAGTCTTAAAACACAAATAAAAATATTTTTCAGACGAAAAATGATTATCCGAGGAATTAAGGTTGCAGAAAATCCTAGCGGACAAGGCAGGCAGATAGAAGAATCATCGCTCCGTTTCCTTTGATCGCGAGCATAACATAATTTAATTCCCGGATTAAAGTGATTGAATAACTGATTTATTTCCAAAGCAACAGGAAACTGTAGGCCCATAAACATATGCAAGTCTGTTTTTATAACATAAGTTCTAAAACCGATCGTAATGTCGTAACATTAAATGAAAATTTAAAAATGTTTATGTATATATCTTTTAAAAGTCAACGTACGTGTGTTCGTCTCGCTTCAATATGCAAATTTAATGTTAAAGAAAGGGAGTGTTGATCTTAATCTAAATAATAACTCATTATAATAAAGAATGGTGAAGAATAATAATATAGGTAAATCTTTATCTTAATAATTTATCATAATAATAAAACAAAATAAAAGAAAGAATTTCTTTCACATTTAATGTGATGACAACCCCAGTCGTTAGACAATGGCTTTCTGCATTTAGTCTAATGTACTGCAGTATTCCCCTATCAACGTCGCAGACAAAGTCCAATGGAAAGGCAAGCCAATACGGTCGGAGCCAGTGCACCTGCAAGAATTGCTAGAAAAGTGTTGCAGTGCTTCTCTATTCGCCCATCGGGACTCCAAACCGAATTTTTGTCAGGGCTTATTCCCTTAGCCTTTGCCTTTCCCAAGGTATCCACAAGGCAGTGAAGCTATTTGCCGATAACTGGTGAAAATTTGAAAATATTTCCAATTTTGATGAAAATAACGAAGATCCTTATCGTATTTATGATAGTGTTAAAATAAAAGCGAAATAGACACAAAAATTACTCCTTGTTCTTTCATATTTTTGAAGTAGATAGAAATTAATCTAAGGAAAGCATATGCTTTTTTAAATTTATTTTTTTGTTAAACTTTACTTGCGTATTTGCTTTTTAAGAAAAATTTAACTCGCAGTGTTTTTTTTGTGGTTGTTTATTTGAAGGAGTAAATTTTACCTCGATTAGTTGTTTCGTTTTTTTTTTTGTTTTGTTTTTTTTAAGAATTACTTTTTTTTTCAATTTTCACTCCAAACAAGGCACAGTGCCACTTTGAAGTAGGGGGCTACTATTGAGAAGTTGCAGGGATATTATGAAGGGAGATGAGTAGCAAGGTGTCTGTTCATATTACACTTGAACTTCTGCATGTCAGTACAGTTGGGAAAGCAGAAACCCGGAAGGGAGTTCCAAAGTCTAGAAGTTCTGGGGAAGAAACTATTGGAATAGAAGGCTTTCTTACACCTAGGGATCTTTACTGTGTAGGGGTGGGATTTAGCTGCTTGTCGGATTTATCGGGGGTATTTACGTCGAGGGGGTACAAGTGCTTGTAGTTCGTCAGAGCATTCACCATTTAAATACTTGTAGAACAGGCACAGAGATGCAAAGTCGATAGGAAAAAAAGCTGAAGCCTAGATAACAGTTCAGGATTTATTGGGTTGGCGATTCTCTTTTGAATCATGTTCTGGAGTGAGAGACAAGTAACAGATGCACCAGCCCAAATGTGACAACAATACTCCATACATGGGCGAATGTAAAATGGTGGCCTTATTACTTCACGCATGACAGCAGTAAGAAATCAATTGTTATTGATAAAATTAAATTACTTACTACAACGCCGAGTAACGCTGTTAGTAAAATAATGAAACTGTTAAAATTGTCTTTTTGTCAATTGAATACTTTAGAATTTAGGAGTAAAGCAGAGTAAGAGGGGAACTTAAATAAATGGCGTAAATATCAAACACTAAAGTAATAATGGCAGCATCAGTAGAGTAATGAAAGAGGAAAATTTCAATAACTAAAAGACGTAAATGAAGAAGAAAAGAAAATTAAAAAGTAGCAGTAAAAGGAGTAGTAGCAGCGGAAAATGAAAGTATCCTGGTTTGAGGTAGTTGCCTGTCTAGCCGCACTGATGAGCTGTGATACAGCGAAACAATATTGTATGTGGATGATTATGTAACAGTTGGGCCGCTTTTTTCAAAATTTCACACGGAGGTACTTGATGTGCCCATAGATGCTTGTACGTAATTATTTTCATCGGAATGCGTCTGATAACTATCGAATGTCGATAATCGAAAACAATCTGATTAACGAAGGAAGTCCGATTTTGACCAAAGTTAACACTCTTATACAACCTAATATCACAACTGCACTTGAGAAGTTATATCGCCACACAAGCAGAAAGATGCAGCCTATGAAATCAACTAGATTCTATTATAAGAGGGGGCCGCGTTCGAAATGAAGCTTTGTTTTTCGGAGCACAAGTGAACTATGATACTTAACTTTTGTAGGTTTAATTTTAATTCAAGTGATTATGTAAAAATACTTTCATAAAATCAACAATTGATTCGTTGATAAAACAGGTAAGCGATCGAAAGGAATGTTTCTGTTTAGAGCACAACTGAATCATGATACTTGACTTTAGCATTTTTAACTAGAAGTGAAGCCATTATTTACAAATAATTTCATAAAACTAACAGTAAATTCTCTACAGTGCAATGTAGACTACAATCTATTGTGAATTAATCACTGCAGGGAAGCATGTGAAGCTTCCGCCCGGGACACTGTAGGATCCTTAACTATAGCAGGCAATCAATCGATTTGGTTTAAAAAAAATAAGCGATTTCATCGATTTTAATAACACTAAAAGTATGGAAGGATGGAACATTTGTTGATCCTAATTCGATTCCAGACAACGTCGGGTCTCCCTGCTAGTAAATATATACACACATACAAACCCATGTATATATTCTTTTTATCGAGTACTGATGTCATATCTGAGGAGCGGCGGCTTAGATCACTCTTTCCTCCTTGGAAAACCGACTTCGAAATCTAGTGGGAGATATTCCTTTCTTCTCCCTGTTACGTCTTTCTTAGAGAAGAAACGTTGTGAGCTTATTTCAACTCTATCGTTATTTTCGTGACAGGTGCTGGACTCAGCTTCGCTTTGTGGTTCATTTCATAGAACATTCACGGCAAACAATCTCAAAAATTACCTGCATAATATACTCGGTGAACCAAGTGCAAGAAACACACAAACAATCAAACTTAAAGGAGTGGTTAGAATCTTGGTTTGAATGCATGAAATAATGGGTTACTGCTTGACACCCGTTAAGATCCCTTGCTCAAACAATATAAGAAAATAGAAAATATAAATTTTCGAACAATAATAGGAAATAGAAAAAATGCATAGCTGTAGCAGGTGTTATTACTTTACGTCGACTAAGCAACGTTTTCAATTAGAAATAACTTATTTTTAAGAGTTTCCTAATTAAAGATTGGGATCTATTGTTCGACACTTTCAACGGATAATTACAAATAGCTTTCAAAATTTTTAACATTGGAGTCATCAAGTCTATATCAGTGCAAACACGAAATAGATCATTGAAAATGGCGCATAAGTGGATTTTCTTCCGTTTTCTCCGATTTCTTTTGTCGTCAGCACGCAAAGACAGCAAAGATAAAACGCAGCAACTGATGACATATTTTTATATTTTTATAGCAAGAAACATATGAACAAATATAGTGCGTGTCTTATTGCTATTTAAAGAAGCATTAGTATATGCTAATGAGTCACTGCTTCTCAAGGTAGGAAGGCCATTCGAGAACAAGGGTTAATATTAGTTTGCGAGGAACAACACCCTGAGAGAATAAATTAAATTATCAGAATTTGATTATTGGAATGGGTGACTTGAAAAGGGTTTGTTAGCAAGGACCTGGGACGCAGTGGTTAGAGTACTTGGAAAAAAAATTAATTGTAAAAGTGATATTCTCCTGACAGTTGACGGTTCAATCCTCAGTGTGGACGACCGAAAAATACGATTGCGAATTACTACGAACGACTTACGGAATGAGAGTATGCTACCTGCATGGAATAAACACATGGTCCCTTTTGAAATAAATACAGATTTCGACAGAAACATTTTCGACAAGATACACCCGAAGAAGGTCGGAAGTTACATCGACCGAAACGTCGTGAAAAATGGCACACAAGATGAGATCAGTAGTTCGAAGAATGCAAATAAAAAGATAGAACCAATCGTTATTTTCATGACAAGTGCTGAACTCAGCTTCACTTTGTGGTTCATTTCATAAAACATTCACGGCAAACAATCTCAAAAACTACCTGCCTAATATACTCGGTAAACCAAGTGCAAGAAACACACAAACAATCAAACTTAAAAGAGTGGTTAGAATCTTGGTTGTAATGCATGAGAAAATGGGTTACTGCTTGACACCCGGTATGACTCACTAGCTCGAGCAATATAAGAAAATAGAAAATATTAATGTCCTTATCTATTTAAAACGCAGATTACAAACGTATGTTAAAAAGAACTTCCCATACAACTTACAATGCAGTTGTTGAAATAATTACTTTTATCATACACCTTATTATTGTTTCCTGTGTAGTTGTTATATATGAGCGCTAATTATATAAAGAGACAATAGTAATGAAATCAATTCCGTAACTATATAGTTAATGATATTATTAGATATATCATACGTATCACAGCCTTTTTGTAATTGCTTGCATTTCACGGTTAAAATGAAAAAGTGTTTTAGAAATTAGGTTTTTCCTACTATCAAACAATGTGAATTATGTGAAAGATATGCTGTGCTCTTTCTGTAAATCCCCCTTGCGATTCGGAACAAGCGAAGAAAATGGTTTCAACATAAATTCAATAGAAAAAATCTGAAAATCTGACACTTAAATAAAATGGTCAAATAAAGTATACAGTATGTCTCAATAGAATAATTCATATATTATGTTGAGAAGAAGGTACTTGCGAAATTTTAAAATTTGATTTCAAATGATGTACTTTCAAATATGTCTTCGTTATAATAATTTTACTTCATGTGTCATTTTAAAGAGCGTTTTTTTTTTGTTCACACTATATAATCGTTTAAATTACAACCGTTTTAAAACAATTATGTTTTTCTTTTCAGAACGTTGAATACAAGATGGGGAAAAAAAAGAAAATTCACACAATTTTCTTATTCAAGCTAGGCCGAAAACCTGTTGAAATAGGTCGCGATTACAACGAAGCTTTTGGCAGAGGAACCACTACTGAACGCACAGCACAATGATGATTTAAGACGAGAGTTTTGAAGATGATGGGCGCAGTGTTCGACCATCAAATGTTGACAATAATCAGTCCAAGCCAATCCACACACAACTGTCTAAGAACTTGACTTGAAATTTGATAGATAAGATATTAGAACCTGTGGTACAAATGCGATTTATTTTAGTTGAAAAAATAGCTTCTAAGGAATCAAAATTGAAAAATTGGAACTTCGCGACCGTAATTCGACGTAATAAGTATGTAAAGCCGTTTCACAAGTAAGTCGAATTCTACCTTTTTAGGCGACTACGTGTGAAAAGAAAGAAGAGGCTTGAAGTTTTGTTCCAAGTTCTGCAGAAGGGCAGGTCCTGTAGAATCAGCAGAAAAGAAAGTCCTGTAAAGTCAGCAGACGAGCAAGTCCCAAAAAAATCACACACACACTAAGGTACTCTTAAAGCTGCAGCAGTTCACCGATACGATCACACTGACGTCGATCCTAGAAAAAGACACCCCCATGTTCCAAACACACTCCCTTTATCCTTCCGGCGTTCGTCCTCGGTTAATCAGCAGCCAAAGAACGGTCACGTGGGGCCCAGTGATGATCGCACAATCTACAAGATGAGGACGGCGCCATTTTGGAATTTCTCCCGGGTTTCGGCCATGCACGTACGCACACCGTAGGAGCGTTCCAAGGTAAGGCATGACGCGCAGACACGTGGGCGCTTCCTCCCTTCATTTTCTTCGACTCTACAGTATGTTCTATGCATGTGTCTTTAGATGGTAACGAATAACGCTAAAGAGCTAAATGTTTGGATTTCGAATCTAGCTTTGAAAACTTTTGAAATCACTATTATATATTTGGGTACAATCAATATAGAATTGATTTTTACCAGTTTTAATTTTTTAATTTTTCTAATAATACTTTTTTTGTTAAACAAAAAATAATTAATGTGTATTTCATATGTATCACAGACGTTTGCGATTCTTCATTGAATCGTCTTCAGCTGACAAAACCAAATGAACAATGACAAAGAAAAAGGTAAATTTACATAAGATATAGAAATTCATACAGGAAGGACGATCTCGCACTGTTCGAAGACAGACGGTAACGATTTAAATTCGGTAACGCTAAAATTATCGTCACAGTATAAAATTGTATTACGTTAAGTATTGTAAAATGTTATTTTTTCGAAGTGGAGAGCTTACTTGAGCGGCTGGGGTCCAGCAGAACAAGGAACCACATTTGTCATGCTCAGATAAGGAAAACTTAGTCATACTTAACTGCTTTTCGCACACGCAAGCTCGTAACTTTTACCTAACTTTTATTCAAATTTCGAGGAGTGTAATAACTTCTATCACATCTGATATTGATACTCATTTTGCGCAATCAGATACGGAAGAGAAAAAAAATTCAACCTCTCGGCGTTCACACCACCGTTCGCGCTACGATTAGGATTACAAGAAATTTTAATTGTTTCTACTTATCCAACGACGGCCTGATGGTTTTGACTATGTAAGATACGTTTAACGACAAAGGATACCGATGGTCGATACGAGATGTCAATTTGTTAACATACACATAGAACCTTTCGAATTTGAAGCATACAAAGAAAGCGTGAGTGAGCGTTTCATTTCCTTGTGGTTTGCAGCGAGAAAACTCAAACAAATCATCAATTCCTTAATTGGTTTGCATGACAGTGAGGGATAACGTTTCACAAAGTCAGAGAGAACTCAAAGCTGATGAAATAACGCGAACCTGGCGCTCAACTCTATTTTGGGCGAATCTTCGACCACCCTAAACACCCAATGAATGAGTCGACAGTTGCATCGTCACTAATTTACATACAATAGAGTTCCCGTCTAGAATACTGACAGAAATCACTGGACCTAAAAAGCTTTTGGAACATGACTCGACACTCTCTAAAAAAGCGTCGATTTCTCTATCAATCTACGATGATCTTCGATCGAGGTGTCGAGAGTAAGGTCGGAAAAGGTACTTTAGATCGTTGAATTACACTCAGAATATTAGGTCAAAGTTCTACTCAGGATAATCAGTCCGAACATATCGATGACAACAAATTAAACATTTTCAAGCCTCTTCAACACGGACGTTGAATACAGACCTGATCACAAATCCAGCGCCTTGCTTCATCTCATAGAGACAAGGGCAGAAGGCGTCGAAAGAGAAATTACAGACAGCTGGAAAATGAGGTGAAAGACAAGCAATACACGCCTCAACTCTACTTTTTAAAGGAAGTTTCCTTCAAAGGCAAATCTTAACCGATTTTGATTGTACTTCGTACTAATTTATTTTGAGCTGGAGATTCGGTTGGAACTATACGTGGAATATTCAAAACAGACTATCAGTCTAGTAGAAAGAAGACAGAATTATAACCTTACTCCTTCAGGCGCCCAATTGCATATCGATAGATTAATTCCATTGTTTTTGGCCCTTGTAATCGGGTTGTAACGTGAGCACCTCTGTAAACTTATTGAAAACTTCTGGGTCCTTCAGCCTCAGACCCCGGAACTATCTTTTAAAAAAACTTTTCTTTACCATCACCGGTTTTCTGTTTTGAGCAAAAGCACAGTCACCCATCCGTCTGAGTTTGGTCTTTTTATCCCTCTGAAATCTCGGGAATTCTCGCGGTTAGCCTCGCCTTTTTCTCAATAAAACCAACCGCGCCTACCACTTCTTCTTCTTCTTCTTCTTCTTCTTCTTCTTCTTCTTCTTCTTCTTCTTCTTCCAATTCCCGCGTATCGACAACAGACAGAGCAGACCTTCTGTCTTTTTACAGGTGAGTGCATTAGAAGAATTACTACTGCACATATCAATGTATCCGAAGCATAATACAAAACCACTGGTGCCATCACAAAACATAGGGAAGTGATTAACCGCACGAACTTGGATGTCCTAAGTGACAGAAACACTTTCACTTACGACGTTGGCAATCTTCACCTAGTTCTTCCTATAAGTACTCGATATCGCTATAATAATAGAAAAACTATAGAGGAAACGAATGCCAACCAAAATCATTATGGATGATATTCACCTAACAATCGTCAAACGAAAAGAACTTGGCTTGCACTACACCGATTACAGCGATTCCGTACCAGACCAAATTAGTTGATCAATTTCGTAAATTTTGAGA
>NC_136503.1:24059487-24099487 GCF_053919585.1 Euprymna scolopes | reverse complement strand
CAGTACATTGTTAAACAATACTCGGTAACTGAGGACAAAAATAGGTTGAGAAGTGAGACTTGCTGATCCCGTCGATTAGCAAGACAGAACGGGAACGTGATTGTCTGTGTCAGGGAATAGAGCACAGAAAACCTATCTGTAATGCTACTGGCTGCATCTGTGTAACTAGAGAAACCAAGCCAATTACTGTGGTAAACATTAAAGTCACGAAATACATGTACTTTGGCGCTAGTATATAGGAAGAGTGCGGCATCTATGATGTCAGAGATGTGGTTGATTAGGGTAGAGTTTTGTGTCTAAGGAAAACAGTAGATAAATATAAGTGATTACCACCCTGTTGTGGGTTTAGATCAAATTACATGAATGTCCGATCATCTTATTTCGGTTTAGATTCCCTAGTTAAGGGGGGGGTTACGAATATATACACTAAGTCAATGCATGTGTCCTTATGGCGAAGTAATAGCCAGACACGTTAAATTCGTTACAATGGATGATGGAGTATAGTTTAGTTTCACTTAGCGCTAAGATATTTGAGGATTTGCTAGGTTAAGTAATTCTACATTTAGTTCTAATTTCATGGATATTTGTGAATGCGAGCCTTAACGGAGAATGCGAGTTGGTTTTGTTTGAGTGTGCGTCTCAGTTGATCGTAATCTTTAATTGAGCTGTCATTTCATTTAATAATTTTTCATTATAAGCTGGGAAGTGTTTTATCATAGTGGGTGTACCAAACATGCCAAACATACAACACGAATAGATTATCAGTCGACTCGCTGTCCACGCACTTATGGCCTTAGCAAAACGCCACCGGAGATGAGTATAGGGTCCCTTTTCCATGCACACAATGGATCTCCAAGCAAAAATATACAACTAACGATAGAGCAGCCACTCGAAGCGCTACCAACAGTTAGAGCACCTGTAATATCAGTCGGAATACAGCATCCAGACAAACTGTCAAACCAGTAGCCTGAAACCTGCAAGACTAGTTTGGCCCAATCTAATTGTGCGAACATATATGGAAATAAAGCACTCTCAAGAAGTCTAGTTATAGGGAAAGGAAATAAGGCATCAGGAAATGTACATTACATGCATACATTTGAGCATTAAAAAACTCTTCATTTGGTCTACATTATACCATTTTTAAATGTCTCGTATCTTACGACTGTGTCTCTATTTTCCTTCATTGAACCTAATCACATCGTAGTATATCCTTTTTTTTTTAATTTGGGCTTCTTTTAAAACTTTTCATGCAAGCTTTTTAGTTTTCAATCTATATGAGTAATAGCAAACTTTATGACTGCCTATAAATTTTATTTTGTTAAAAACATTTCCTCTGATGTGTTGAGCCATTTACTAAAAATCCATGAATTAAAGGAAAACTTTACATTTTTGTATTCCTTGTCGGATAATAAATATTTTAATTTAAATATTTTAATTCAAAACTTTCATATATATATATATATATATATATATATTCTAAATCTCAAATTCTGATACCTTTAGCGATTTCAAAAGCTTACCAAAATAATTCAAGCACGGACAAAAATGTACAAAAACGAAAAAAGATAAATCAATTATTTTAAATATTAAAATATCTTTCTATATTTATTTTATGATTATGAATAAATGCGTCTTCTTTTATTTTATTTCATTTTTAAACACGTTTCCGGTACGTTTTTGAATATTACATTTTTATAGAATTAATAATTCTTGTATTTTTCATTTTTTTGCCAATTCGTAATAACTTATTGCTGTGAAAGACAATAAAATATAAGAAGTCTGCATCCTATGCTCATTCACCCCAAAAAGAAATATTCGATTCTCCATTGTTTGGGATTGCACGTAAAAAAATACTTTTGCATATAAATTTTACGCAGAATGATCACCTATTTCGAATCAGACAACATTTTAGGCTATGTTACGTATTATGTTTTTATCTAAACTTGATCAAATTGTAGTATAAACTATGTTATTGTTCAAAGTAATAAAAGCAACATGTGACGTGACATGGGTTTGGCACTATGAATCCGGGTGCAAACGGCATGGAGTGGAAGCATGTAGGCTCTTCCTTCAGTGAAAAAGAAGTTCAAGTCGCAGTGGTCCACAAGGAAAGTGATGCTCACACTTTTTTGGGGGGATATGCAACGCCTAACCATCATTCCATTCCTTGAGAAAAGAAGCACTGTGATCAGTGCCAACTAATGTGAACTGCTGAGGCAGGTCAAGAAAAACATAAATAATAAATGCAGTGATCATCAGCCAGAAGGAGTCATCTTGGATCATGACAATGCAAGACCTATCACAGCAGCGCAAACGGTGTAGCTTATCGGCACCCTCGGTTTTAAATCCAACAGAAAAAAGGGCCAGTCTCTGATCGCATATGTCAGACTCTCTTTAGTCTTTGTTTATACGAATAAACAGATAGATAAACAGATGCTGAAAAGAGTCTTACATAGGCGACTCCTTCCGTTTCATTTGCGTTGTATTTGAAGACGACGGCCCCAATTATGTTCTGTAACACACACACACACACACACACATAGTTACACACACATATATATATATATATATATATATATATATATATATATATATATATATATATATATATATATGTATCGTATATTGGATACGGAGAGATATCTTCCACCAATGCTAAGATACAAAGCATCTTATACGTCCCGCCCCCTCACCAATGTTAGAAGCCTGAAGTGATTGGTAGATATGGCGGGTTACTATCGAAAATTTTGCCGGGACTTTTCAGATGTTGCATCACCCCTTACCAAGGTGTTGTTTAAAAAGTTCAATTTCGCCTGGACCCATTCTTGCCAAAAATCTTTCGAACAGATCAGATCGCTGCTATGCTCTGATCTTTTGCTAAGGGTTCCTGACTTTCAAAACTTTTCGACTTAGCCAGCGATCATGTCGCTTCAGTCCTGTTTCAAACCGATCCAACTGGCATTTAGCACTCTGTCAGTTATTTCTCTCGAAATTTCGACGTGTCAGAAAACTACTCTACTGTAAAGAATAACTTAAACCCTCATCATTAGCTTGCAACACTTCGACGTATTTGTGTCATCGTCACTTTAACCCACTATTAGATACACTGACCATCACACAATTAGGCAATGTTGTTTTATTACAAATATTTAGCAGTCATCTCTGAACGCATATACTATGTAATGAATAAGGCAGCTCTTGATATATCCAAGTCCTTTAACAAAGTATAGCACGAAGGGCTGCTAATGAAAATTAAATGCTATGGTATAACTGGATGTATAATAAATATGATTAGATCCTTCTTAGACAATAAGAGCACCCAGGTTGTCATTGATGGACATATATTCAAGCAGCATAACATTAATGTGGGAGTGCCTCAGGGGGCGATCCTTGGTCCACTATTATTCCTGATATTCATAAACGACCTCCCTGATAATATTGTGTTTGAGATGGGCATATTTGCTGATGATGCAACGCTCCATAGCATGCATGATAGAAGGATGGATGTACATAAATTTAAGATAATGGAAGAACAACCAACCGGCTTAGCAATAAAATCTCATTCCTTTACTGCTGAGGTTCCTAAATGCCAGAAAGCTTTATATTCTAATAGTTTCTTCCTCCGAACCACTAGACTTTGGAATTCCATTCCTGCTACCTTCTTTCATGGGTGTACTGATATGTAGAAGTTTAGATATAACGTAAACCAACATCTTAATCTTTCCCAGACATAGTCTGAAATAATAGCACCTTATGTCCAATTGACGATATGCTTCGTTAGGGGTGAACATGAGTAAAGGAACAACAATAACAAAAAAAAAAAAAACAAGAAAAAAAACAAACAAAAAAAGAAAACTCTTACCTTTCTCTACATAAATGAAGAGTAAAAACAGAAAGCTATTAAGTTGGAATACAGGAATAGTGGCTTCCTGCAGTCTATATGGCATAATCGTGTTGAGACACCGGTTCTCGTCAGATTACCAAAGTTAAGCAACGTTGAGCCTGGCTAGTACCAGATGGGTGACCATTTGGAAATTCTAGGTGCTGTATGTGCTTTCCGCTTATCTCAGCATTGTTTCCAGTCGTTCTGTACATACACTTCACTTGCCACTGGTATTTAACAATGTCGACTCAGGAGACGCATGGTTCGAGATTGCGCACCTCCTGCGACAATAATTTCACGCACAGGCACCCTTTCGTGGGTATCCATAGTCTGTTGAGCCTGTGTATGTATGTGTAGTCTTGACACACTATGGATACCCACTGCAAAGGTGCCTGCGCATGAAATGTTTTGTGGAAAGAGTAGCGCAATCTCCAACCACACCTCTCCTGAGTCGACATTGTTACATACCAGTGGCAAGTGGAAGTTCAGGACGACTAAAAACAATGATGAGATAAGAGGAGAGCACATACAGCACCTTGTATCCCAAAATAGTCATCCATTACGTACTAGCCAGGCTCAATGTTGCTTTACTTCGGTGATCTAACGAGAATCGGTGTGTCGACGTGATTATGCTGTATATATACAGGAATACAACCTTGATATCCAACATATCCGAGGCACTTACAACCTGTGTGCCGACGCCTTATTGCGTGGCTGATACGACCAAATCGGATTTCCTTCAGTAGTAAGAACATAGGTAAGAAATATAAAAATATAAATATTAAAACTGTACAAAGTATTCCGAAAAAAGAATTAAATGCAATCCTTTTTACGTTTTTTGTTTGGCGAGGAGATGTCATATATGAGTAAAGCAAACTAGAATTAAAAGCTGTTTAAGGCCCATCTCCGAACGAACATAGGAAGACGTTTTATCATTTTCATTTTTAGAGTGACAATGTGTGAGAGGCTCCCTTTCCCCCGATCTTATCACACACATTATATATATATACTAGTAGTCTTGCAAGATAGCACAGTAGACGAGGCTTAGGCTTCTTATAACGGGGGCCTGATTTCGAATCTCTCTAGATTCAGTCACTCTGATGAGTCCTTGGACGTGTCATTGGATAATAAGCATGTCTTGTTTCTTTTTATTGTCTTGTTTTCTTTTTATCTTTTTCCTAAATCTTTTTTGTCAAATATACTATTATTAACCAATACTTTTTCTTATATTTAAAACGAGAGAAAAAAAAGTCTCCCATGAAATTGAACATTTCCCAAATTATATTTGCATATTATCTGAACTCCAAAACACGCAGCTTTTTTTTCTAAAGTAGGCATTATTTCTAGCTAGTCTAAAGTTAATACGTAACCCTAAAGCTGTTACTTCTTAACCAGATTTTTAAACGAGTTAAAAATAACCAGACTTTCCAATTTGATAAAAGTTCCATTATAGCATATTTATTATGGGGTCGAGCTGGAACGGTTTAACATCCCATTCTAGATTGATGTAGATAAAGGCAAAAAGTATCCATGCATTAACAACATGCGAGGGGAGACTATCTTCAAGTAATATCCTAAACTGAGAATGGGGCAAAGGACTTAAGTAGATAATAATAAGACCTTCTCACCTTTTTTTTTTTTTCTTTTGAATGGAAACATTTTTGCATGTGGATGTGTTATCGGCAGCTCCAGTAACTCTCGCTTCTCCTGTTTTTGTCCTTCAGTCCTCATTTCCAATGAGTGATTTTTCTGACAAAGGATGAAGAAAAAGCTGCTTCCAAGTCTATCTTTGTGGTCATGTCACTAGTAAGGGTGCTGGAGATAAAAGTTTAATCTGGGCTGACGTTACCCGCCTGATAGTCAGGGACCCGAACCTTGGATTAACCACTAAGGAGGCTGTCCTATCAGCAGGTGCAAAGTACCGGGGCTGCTGTATTGCCATTTGGTGAATGGATTCTGGACCATACAGTAGTTTTTGGTAGGGCCTCTCGATGCAATACTAGTGGGTAATTGTTATGCCTTCACCTTATCATGTGCTACAAAAAAAAAAATTCTTGTCTTTTTCTCTCTTACTTTCCCTCTCTGTCCTGCTCCAAGCAAGTCTACCGACCTGCTCCACAAATCCCAAAACCTCAACATGACAAATCTAAAAAAAAAAACTCGATTAAACCTAGAACCCCATCCTCCAATGTAGACCCATACTACCAGGTCTCCTTCTCCAACATCAGGGGTCTACGTTCCAACCTTCCAGAGGTTGAAACACAATTACAGGAGACGAAACCGGACATATTCTTTCTAAGTGAAACTGGCATAGGGCCAACCACTTCCCTAGACGAATTCATAATTAAAGGATACTCTTACTTAACATCTAAATCTGACCCCGAAGATCGCCATGGGCAAGGAATATGTGCCTACATCAAAGATGGCTTTCCATGTGGTAGGAATATCTCCAGAGAAGACCCTAATTTACCTTATGTTTGCTTCCGGGTTGCACTAGCTTACCCCACTGCATATACATATTTGCCCTCTATCGCCCCCCACAACAGTGGGGTTACTATCTTTAAGAGCATATCTGAGAAAATTGACCACATCCTGTCTGCTCATCCTTCGGCTAACATTCACATTTGCGGTGACTTCAATGTACATAATGTGACCCACTCAAATAAAAGCGACAGCGAGGAGAGGTTCTGTCATGATTTTGCCACTGCCTATGACCTCACTCAGATTGTTCACGAACCCACCCGTGTGCTCGATACTACCGGTTAGTATGCAAGCCTCCTAGACCTTTTCCTCGCAACTTCCCCTGAGCTATGTTAATGTTCCGTTCTATCTTCTCTGGGATCCTCCGACCACTCTGTTGTAGCAGTTAAGATAAAAATTAAATGTAATAAGTCTTCAGACGTACCTCTCCACCATACTGTATATCGATACTCTATGGCTAACTGTGATAGCTTCCATACATTCATATCTGATCTACCTCTGCATTCCATGTTTAAAAAGGATGTGTCCTCTATAGTATCAGACCTGACCGAATGGTTAATTGTAGGCATAGACCGATTCATATCATCCAAAAAATTCCAACAAAAACCTAACACGCAGCCATGGTTCTCCCCTGAATGTGCTGCTGCCATTGCGCACAGAAATCACTTTTTCCATAGCTACCAACGTAATAGATGTACTGAGACTAAAGCTGCTTTCAGGACTGCCAGCAACCACTGTAAAAAAGTAATAAAAAATGCAAGAGAGCTTTATGCTCAGTCCGTTAAATCCAAAGTAGCTGAGCACCAGCTTGGTTTCCACCAGTTCTGGCAAATAGCAAACAGGATCTTGAACAGAAGCGTGCGTTCTATCTGAACTATCATCAATGGACCTGAGGTCATCACTTTTTCCATAGCTACCAACGTAATAGATGTACTGAGACTAAAGCTGCTTTCAGGACTGCCAGCAACCACTGTAAAAAAGTAATAAAAAATGCAAGAGAGCTTTATGCTCAGTCCGTTAAATCCAAAGTAGCTGAGCACCAGCTTGGTTTCCACCAGTTCTGGCAAATAGCAAACAGGATCTTGAACAGAAGCGTGCGTTCTATCTGAACTATCATCAATGGACCTGAGGTCATCTCGTCAGCATTAGACAAGGCCAGACTATTTGGCAAGAATTTTGCAGCTAATTCTATCCTATGCGACAAAGGCCATCAACTCCCCGTATTTCCTTCTATAACAGACAACATGCTATCCAACGTACAAATATCTGTGCATGAGGTCGCCAAGCTAATCAAGAACCTTGATTCCAGTAAAGCAACTGCCCCTGACGGCATTCTAGTTATAGTGCTGAAACAACTCCAATCAGAACTTGCCCCCATACTTACAAACTGTTTAAGCGTTGCCTTAAGGAGAAGTGCTTTCCAACACTCTGGAAAACCTCATCAGTATGTCCTGTATTTAAGAATTCTGGTGATAAGTCATCTCCCTCTCTGAACAGACAAATAAGTATCCTGTGTGTTATGAGTAAGTTGTTGGAATCCATATTAAATAGAGAAGTAGTCAACCACCTCAACAGAAACAACCTTCTTAGTGATGTGCAATATGGTTTCTGCTCTGCAAGATCTACAGCAGATGTGCTAACGGTTATATCTCACAGGATTAGTGAATCTCTTGACAAAGGCTTCCCTTTCAGGGCAATTGCTCTTGACATATCGAAGGCCTTCAATAAGGTATGACATAAGGGCCTACTTCACAAGATTTCCAGCTACGGTATAACGGGAAATGTTTTTTCAATCATTAAATCATTTCTCTCTGATAGGTTCATAAGAGTAGTGGTTGATGTGCAGAAATCAGAGGCCCACAGTATTAATGCTGGAGTCCCCCAGGGGTCCATCCTGGGCCCAACTCTTTTCTTGATCTACATCAATGATCTCTCTAAACACATACTTAAATCATTCGTTGACATCTATGCTGATGACACGACCATCTACGGCAACACATCAAAGGCCGTGAATGACAAAGTTCTCTCTAATTATCTCTCCTCTGATCTTGAGCGTGTGCTACAGTGGGGGAAGAGGTGGCTGGTCACTTTTAATGCATCCAAAACCAAGCTTCTATCTTTACATCATCAACGTTCTGATCCCCATCTGCCATCAATTGAAATGGATGGCTCTCGTCTTGGGGAGGCTCCATGTTTTGACAAGCCTCTGGATTTGACCTTTACTCCTGGTCTGAAATGGAACACGTGCATAAGGTCTGTTGCCAAGGATGCTGGGAAAATGGTGGGATCCTTCTACCGCTCCAGAAGATACCTCACTACTGATGCAATTCTCTATCTATATAAAAGCCAGATACGTCAAAGGATGGAGTACTGCTGCCACATCTGGGCAGGAGCTGCTAAAAACAACCTATCCTGCCTTGACAGAGTACAAAATAGACTTCGTGTTTTAGTGGGGGATGCCCTTTTCTTTTCCCTGCAGCCCCTCTCCCACAGAAGAGACGTTGCGAGCCCATTTTCTTTTATCGTTATTTTCATGGTAAGTGCTTGTCTGAGCTCCAATCTCTCGTCCCCCCTCGCCAATCTTTCACAAGAAACACCCGTCTGGCTGAAACTACTGTCAATAATTTTCCCCACTCTTTATCTGTGCCTAAATCCAAACGTAGATTCCATGAGCAGAGCTTCTTTCTCAGAAGTGCACGACTGTGGAACTCTCTTCCGTTTGCCTGTTTCCCACCTGACTACAACTTGGATGTCTTCAAATCAAACATAAACAAACTCCTGACAAACCGCCCCCTTAAGTAAGACACACTATCAAATCCCCAATATTAATGATTACTACAATACTATCTCATTGATAACTGTACACACAATAACCCTTATTCCTGAGTGGCCTTCGGGCCTTGATAAGTGGTGACCCCCATGTAAAAAAAAGAGTATGGCTAACAAAAACAAACAAACAGCATCTACGTAAAAATGCGATAAATTAGTAGTCCTGCAAGATAGCTCAGTAGAATAGGCTTAGGCTTCTTATCACGGGGTCCCAATTTCGAATCTCGCTGGATGCAGCCACTCTGATCGTAGACGACGAAACACGTGTCAGTGGATATTTATATTTAAAAAAAAGTACATATGCCACTCCCCATTTAGGGGTACCAAATTGGCCAAAGAGAAAATTATTCCCAACTCGCATTTAGGTAAAAATGCGCTTCCATATAAATAATTGAATTCATTCAATAAGTATCACTAACGCAAACAAACAACATCTATATATATATATATATATATATATATATATATATATATATATATATATAAGTTTTATTTTTTATTACCGTATTTTTCTGTTAAGTTACATTATTGTTTCGGCTACACGAGCGATTTTTTGGCCATCATGTAGCTTCCTCAGACTTTTACAGAAAACTTTCTGTAAAAGTCTGAGGAAGCTACATAACGGCAAAAAAAAAAACGGTCATGTAGCCGAAACAATAATGGAACTTAACAGAAAAATACGGTAATAAAAAATAAAACGCATATTTCCTCGACAACAGTATTGAGCACTTTGTTCAGGTTTTTATTAATTACCATTTCTACTATATGTGTGTGTGTGTGTGTGTTTGTGTGTGTGTTGTGTGTGTGTATACACGAACAAAATGCACTGATAACGGCAAACAAATTCACATTATTTATTGTATCAAAGACAGTAAAGAAAATAGAAAAAATTTTAATGCATGGAATTTCGAAAAGTTATACTTTTCCCATGAGAAAAAAATCAGATAGTCCAGTTTCTGAACAAATATAAAAATTGAAAACTCATAATTTACGGTTATAGATTCTGATAAGAACGAAGATAAACTCCACGATGAACAAATAAAATCCAACAGTAAATTCGTTAGCAGGAAAAATTATAGTTCGTCATGAACACGTATACTTCAAAGGTAAATCTGGCCAGCACAGTTTTGCTGCGATAATTAACATAAGTGGTAGATTGTTTTAATAATAATAAGCTGAATGTGTGTGTGTGTGTGTGTGTGTGTGTGTGTCTGGTTAGGAATAGACTCCTATATGATTGACTATTTAAAAAAAACTGATTACATATAATAGTAGAAGATGTATCGCGACACAGGTATAGGTATGTTTGATCTTGCACAACGGTGGTTCATTAAAATTGTAGGGTCTGCGTACGCGCCTGGTCCACAAAGTATGGAAATAAAAAAAACATAAAAAATAAATTAAAAAAAAACGTTTACAAGTGTTTTTGATATAGATGTACAGAAGAATACTTTGATAAGTATGTTTTAACTTAAATAGGGATGGTATAATAAAATTGTGGGGTTTGCGTTCGCGCCTGGTCTCCATAGAATGGAAATAGGCACACACTTTAATAAAGACTTTTCATATCTATCTACGTAAGTATACTTTGATAATTATGTTTTAGTTTGAAGAAATATGGTATGATAAAATTATGGGGTGTTCGTTCGTATCCGACCTCCCTAGAATGGAAATATGTCACAAAGTTTTAAAAGTTTTTTTTTTAATAAAGATCCACAGAATATTGTGATAAGTGTTTCAGTGTGAACAGGTAGGTATAATAAATTATGGGGTTTATCTATTTTATTTTTACTTTCATCATATTTTGCTTTGGTTTTGATACCCTCAAATTCCACCCAAATTTACAACCCGTCCGTTTGATAACCTATCATACTTTCATAAATAAGAGTCCATTTTCTGTAGGCTGTTTTTGAACCCAGTCAACGACAGGTACTTTTGCTAGTAAATATATATATATATATATATATATATATATATATATATATATATATATATATATGCGTGGGCGTGTATATATATATATATATATATATATATATATATATATATATATATATATATATATATATATATATATTGTAATGGAAAATCGTAGCGGGTTCCTAGTAATAGTGTATTAATAGCCAACCAACCAAACCCAGGTTTGCACAACCAAACCCAGGTTTGTGCAACCAAACCCAGGTTTGCGCAACCAAACCAAGGGTTGCGCAAACAGAGAGTTAGTCGATATCCCATTTTTTTAGCTTACACTCAATATACACAAGCAGTCACCCTTGTATGCGAGCGGAAAATAGCCAGGCGAATAAACTCTACCTAAATCTCTCTCACTCTCTTCCTCTTCATATAAAAGTAAAAGGAAGAAAAAACTTTAAGGCACAAAATTATAAGTAGAGTCAAATACTGCGCCAAAAGACGGAAATGAAACACTTTTAGCGAGAATAACAAAAGCACGAACAGCGCCTAGAATAGATGCACAAAACTCCGCATCCAGGTTAGCCTGGTATAGTGTGATCCGCGGCATAACAACCGGCATGCGGCGCACTAAAGTTATTTAACACAGAGAGGGTTGAAAAGAGGTCACTATGATTCCAGAGTTTTCTGTGCTGCGAAGGAACCAAAATGGACATTGTGAGACATGCTATGATGAAAGATTACGAAATCGTCATAACACAACTTTATGCACATCTTTGAACTACAGTAACCGGATTAAAATCAACGTGAATAAACGATTCGCAAATGGATTGGAACGAATTATTAAGTCAAAACTTGAAGATACTTTGCACGAGGAAGGGACCAGGATGAACCAGTTAAATGAGAGAGAAAATAGTAATCTAAAACGAAAAAAGAAAGAAAAGAAAAGAGAAAAAGAAAGAAAAAATAAAAGAAAGGATCAACTAATACATAGCCTATAACATTATCTTTGAATCATTTAGAGATCTTCAAAACTGGATGTATATTATTCGTAATTTTATTTTATCATCGTTAGTTACTTTACACAGCTCATATTTTTACCCTTGCGTAATCTCCACCTAAACCAACTATACTTTGTAAAAACATTTATCTACGACAAATTTTTATTTATTGGATTTATTCACTTATTATGCCATCGTAATTGTATTTCTTACGTTCAACCCTTCCTCAACCCTCTGTTGCTTCTTAGAAATTCCTTAAAAACTGAATCCCTAACCGTGATACAAAAATATCTTATATTAATATATATAAACCTGTGCTTAACTATGCGTTTTGTTGTTCTTGCCATCCGTATGCATTGCTTGGAGATATAATGAGGAGTAACTTATCTCGAACCAGACAACACATCATAAAATTCGTAATATCACGACCGATATATTATTTTATATTTCTTGTTAACGTATTGCGAGTTAGATAAGGAGGAACCAGAAATAACACAGCCAAAGATTCTGTGCAACTAAAAATGCCCGATTCTGGTATCTCCCAGCTTATTACGTTAGTGGAGGCTCGTCAAGTAATATATATATATATATATATATATATATATATATGTGTGTGTGTGTGTGTGTGTGTGTGTGTGTGTGTGTGTGTGTGTGTGTTTGTGTGTGTGTGTTATATATATAATATATATTATATATATATTATATATATTATATATATTATATATATATTACATATATTATATATATATATATATTATATATATATATATATATATATATATATATATATATATATATATATATACTGCGTATCAAATTATTAACGAGTTTACACTTTTCTTAATACTTAAGGAACGAGTGAAGAAAATCCATGAAACAGGGAAAGTGCTTGCAATACTATTCAGCTACCCCAGTCAGAAAATAAAAGTATTTAAAGCAGTATTAGCGAAACTATGACAGAAGATAGGAATATCTGTTTATTTCAGTGTAGCAAGTTATTAACGAGGTTGAGAAAAAAAAAACACAATATACCAATAACTTATTTATTGAAATAATTTTCAAATATTAAATGAACTAGGAAAAATGCTTAGAACACAATAACTGTATAGCAATTTTTACGTTGACACAATTAGTAGGCGATATGCGATCATTTTTTATGAATGACTTGTAAAAGACGTTGGCCCACAAAATTAGCCAAATTTGTGATTTTGTCAACAGTTATTCCTCGCGATATCTCTTGGAGAGCATTCCACAACTCATCTTTGCTTTTGAATTGGCGTCCACTTTCATAGAGGCGTCGCTTCATGATACTCAAAAGGTTCTCAATTGGGTTCAAATCTGGCGACTTCCGTAGCCCAGAGAACCCCAGTTGTTGAAAATACTGTTTGCTTTTGTTTGCTGCATGCGAAAGAAGCATTATCCTGCATAAAAATAATGGTTCTTCTGAACGTCAACCTTTGCTTCTTAAGATATGGTTCAAAGTGCTCCTTCAGAAAAGCAATGTAAGCATTTGACGTCATTTTTACGCCTTCTGTGACTTTCCATGTGCCAACTAAAGTACCTCCGATAATCCCAGCCCAAATCATTATGCCACCACCACCACCACCTTGTTGGTGTCTAGAACGCTTATGAAGATGTCGTCCATCTAGGACCCATCCCTTGCTCCAGCCATCTGGGCCATCAAGAGTGATACGCACTTCATCCGTGAACAAAACTTTGGAAAAATCCGTTTTCATGTTGTCATCTACCCATTTCAATCGGTTTTGTATGTGATGTTGCTTTAATGGAGGTTTTATCGCAGGCTTAACTGACTTTGCCACTTTTCTCAGAAGGCGACTTCGAGTACTTTTTTTTTAGATATTCTTCAATCAGGCTTGGTCAAAAACTTCTCGACTTGTCTGCCCAGGGTTCTTAACAACTTCACATTTAATTTGGAAAACAGAACGCCGTAAAACAACTCTAGATTTACTTTTATCAGCTCTCTTACGTACCTATGTAGGGCCCTTGACAAAGTTTTTCACAGTTTGATGGTACCTTCCTATCATTTTCGATATTTCGAGGGTAGTTTTAATTTTTGCTAGCTGTTCTGTAATAGTACTCTTTTCAGAACTACTTAAACCGCCTTTATGACCCATTTTATTTACGAAATAAACTACCTTGTTTATAATTTTAAGCACCTCAAATACCGTGGATTCAGCAATTACGATGGCAGGTAGTTTACATTGCGCAGCACAATACGCACATTTCACAGTACGTGCAGCTCAGCATTGCCAACGTTTCCAAAGCTTTTGATACGAAACTACCGGTAGGTTTCTGAAACTGGTAGAAATTTTTTTTTATCTCATTAATAATTTGACCCGCTATATATATATATATATATATATATATATATATATATATATATATATATATATATATAGAGAGAGAGAGAGAGAGAGAGAGAGAGTCCGGCGCGTTAAACGTTACGCAACGAACTCCTAGATGATTTTACTGTTTATTTTTATCGCTTATAAATTTAGATTTGTTGTTGTGATTTTTAAAACGATAAATACGGTTAAATAGTGGCTTCGCCTCGAAGATCATTTTTGATTTACTTACTCATTTGTTTGGGCGTATATAACATTTTATTTAGTTTTATTATTTTTAAAACAGTAATCTAGGAACACGCGTGTTTCAAGGTAACTACCTCTCATCAGCATAGCTTGACTGTTTCTAGGAATCGAACTCTAGACCATGCTTACCACAGTCCGGCGCGTTAACTGTTACGCCATAAACTCCTAGATAATATTACTGTTTATTTTAATCGCTTATAAATATAGATTTTTTTTTTTAAACGATAAATACGGTTAAATAGTGGCTTCGCTTTAAAGCTCATTTTTTATTTACTTAGAAAGTCGCCCACACAGTCAGGCTACGCTGATGAGAGGTAGTTACCTTGAAACACGCGTGTACGTAAATTACTGTTTTTAAAATGATAAAAATAAATAAAATGTTATATACGTCCAAACAAATGATGGGCGAAGCCACTATTTAACCGTATTTATCGTTTAGAAACAACAACAACAACAACAACAGACACAGACATGGTTCGTTTGCAATTAATAGTCTAAAAACCACTGGACGGATGGCTTCCACGTTTTGGTATAATATGTTTACTATATCCATGCGTGTTTTTATATATTTCCTTTTAATTATAACATTATACTTAATGTTTCTATAATAAATAGGTGGTTTTCTTTGTACCGATAGGCCATTTTTTTATTTAGGGACAATTATTTATTACCGCTTCCCATCACGTGACCAGTGTTTCCAATTTAGCGGTTTTATTGCTAGATCTGGAGATTTCGTTTGCAATCTAGCGGGGAATTCTAGAAAATCTGGAGATATTTGGCACCCACACACCCGCAATTTTAGATTAAAAAATAAGGAAAAGGGCTTGAAAATACTTTAAAACATAACATAAACTCATTCATGTAAGTAAAAAAAAGTAGCATTTATTGCCTTTGGTAACAATTATTTATTGATTATTTGTTTTGTTTTTCACCTTTTTTTCGGCTAACCATTCTTAAATCTCGCTATAAAATCGATTTTTCCAAGTACATTTTAGGTGGGGGGCATTCCAACCTCCGAAGTTTAGTTTAAAATACGATCTAAGCAACCCCGCTTAATTTAGAAGTATTTAGTCGAAAATTGTAAAAAGCAAGAAACAACAGCAAAAAAAAAAACTTATACCAATACAGTAGAATTTAATTATCTACCAACCTAAATATTTTTAACATGCTAAAACAGAGTTTTTTTGTTTTTTATTTTTCTAATTTCCAAATATGTTGCACCATTATTGTGATGTTTAATTTGCAGTATATTTCAATTTAACTTTTATTATAAAAAGTTTGAGTTTATGATTTGTTTCTTGCAAAAAAAATACCCTCTCTGAAAAAACAGGTAAAACTAGCTGATAAAATATGTAAGCCTTCTGGGGAGCTAACCGCTTCAATATAATTCCAGAAACATATAGTGAGAAACATTTTATATATATTGAATATACTATATTTATATTGTTTTATTGTAGGAAGTTAAAATATGGAGTTGGGGGGGAATTAGCGATTTTTGAAAATTTCAGACGATAAAAGTTAAAAATCTAACGATTTTCTGGAGATTTCTTTCTCCTGATGTTGCGGTTTTTTTTTAAATCTCAGTTGTCAACATGTGATATCACTAAAAGGATAATGTAAACAGAATGTGCTTACAATATCGGTTAATTTTCAATGGGTGTAATCACATGATTATTGATAATGTAACCATGTGATTGAAATTTAATTTAAATTAACCACACGTGGTTGCTTTCCTATCAAATATTCATCGAAAAATGGTAGGTACAGATAAAATGAATGCCGACGCTCAAAGTGTATAAACATTTTGACCCCTCCCTTTACTTAAAAATTCACCAAAAAATCAGGAAATTAACCAATTTTAATGAAAATTTCAGTATTTATCAAATAATGATCGCAGAATATAATGAACTAATTATTTTTACTTAACTCTTAGTGAAAATGTTTTACTTTGTTTAAACAAAAAATACCTTTACTAAAGTTATGGTTTCCAGTAGTAAATAAAAAACGCAAGAATTTACTTTTGCTTTTTTTTATATAAATAAAGCATCGTAATTTGTAACAATAAAAAAATAATTTTTACAGGAACCTTGCGAAAAAAGCCCCTAAAGTCTGTATTAATGAATTCGATATAGCTAGAAGAAAAATGAATTTCTCGCATACTATTCAGGAAATTAAAGATTCAATTAGATTCCTATTTCAGTCACCTAAATTATTTAGGGTAAAATAAGTTTAGGAATTTATAGCCAAACCTAAACATTTTTTTGCTTAAAAAAATAGCATTAATACAGTAAGTTAGGTAAAATTTGCATAGAATGCGCTACTTTACGGTTGTTGTAAAAATGGAACGGAAATTTGAATTTCGTTCCCTTTTAAATTCTGTACATTTTTACATTACGTCCAACTCATCGTTCACATTCGACACGTCAACTTTTATAGCTTTTCAGGTATGCTGACAAGGTTAGGGGTGTCTATTCCGAAAGCCGTTCTTAACATGGGTAGATAGGAGTGCTTATTCTTTGTAAACGTACCCGACAACCTATAAATGTCGACATTTCCAATGTGAATGGTAAGCTGGACTTATGTAAAAAATAACAAAAAGATATACCAAACTGACTTTTTCGTTTAAAAATGGAATTATTTCCCTTTTGTTATTAACTTCTTTTTTTTTTTTTAATCTTTTGTGTTTTATATACATAAAGTACAATTGTTGAATGTTACTGTTTTGATTATATTCGTTTGAGGGGGGCACAAAAAAATTAAGAAAGATAAAAACGGAGGGAAATTTAAGTTTCCGTTCCATTTTTACAACAACCGTAAAACAGCGCATATTCAGCAAGCTTTATCGTAATTTATAAGCATAATGTTGAAACACTAAATCAACATTTTATTTATTTTTTGCATGATTAATGATGGAAGTATTTTTCAGTTTATTTTCTGAACATCTGTTAAAAAAATAATTAGTACATTCTCTTGAAAATAAGAATCAAACTTTTCTCTACTTTCACCTAACTATTTACAGTGTTCATGTAAAGCATTCATCTGTTCTTTTTATAATAAAAATTCCGTTTTCAAAGAGAAACGTTTACTGCTAAATTTCTTTTAAAAAAAAGTGCAAGTTTTCCTGAAAACAAAAATCTTTCACCTGCCAATTTATGGTAAAAAATTAATCTTTTTTTGGGGGAAAATAACAACTTTTATTGATTAAAAAAATTGCAAACATAATAAAAGTAAATAAACGAACAAAATGCAATTTTTCTTGAAGAATGTGTTCTATTTTAAGAAACTGAGCCACAGCAATGCGTGGCCGGGTATAGCTAGTATATATATATATATATATATATATATATATATATATATATATATATATATATATAAACTACAAAACCACATTTGTAACACGGAATGGCTATAAAATATAAGTAGCCGTTACGAACAAACAAAAGAAATACATAAAAATTCGGGTCAGCATTTTTTTCTTTTTTAACAAAAGTTTTTATTACCATTAATCTTCTGGTTTGACACAACTTTAAAAAGTCTCTCGCTGTCACATGTCCGTCTAGCCTGGTTAGTGTTTCTCATTCATCCGACCACATGCCGGCCACAGCTGGCCTTCCTTTTCTCGTCCTCGACTTTACACGCCCATTCTCTTCGACGCGCACTTTTCCTCTCTCGACCACGTGGTGCATTTTTTTAAAAAACTTTTTTCTCTCGCACACAATTACTGATTGGTATATGCGCGTTTTTAGGCTGCTGCTAATCTCTTCTTAAGACAGGCATCCTTCATTGCTGCTGATATTTCCCCACGCACTCATATGCACGATGTTACGGTAAAACCTAATGTAAATTGACGAAGAAGCAGAAAATGAAATTTACTTAGAAGACTTCAAGAGAGTTATGAGAAAAATGATAAAAATAATCTCATTGTTGATAATCCAGATCCCCGAAGAGTGACGTCAAACAAAAGTCGGTCACAAATCTGAATGCTAGGCCTGGGAGATTACGTCAGAAGAGGGTAAAATTCGAGCACTTAAAATCCCTGGTCAGCAAGTTTGGCTACATTTTTGAAACAATACTGTGTTGGAATGTTTATATCATCTGGACCAAATAAAAAGAGATACAGAGAGACAGGGGAGTCGAGAGAGCGACACGACAAGGTGCTAGCAACACATTCCACGACCACCACCCCCGTCACGTACGTCATTCGACTTGTAAAATTGTCATTCAGAAAAAGGTTATAATTTGTAAATTAACGAAATATTTTTATAATCAGCTATGTATGCTTTTATTATCGCGAACGTGCGTATTAATCGAGAAATGGCAAAGATTGTTTTTTTAGAAATTAAGTAAACTTAAAACACATTTGACGATCGGCCATCAGCGAAATATAACAAACGTACGTCTGTGTGCGTTCATTGCATAGACTGTGAACATCTACTCGTTGTGATAGATGTGTCAGAAACTGCGTGAAAAATATTGAATAATTCGACCCCCTGTCTTTCCAAGCTTATAACTACTCGAAAAATGTAATTCAACCCCTAATTTTTTTTTCGATTAAAGGAGCAAAGACCAAGGTTTCATTTAAAAACAACAACAACAAACAAGAAAACACAACGTGATTAAAAAGAAATAAAACGTTTTAAACTTCGGACTTTATAGGTAAATTTCTAACAAACACTTCTTTTTTTGTTTTAAATTTGAATATATTATTTATTGATCTTTTATCTTTAATTTGTGATATATAAAACTTTGGTGAGTAAATTAATTATTTACTTTTTAATAGACATTTCAAAATGGGGTGCGTGAATTAATTTGGCCCCCTGTCTTTCTAAGCTCATAATTACTCGAAAAATGTAATTCAAACCCTTTTTTTTCAGTTAAAGGAGCAAGGACCAAGGTTTCATTTAACAAAAAACATAACAAAAAGAAAAAAAACAAAGAAACAACGTGGTTTAAAAAAAAAAGTTTTAAATTTCGGACTTTATAGGTAAATGTCTAAAAACACTTCTTTTTCTGTTCTAAATTTGAATATATTATTTATTGATCTTTTATCTTCAATTTGTGATATATAAAATTTTGGTGATTAAATTAATTATTTACGTTTTAATAGACATTTCAAAATGGGGGGGGGCGTGAATAAAAAACAACAACTTTTGTCTAAAATATTATATTCGATTTATTGGAATGAGCATAAAATTTCACATTGACCCTGAAAATATCGTAAAAATAGAATCAATAGAAACATTTTGATAGATGTTTAAAGTTTAAAAATTGAAAAATACTGAACTCGTAAAATTCACTTAATTTCATTACTGTTTTTTAAAAAATAAAAAATAATATTTCTATTACTTTCTATACAACTTTAATAGTTTATTTTGGAAGTATAATCTATAAAGAAAATAAGCAACACACTTTTAAAAAAGAAATTACCATTTTTTTTTTATATTTTATTCGCAGTTTCGTGTTAGGGATGTCAAAAATTCCTACAAAAATTCTGATACACCTATCGTTGTGATGGTCCGAAGTCGCTGTCCAATTCCAAAATTAGTCGCAATGTCTCAGTCAATGAAGCGCTGGTCTGATACTTCGTTGTTTATTTTTTTTAAATTTTTTTTTTACACAGGTTTCACCACATTATCAAGGCCAAGAGGCCACTCAAGGATAAGGGTTAAAGAGTGTACAGTAGAAATTGGACAATATAGTAATCATTAGTAATGAAAATTCGGTAAATTTGATAACTTATATGGAACGGCTCATCAAGAACTTATTTACGTTAGACTTGAACACAACCATATTGTAGTCAGCCGGAAAGCAGGATGACGGAAGACAATTCCACAGGCGTGCAGTTATAAGAAAGAAGCTTTGTTCATGGAATCTACGTTTAGGTTTAGGCACAGATAAAGAGTGGGGCGAATTATTGATAGTGTTTTCAGCTAGACGAGTGTTTCTTGTGAAAGTTTGGCGAGGGGGGACCATAGATTGAAGCTCAGTTGAACACTTTCCATGAAAATAACGATACATCAGAGACAAACTCGCAACATCTCTTCTGTGAAATAAAGGTTGCAGGGAAGAGAAAAGGACATCTCCTACGAGACTACGAAGTCTATTTTGAACTCTATCAAGGCAGAACAAGTCCTTTCTAGCAGCTCCTGCCCAGATGTGGTAACAGTATTCCATCCTTGGACGTACCTGGCTCTTATATAGATAGAGAATTGCATCAGCAGTGAGATATCTACTGGATCGATAGAAAGATCCCACCATTTTTCCAGCGGCATTGGCAACATATTTGATGTACGTGTTCCATTTAAGATCAGGAGTAATGGTCAAGCCCAGAAGCTTGTCAAATCTTGAGGCCTCCTGAAGACGAGAGCCATTCTTTTCAATTGATGCCAGATGTGGATCAGAATGTTGATGATGTAAAGAGAGAAGCTTGGTTTTAGATGCATTAAAAGTAACCAGCCACTCCTTTCCCCATTGTACTACGTGCTCAAGATCAGAGGAGAGAGAATCGGAAAGAACTTGGTCGTTTACTGTCTTAGATGTACTACCATAAATGGTAGTGTCGTCAGCATAAATGTCTACGAATGATGTAAGGATGTGATTTGGAAGATCATTAATGTAGATCAGGAAAAGAGTTGGGCTCAGGATGGACCCCTGAGGGACACCAGCATTAATACTGTGAGCTTCTGATTTTTGCCCATCAACTACTACTCTTATGAACCTATCAGAAAGAAATGATTTAATAATTGAGAAGACATTTCCAGCTATACCATAGCTAGAGATCTTGTGAAGTAAACCTTTATGTTATACCCTATCAAAGGCCTTAGATATGTCAAGAGCAATTGCCCTAGAAAGGTTGCCTCCGTCGAGAGATTTGCTAATCCTATGAGATATAACTGTAAGCACATCTGCTGTGGATCTAGCAGAACGGAAACCATATTGAGTGTCACTAAGAATGTTATTTTTGTTGAGATGGTTGATTACTTCTCTATTTAACACAGATTCCAGCAACTTACTCATGACGCACAGGAGACTTATTGGCCTGTACTGAGAGGGGAATGAGCGATCACCTGAATTCTTAAATACAGGGCATACTGGTGAAGTTTTCCAGGGAGATGGGAAACTATTCTCCTTAAGACAACGTTTAAACAGTTTTGTAAGTATGGGCGCTAGTTCAGGTTGAAGTTTTTTGAGTACTATAATTGGAATACCGCTAGGGCCAAATGCTTTACTGGAATCAAGGTTTTTGATTAGCTTGGCAACATCACGTACAGATATACGTATATCACATAGCGTGTTTTCTGATACGGGAGGAAATATTGGGGGTTGGCGGCCTTGGTTGTAATAGAACTTTTTTTTCCAGTAGCTTCTTTCTAAAAACTGTAAGATTGTTGAACTCTCTTCCTACTCACCTTTTCCTCCCACACCCAGTTTTCTCTCTCCAAGAGTAATGCCAATGGGCATCTCCTGTCTTTGAGATAATCATATTTCGTTTTTTTAGCTCCTGATGTATCGAGCGATATCCATTAAAAAGGAGTATTTTATACAAGCTAAGATCTCGTATAACTACCTACTGAAACTATTCTTCAAATAAAAGTGACGCTTATTCTTAATTAATAGATTAATTAATTTTTTTTTTTCGTCGACACAAAAAGTGGGCGATTTTAGTTATGCTTTCATATATGAACAAATAAGACAAATAAATCAAAAAATGCTTTCTCCCCCCCCTCTCTCTCTTTCTCTCTCTCTCTTCTACTTTCGTCGTTCATGACACGGAAACAACGTCACAGCAGTAATAGCCTCGTCGTTCAGTTGGTTAATCTAATTGAGAGTCGCGTTTTCTATGACGTCATAAACTAAACTTTATTTTCTTCTTTTCTCCCCCATTTCCCTTCTTCGCCAATGTGAACAAGTCTATAGAAACACTTATAGCCGCGGCAACAACAGCAGCAGCAGCAGCAGCAGCAGCAGCAGCAGCAGCAGACGTAAATAGATTACTCTAATGCATATGTCCAAAAAGCTTAGCACGCGACACTCACGTACGCGCGTGCGCACACACAAACACACACCTACATATACACGAACACACGCAGTTTCACACTTATTTACACGGGCACACACATTAATATACAAGCACACACACGTATATTTATATTGCATAGTACAAAAAATATACTTATGGAAAGTAAGCCACTTAGAAATGTTATTTTTTTTATTCCTGAGGGCAATCATCACACACACACACACACACACACACACACACACACACACACACACACACACACACACACACATACATACACACATACACACGCACACACACACACGCACACACACACACACACATATATATATATATTCAAGCAAATATTATTAAATGCAGCGGATACACTTTGCTTTATGATTCTTTTTTTAATTTTTCGATTTTCTGTATAATATTTTTTATATCAGAATCAAAAATATTAATAAAAGTTCCATAGTTGTTGCTGTCACAAGCACTTTCGATTCGTCAACGAATCATCTTTAGGCGTTGAAGTAACAGTGCGAAGGAACAAAAATCGAAAAATTAAAAAAAATGAATCATGAAGCAAAGTGTCTCTGTTGCATTTATTAATATTTGCTTGAATGAAAAAATGCTGCCTAAGTATACCAATTTCATGTATATATATATATATATATATATATATATATATATATATATATTTTAAATAAGGGAGTAGTCACCAACAATGTGTATTTTTTAACATTATTTTATTCCGTGTCTTGGTTTTTCATTGAGAATTATGTTTGGATCATTGTAATAATGTTTTTAAGTCATTGAAATCGTTTACGCGCGTTTCAGACGGTCTGTGATGCGTCCTCGCCAGAAATTATTTTCAAATGTGTTGGAGATGTAAAAATGGCGATTTTCGTAGTTAATTTGAAGTTTTTCCAAGGGGTGGAGGCTTGTAAGTGTTTATTATTTATTGGTATGCTGAATTTTTATTGCTCTTTTATTGGGCTTATCCAGGGAGACGTTGACCTGGCTGTAGTCGCTATCTCTTTCTGCTAATGTTTTTTTCTTTTCCTTTAGGGTGGGGTAGGGTGTGTGTGTGTGTATGTGTGTGTGTTTATGTGTGTGTGCGCGCGTGTGTGTGCGTGTGTGTGTTTGCTTTTATTGGTTTTGGAATGTGTATATTGTTTTATAGTATTTTGGGGTTATTTGCTTCCTTAGGAAGGCGGCTTTGGTCCGAGGTCGTTACTAATGTGTATGTGTTGGGAGGGGGGACTGGCTCTTCTGAAGTAAGGGTAGGGGTGCTTTCATTCTATTTTGATATTTATTTTTTGGATTCTTGGATTTTAGTATTGTGATTTTTCGTTTTAGTCTTTTCGGGTATTCCTTATATTATGTTTGTTTAGAAAAAGGGATGTATTTAAAATAGGGGATTTTTTAATGTTTCTATTTATTTGTCTCCCCATGTGGGTATGGCCAGACCCAGGATCGGTTCCTAGTGTGGGGAAGATTTTGTATATATATGTATCCTAATTTATAAAATATATATGGCGATTAAGCTACACTGAATATTCGGCGTTTCATCCACTCTAGGATTCTATATTTTATAAATTACTAACTAGCTCTACCTACGTATTGAGCACTTTTGAAGTAAATACTTAAAGTTTACGCATAAATCTACACTTTCGTATAAATTTATGTGAGTAAATGAAGTAGTTATATATATATATATATATATATATATATATATATATATATATATATATATATATATATATATATATACTTAACACGATAGGCGGAAAACTCTTTAAAATCTTCCAAATATTAACTTATCAAGATATATCGATAGCATAATTCAAAATGATATAGACAAAAATAAAGAGCATTGGCGAACGGCTTTGAAGTGCCATGACCGATTAAAATAATTATTTTAGCTAAATATTCGTTTAAAAATGATTAAAATGACACCACATGGGGGAAAACGATACGGGGCTAATATTCCTGAATATTAATTAATTTGTTAAAGAGATTTAACGCCATATAGTGCAGAATGTATGCTACTTGTATATTTGCATCCCAAAATGAAGCGTCGGCCTTCTTCAATGGGATGAATTCCCTTCTCTTTGGCTCTGCTGTTCACGATTGAAAACTTCCTCCTCTTTCTTGAATGTCCTTGTTGAACTCTCAAGAGATGGCTTTCTCCTACCTGTGGTTTGAGTTGTCCCCCTTTGCAAATTGGCTGTTTGGAGAAATGGAAAACTAGATGGCTCTGTGTGGTTTAAGTTGTCCCCCTTTGCAAATTGTCTGTTTGGAGAAATGGAAAACTAGATGGCTCTGGTTGATAGTCAATTTGCATAAGTGGAGAAATGGGCAGCATATAAACGGTACTTTTTTTTTTTTTTTTTTAAAGCAGGTGGGAAGAGCGCAGAGAGTGAAACGACGGTTGGAAGAAGTGACGGGGAATTCTTTTTTGGACGTTGAAGAGCTCGACCTTTTGGAAGGAACAGCTGTGGCTTATATATATTTTTTTAAAATTTTCTTTTTTCTTCTACTTCACTACACTACCATTTACAAGAAGTCGACTTACTTGACTTGATTATATTTGAACGCGTCTACTTTCATGCCAAATTAACGAAAGGTCGGCTTAATATATAGTTTGGTACATAGAGCTCTCATGATTTGTTCTCTTAAGAGACTGAGCTGCGAACTAGATAAATCAGGAAAATATTCATTAATAATTATTATCCAGAAAACATTATTGTTAACTGTATTGTATTAATAAGACGTTTGCAGATGTCAGATCCCTTGAAATAGTTGAGTCTTTAAAATATCTCGTTTATTTGAAATTAACTTGGATAAAGGGTAATAATGCAAAAGTGAATTAGCAAGTTTTAAATATATTATTATGTGTTTCTACTCTGTTTCCTTGCCTTTGGTATATACTACGATATCTGCTTTTCAGTCTTTTCGCAAGGATAATGCGCCCTACATCTTTTTTATTTATTTATTTATTTTATTACATTTTCACCCCAAACAAGGCAAATTGCCACTTTGGTGTAGGGGGCTACTATCAGGGGCAACAATTACTGGGGTACTATGTAGGGATTTGGGCAGCAAGGTGTCGGTTCACGTTACACTTGAACTTCTGCACGTCAGTACTGTTGGAGAAGCAGGGACCTGGGATAGAATTCCAAAGTCTAGCGGTTCTGGGGAAGAAACTATTGGAGTAGAAAGATCTTTTACATCTAGGGATTTCTACAGTGTGGGGGTGGGATTTAGCAGCCTGTCGGGTTTGTCGAGGGTGCTCACGTCGTGGGGGCACAAGTGATTGCAGTTCGTCAGAGCATTCACCACTAAAATACTTGAAGAAAAGACAGAGGGATGCAACATTTCATCGATGGGACAGAGGCTGAAGCTTAGATGCCAGTTCAGGGCCTATCAGGTTTGCGACTCTCTTTTGAACCTTGTCAAGGAGCGAGAGACTAGTAGCAGATGCACCAGCCCAGATGTGACAGCAATACTCCATACATGGGCGAATGGTGGCCTTATAGAGGTATAAGATACTTTCGGGTGTTAGTAGTTGTCTAGCACGGTAGAGAGAGCTCACCTTTCTTGCAGCGGCCCTGGCAATGCCTTCAATGTAATTGTTCCAACTCATGTTTCCTGTGAACGTTAGGTCAAGGAGTTTGAAAGATGTACTCTCAGATAAAGAGTCGTTGGCCATTGCTATAGGTGGTAGTAATATTGTTTATCAATGTAAATGCTAGTGTAATACTATCTATGATCAGACAGCGAAGGGTAGGATCCGTGAGTCTTTCGTCTTCTTCGACTTTGGACTCTGCGACTGTTAAAAATACATGCTGTGCCAGTAAGTATAAAATAGATTTGAGGTCTAACAGAAAGCAGAATCCAAAAATTATTTTAAAATGTTGGAATCTGTCTCTCTCGGTTCACACAAAACTTCCATGTGCCGGCAGAAAAAGTGAATAATAGGGTTAATACCTTTCAGGAACTTTGGCCCACTCTGTTTTTTCCAATTATAATCGTTATTTAACGAATGTTTTATTCTAATTTATAAAACTCACTATGTCTGTCTATCTGTCTGTCTGTCTCCATATTTTCAAGCTCTATCTTCCGAAACTAAAAATCGTAGAGCGTGTTACAGGAAAAGGGCTGTTCCCTTTTCCTGTAAATAAGAACATTAGATAAGTGAAAATGAGATTAGGATAAGCTGAGACTCGAACCTTGTATGCAAGGTTCAGAATTGGAATGTTAGAAATTAAAGCTATTGTTAATTCTGAATATTAAATATGTCAGTAAAAGAATGAACAATGAAAATTAAAAATATATTGTTAAAAAATAGGTTAGGTTAAAAATAGGTTAGGAGAGGATTCTTTGTTTGCAGAAGTGTGTTTTGAACAAACATGCATATCCACGTGAATTAGTCACGTTTGAGAAAGACACTTCTGACGTCATAGACAAAGGACGATTCTCCATATAGTTCTATGGGTTCGAATTTCAGAGTCAGATCAGACAGTCAGTCAGTCAGAGAGAGAGAGAGAGAGAGAGAGAGAGAGAGAGAGAGAGTTGAGAGTCAGTGTCAGTTGGCAGTCATTGGTCAGCTGACCCTTTGGAAGCGAAGGGTAGAAGATTAACCATGTGGATCCAAATGTGAATTTCTGACGTCATCAACATTCGACCTGCCCAATGAATAAAGAATCATCTTTGTGTTTTTGTAACTGTTGTCATGTGTCATCTTTCAACACTCAAAATTGAAGTGCTAATCATCTTGTAATGAACATTGTGTAACCCTTTCAAGATTATGTATCTCCCTTCCTCTGTGTTAAGAACTTGTATACATCGCTAGTCAGTAATATATGAAGCCCCAAGAAATATAAGAACTGATATATAAATGTCCCTCTCTCTTATCATCGTGATATATGTCCCCGTCTCTCCTTTAATATGATACCCCGCTATCCAACAAGCGGCGCTAAGGGCCTCAAATGATTGGATTTTTATGGACCGTTCTTGTATGTGTCTTTAGCCGGTTAAAATAGTTTAAGAGTTGTAAAAGGGATCAACATTGTAAAACCCGTTATACATTTTGTACATTTATCTTAGTTTATTTTTTCATTTTTAATTTTAATGCATATGCGTGTCACATTGGTAGAGTGGTAACATCGCCAGCTTTGGATACTATAGTTTTGCATTCGGTTTCGATTCTAGTTGATAGCACCTAAATAAAATTCTTTACTTTTACGATCACAACTCTATAATAATATAAACTAACTTCGGACATATTAAAATATCATATTTAAGCGTATTTTACTAACACTCCCATCGCTAGTTAAATAGATTATTTTCATCGTGCTGGTACTTCAAATTTCTCTTAACGCTCTTTATTTTCGTCAATATTATTTTGAATTATACTATCAATTTCTCCTCTACAGTGTTTGCTACCCATCCTGTTTAAATGTATGTTTACATTTTGCACCTCAAAATATTTATTTATATCAGGTTGAGAAGAAAGTTCTTGCGGAATTTCAAACCTTGATTTCAAATGATGTATTTTCAAATAAGTTTCGTGATAATACCTTTACTTTATATATCATCTTAAAAAGCGTTTTTCGCTCTATCTAATCGCTTAAATTACAATCGTTTTAAAACAATTATGTCTTATTTTCAGAAAGTTGAATCCAAAATAAAAACAAATTTGAATCCAAACTCTTAAAAAACCCTCTGGACGTATGCACTTATGATCACTGCATATATGCAACCGATCCTTTAACTATCTAGAACCCTTATATGAAGCTTTCTGCGGTAGAAAGCCAAATTTAAACAGAATGCACGTATTTCGTTAAACTTGCTTCGCACATACAGATAAGAAAAGCAAATTAAATATTAAAACCGGTCAGGGTATATTCCTTGGGTACGATAAAAACAACTCAGCTTACTTAGTATATTTTCCAAGAAAAATAAAATTACAAAATTACAATGTGTAAAATTCACAGACATGTTCAATTTCAAAGACTAAAATCCATCATATGAAGAGGATAAATTAATTTTCTCCGAAATTCATAAAACAATTGACGTTGAAGAGGACAAAAGTATTAATAATGATCACAGCGATGATGCTGATGCTAAAGTCGAAAATTCATCAGAACGTTACCCTAAAAGAAGTAGAAGACGACCTGATTTTTTTGGTCAACAATTTGGAAAGACTATTAAATCGACTATTGCTATTCCATGGATAATACGACAAAAGAATTAATTCAAAACATCGGAAACCCATGAAATATTCGCCATTTTCGATCCCAGGACTGGACCCATGGACACACCTTCTATTTGCCGATACATTACATCGTTGAAACTGAATTCAACGGATGTAGTGGAAAATTTAATTAGCTCAACAAATATGCTTTCGGAAATGGGAGGATGCGATATCTGGCTACGATATAAAAAATCTGTACCGACATCTATAATCTTAAAAACGGGACACAACCATCAACTCCAGTCCATTCTAACTTTTTACAGATATTCATGATTTTTTACTATTACTCTTATCGAATATAATCACTCAAAAATCGAACATTAAACAAATTAGTAGTAGAAAATGACACTTTAGCACGATTGTTGATATTTATCTACTGTATTTCTACCAGCATTTTGTTTATTTTTCGATTTTGAGCGATTATCAAGAATCATCGCGAACGATTTACCGGCAGCTATTTTCTTGTTCTATATTATTAGGAGAACACTAGGTTTGTTTTGAACAAGTACACGTGTTTAAATATAAATAAACCTATCCAGATAGATATAGGGTGTCCACAAAGACGGGGTCTGAACTAAAATTGATTCTTTATTTTTGATTATATCTTTCTGTAATTTTAACACTCTAAGACATTGGGAATTTTAAAAAAATGCAAAATTCAAACAATCTTTATGAAAAATAATGTCTTTTAAATGTTGCTCATTTTCAGCTTCGCATATTTGTGCTCTTTCCAAAACATAATTCATGACAGATTGGAGAATCTCTGGATTGCGATTTAACTTAAATTTAATAATTTCGTTCTTGATATTTTCCGTCAATCCT
Organism: Euprymna scolopes; assembly: GCF_053919585.1. Classification (NCBI taxonomy): domain Eukaryota; kingdom Metazoa; phylum Mollusca; class Cephalopoda; order Sepiida; family Sepiolidae; genus Euprymna; species Euprymna scolopes. Next base: position 24,069,684 of record NC_136503.1, on the reverse strand, counting down.
TGCAGGGTTTGGGGTTTGTTAACATAGACTCTTTCTTTAAGATATCCTCACAAGAAAAAAGTCGGGGCTAGTCAAGTCTGGGGAACGTGGTGGCATTTGACATTGCCATAGCGAGAGATAATGTTGTCGCCAAAGCATTGCCTGAGAAGCTCAATGGTGTTTCTCGCCGTATATGCCGTTGCTTCATCTTGTTGGAACCATAATCTGGGTCTATTTTGAATTTGTGGGCGCAAAAGTCTGTAATAATAATCCGGTATGCCTCTCCAGTAGCAGTAACAGCATTTTCGTCTAGATCTTCAAAGAATAACGTCCAACAATCTTCTCATCCATTACTACACACCTTACAATGCACTTTATGAGATGCAATTGCTTTTGATGAATTACCCTTCGATTTTCAGAGCCACAAAAATCTGTAATTTTGTTTGTTAACGAATCCATTCAAATAAAAATGGGCTTCGTCTGACATAATCAACATTTCCAGAAAATTGGGGTCATTTCGGACAAGTTCTTGCATTTAAACTGCATATTGAACCCTTGTTTGAAAATCTTCAGGTTTCAAGTCTTGGTCTTTATAAGAAAAGAGTTTTAAACTGTGCAGAATACTGCGTAGAAAGCTTCGACATATCCCAAGCTTCGTGAAACGTCGTAAAATCGATGTTTCAGGTTGCTGCTCCACGCTCTCTCGAGCTATTTTCATTTGTGATGATGTTTCGAGCACTGTCAACTCGTCGAGGATCTAGTACAGCTCCCTGGTCTTCAATTCGACGCACAATGTTCCGAATGATGTTGCGACTGTGGTTATCTTTTACATGAAAATGTCGTCGATAAGTTCTTTGAGTCAAAACAATTGACCCCTGAATTTAGTAAAAGAATTTCACAACTTGCGTACATTGTTCAATTCTATACTTATTTAAAACTAGCGAGGTTACCCGGCGTTGCCCGGGTGTGTTGCAGTGGTGTAGTAATCGTAGGAATAAAAAGCAGCTCAGTGGGGAGAAGAAACGAGAGGGTGAAGAGAGGTGTTAAAAAAAGTTGTATTAGGCTGGAAACCGTAACGCAAAGGGGGAAAAGTAGGTTAGGTTAAAAAAAAGCTTTGCTGTTGCGTCCATCGCCAAACTGGAAGTGGCGAAGGTTTAAATCCGAACTAGTCAATCGAAAAGAGTGGATAACTTTCGAAAATATCGGCGAAAAAAACGAACCCCCTTGTAGAAAACTGCCAAGTTGAGGTTGAAGGAAATAATTTTTTGCTAATTTTTTGATAGATGTCGATAGATGTCGTCCGAAAGGTCGAGCTTCAAATCGACACAAATCTCGTGAAAATCCGTCGCCTCTGTCGAAAGTTTTAGGTATACATACATACATACATACATACATACATACATACATACATACATATAAACAGACAGGGTAGATTTATATTATAGACTAGGCTGGGTGTCCGGCGTTTCCCTGGTGTTTGGAGGTGTGTGTTGAGCAAAAAAAAAAAATAATAAAAATAAATAAAAATGGTAACAGGCAAGCAGGCTCGAACCTGTGACGCGAAGGCGGAAAGGATAGTTAAAGGAAATCTGCCCGTTACTCTATGACGCGCCTAGAAGTTCGGAACGTTAAAATTAGGCAAAGTCAATCCGATACGATGACTTGCAAAAATCGGCCCCTTCTTGTAGAAAACTGCCCAGTTGAAGGTGAAGGAATTAATGTTTTTTGCCAATTTTTCGATATTTGTCGTCCGAGATGTCGAGCTTCAAAACGATACCGATCTCGTGAAGATCCGTCGCTTCTGTCGAGAGTTTAAGACATACATACATACATACATACATACATACATACATACATTTAAAGAGACAGGTGAAATTTATATTATAGATTAGCCTGAGTACCCGGCATTACCTGGGTGTTTGGAGGTGTGTGTTGAGCAAAATAAATAAATAAATAAATAAATAAAAAAGAAAAAAGAAAAAATACATGCATACATACATACATACATACAGACAGACAGACAGACAGACAGACAGACAGACAGACAGGTAGACATTTAAATAGACAGGTGATATTTATATTATGGATTACTTTCCAAAATATTATCTGTAAAATATCTTAAATTAAGAAACAAATAATGAATAATGGTAAAATGAAAAATATTTTCGAGCCTTTAGTGATTTTTTGAATACTCTGTATAAAGTATTTTTTCTCTATTTGTTTTTCATCTTGTTTTGTTCTGTTAATTGCATTGATATTTGAATCTCATACTTTTTGGGGAGATGGGGTGGAGTACGTTTAAATGGAGATTTCATTTCTTTTCTTAAGTTGACAAAATTCTAAATGTTTTCCTTTCTGTATTTTATCTAAGATTTCGAAGAAGTCATTGTGAGACTTTTATCAATATTTTCGACTTATGCCCAAAGTGAAGAAAAAAAAAATACAAAAAACAAAAAAAAAACATCAATTATTTCAGAAGTAACCGATAACCAGACGGCAACAGGGAACCAGCTTCGACGAAATTTAAAAACCTTGTCGAGAACTTGTAAATCTTTATTAATCAACCGCATTTTATGAAATTCACAAATTAGTGCGAAAAGATTTACTTAAGAGATAGACAAGTGAATTCTAGAATATTTCCTTTGTTTACCATAATTGAATAATAAAATATAAATTCGATTTGAAGGGTCAATGCTAAATCTGGGAATGAAATGGGATTGTTTAAAAAAGAATAAGACGCTATTTTCACTGTGGTGTTATATAGGCTTGTTCCGCTACGCGAACAAGCCGTAGAGAGGAAGGCCCCGAAACGGTGCGTATTCTCCCCTGACGATGCAATATTATCTGGAGGACGAATGAAATACTTCAGGGGAATAAAAAACACGATTATATATAAGTTTACGAGTGAATGAACTAAGAAATGAAATGAAATGTCAAACGTAAAAAAGATAAACACGATTATATACTAACTTAAACTAAGAAGAGGAAGGCCCTGAAACGACCCGTTTTCTCTCCTGATAACCCGACATTAACTGGAAGTCGAAATGGATTACTTCAAAGATAAAAACAGCTGAAAAACATGATTATATACAAAAATACACAGTAAACTGTTTCTTTCAAAACACAATATCTTCTGCTGTCCTCTTGCTTCATGGCAAGTTTTTGCTACTGTTCTCGTAGTAATTTTTATCCTATAGGCGTGCCTACTTTTTGAAATAGAAATCATTATCTTGGATGGCTCATAAGAAGACTGTAATCCAATTTATCGATTAACATATTCCGTTTCTTACTGACGATACCGAATACGTTTGTCAATATATCATAAGATATGAATAAGCATTTTCCAATCAACCGCGTCACGCATTCAACTCCGCGTCGCTATTTCTGTACTTCGTGAGCATGCGCAGAAAAAAACAAAAACAAAACAATACTCCATTTTTTTTTTCACTCTTTTCGTTCCTTCATGAATAACGATCAAGCTGTACGCATGATGTATACGAGACAAGATCAGATTTCTCGGCTGTGTTCACTATCGAATATCACGAAGAGATGGGATGACTCGATTTCGTTGAGCGTCATATAAAGCGCGACGACTTTAAATATCGCTACGAACACACAAATAGAGCTGATCTATTTGCGTGTTAAAAGAAGTCAAGAAATTAACCATTACCTCAAAAATTGATAGCTATGCAGATGGCAAGCAAAGCATAAGTAGCATGTATAACTTTTTACTTTCAAATAAAAACTACACACCCACTAGCACACACGCACACACGTGCACACACACATATGTGTGTTTTATATATATATATATATTTATTCCAGCATGATTTCTATGTGTACTATTTATTCAAATGGAAATCTACATTTAATAATAATATCATTTGCATATTACATTAAAGAAAATCTATTTTAATAATAAGTTCTATGGTATTAATTGTTTTTTGTAATAGAATTTTTTTAACTGTTTTATTTAGAAATATTACATGAAGTTGATTTAGTTTATCGCTTTTTATTTAATTTATATTTAGCTTAATTGCACGTGTGTTTTCGTCTCTACGACTCATCAGTGTTCCTAGATTTACGAGGGGCGTGCAATAAGTAATGCCCCTGACCAACTTCCAGTTGTTTGATCTAGCTGAAATTTTGCATGTGCAATGATTTATATATCTACGGGTTATGTGGCCACTTACAGCTCTGAACTAATTGTGGTTTCTGTTTTACAGGCGTTTGAACTGAATCAGGTGTGAAATGGAGCCTGTTGAATGTCGAGTTGTGATCCGGTTTTTGTATTTGAAAGAACGCACACCACAGGAGACTTTTAATGAAATGAAAGAAACTTATGGTGATAATGCCCCATCATATGACCTTGTAAAACGGTGGCATCGTGAATTCAAACATGGCCGGAAGTCTGCCATTGATGAGGCATCTGTCCGTCAAGTTGGGGCTGCCATTTTGGAAGATCGGTGCATTACTATTCGCCAAATAGCCCAAGATGTCAAGATTAGTACAGGGTCTGTGGAAACTATCATTCATGACCATTTGTATATGCATAAGGTGTCTGCCAGGTGGATTCCCAGGTTGCTCACACCATTCCAGAAGTGCGAACGCGCCGAGTGCTCGAGGATGAATTTGGAGAGGTGCCAAGAAGATGAGTCAAAGTTTTTCAAAAGACTGATTACACGGGATGAAACCTGGATCCATCACTATGATCCAGAAACCAAAGCCCAGTCAATGCAGTGGAAGCACTTGGACTCACCACCTCCAAAGAAGGCAAGGGTGTAGCCCTCCAATGACAAGGTCATGCTCACAGTCTTCTGGGATGGAGTAGTGATGACAAATTTCCTGGCAAAGAGTACCACAATTATAGGAACCTATTATGCTTCACTTTTGAGAAAATTAAGGGAAGCTATCAAAATCAAGAGGCGGGGCAAGATCAGCAAAGGTATCCTCCTCCTGCAGAACAACGCTCCGGTCCACAACTTGCATGTCGCCAGATCAGAAGCACGGGCGTGTGGTTATGAAATCCTACCCCATCCTCCCTACTCGCCTGACCTTGCACACTCTGACGTTCACCTCTTCCCAGCCATGAAGTTGTTTTTGGAAGGAAAGCGTTTCCCAGATGATGCAGCCTTGATTTCTGAAGTCACGTCGTGGTTGGAGGACAAACCTGGGGTGTTCTACACAAACGGTCTCCAGAGCTGCATCAAACGATGGGATAGATGCATAACTCTGGATGGTTCCTTTGTTGAAAAAGACTAATAACTGTGCCAAGTTTCGTTGCTCTACTGCTATGGGAAGTGGGTCAGGGGCATTACTTATTGCACGCCCCTCGTAACGTAATTTGTAATCTCGTCTTCAGATGCTGGGCCCAACTGAGTTAACGGTACTGTCAGTTAGAGTTGGAGAAATTATATCGTATTTAAATAAACCTTTTAAGTTGGGAGTACTAAATTCTTTCAGTGGGAGAGTATTGCTTTAATGCCTAGTGGAAGTAATTATATATAAATTTTGATAATAAGTAAATTATAATATATACGCACACATTAGGCATCCAGTGTAGCAGCAAGTCCTGGAAACATCAACCTGAAAGAAGAGTTGGCAATTACTTATGGAGCCACCCTTTAATTTCCATTGCTCCCAGGTCGACTCTGATCCGGACTGGTAGTAACTGTTAGGGTCCCAACTATAGGGTAAATAGAAACTGACTTAAAAAAAAACATATACTCTAATAAAAAATTGTTCTTCAAAATCACTGGATTCAGCATTAAATAACCTGAAAGGGTTGATATGCTGTAAAACAAAAACATCCAACCAACAGTTGCGCTTTAAAAAGTGCATTTATTTATTTATGCTATGAAAGTTATTTTCCGTTTAATTTTTATAGACGAAGATGCTTTGTTTTATGCCTCCATAAATCTGAAATGCAGTTTACTTTTAAGAAAATTGTAATAAAGTGACATATTCGGCGTATCTTAAATAGTATGTGACTAAAACCTAAAAACTGGCATTATGTTTTGACTTGGCAACGCCGAGTATGTACACACAGACAGACAATTTCACTTTTATAGGGCGAAACTCGAGTCTTGGACTTCCGTTTCGTTGACTGTCATGGGTCTTGTTGGCTGCGACGTTGTTTGACTGAGAAATTTATTATATCACACTCTGAAAATCCTATCATTAATTGCTCGCTAGGTTAGCATTGCTGGATGGCATCGTCCTTTTGAGTTGAAACTCTTACTTGTGAGACACCGGCTTGGGGTTATTAGCTGGTTGGATGACCGCGCCCCTTGTTGAGACGAAGTAGGTCTATTTCACAGTTGGATTTCGGCGAGGTTTCCTTGAGCTGTGTTGGTTAATAGAATTTCTTGTGGGCGGGGCGTTTGCTCAGTTGGTAGAGTGCTTGCCTCGGGTTTCGAACCCTGAGTTCAGATGTGTCTAACTGATGAGTCCAAATAGGGTGAAACTCGCCTGGGACTTCCGGTTCGTTGACTGTCATGGCTTTTGTGGGCTGCGATGTTGTTTGGCTGTGGAATTTATTATATATATATATATATATATATATATATATATATATATATACTAACGTGTGTCTTGAGAATAGTCGGATTTCATCTATCTAGTCAGAAGTAAATCTAGCTTGTTTATATAAAAAAAAAATTTATAGTCACGTTAAGAGTTAATAGTTACAAATAAGAAAGTGACTGGTCAAGTGGATGAAAACCTCTATTCCTTTACAGACACGCTAATATATATATATATATATATATATATATATATATATATATATATATATATATATATATATATATATATATATATGTCCGTGTTAGTTAATAGACTTTCTTGTATAAGGCGTGGTCGCGCTAAAGGTGTAGAGTACTCGCCTTGCATGCAAGAGACTTGGGTTTCGAATTCCGTGTTTGATGTGCCTAATTGATGAACCGTAATAGTGTTTATCGATGTATTGGAACATTTAAAACGGCGCCCGACTTTCTTTTGACACGGTAAGTTTAAGAAAAGGATTTTAAAATAAAAGAAATATACAAAATGCTGTTAAAAACACACCGAATATATGTAAGCTTATGTCAAGGTAACACATATTGAGCGAGTTTTTAGCCGTATTTTGTCTAGTTTTTTATTTATAACTCCTTTTCCCAAACTTACCGTATCAACGACAGAGTTGGGCGCTTATTTAAATAATTTTAATACATCGGTAAGCATTGTATGTTTTTCGAACTGAATAAACATTTACAGTAAATAAAAATATTAAAAACATATTCAGTTATGTAGAAAAGTAACTTATCTTGCCTTTGATAACATTTATTTGTTATATATTTGCTTTTTGACAACTTTTTCAAATCTATGTGTACAGTAATACAAACCCCCCAAAACAATTTCACACTAACAAAAAGCTGGACGAAAAAATAAGGGCGAACCTAATAAAAGAATTTAAATTCCCCGATTTCGATGAAAAATAAAAATATTGGAAGTATTGAACATTGAACATTTATTGATCCTATTTTAAACTTGGGCAACATCGGGTCTCCTTGCTATATATATATAGTCAGACTATATATATATATATATATATATATATATATATATATATATATATATATATATATAGGATTTAGAAACCCAGGAGGTACGCTATATTAATTTTTTAGTAGGCCTGCAATTATCAATGATATATCCATGTACAAAATGTAATTTTCAAGGGAGAGAACTAATTTGAAATATTTTCCCAATTACCTCCCTTGAAACACAAATATAGGCATCGTGATTGAAAGTATAAATCTTAATAACCCAAGCAAGAGGACCGGATAATATAGTAGGATAAGTCCTGGCAGATTGTAGATTTTGCCGTTCTAGTAGCTACCGAGTGAAGATAGAGGATACACAGTATTGCTCATAGAGCTCAAAGGGATTTAGAAAATAAAGAAAGTTAAGATAACATCACTAATAGTAGGAGAAGGAGCGCTAGGAACGATACCGACACATTTGAAAAAAAAAAAATTGGAGAGATTGGAATAAGAGGGATGACAGAGAAGATACATCAGATAACAATAATGAAAGCTGTAGAAATATTAAGGAAAACCCTTGAATGTGGAGACTAATACACACGAACTACAGACACAAATTGAACACACAGAAACGACTACAGATGAAAAAGGCAAAGGAACCACATAAAATCAACTGTATAGCTGTAAGATACGATCCTTTGTGTGTGTGTGTGTGTGTGTGTGTGTGTGTGTGTGTGTGTGTGTGTGTGTGTGACCATAAACTGGCACCACACCAAATAAATGAGGGTCAAGGAGGATGGAAAGACTGCAAAGAGAAAACATTAACTAGTTCAGTGCAAAGAGGGCTGGGATCTGCTAAAGAGAAATCAATAGTAAACGGCTCTTGCGATAACGAAAATTCTTTTGCAAAAGTTATCGAAGGAGGTGGGGAGTACTGGAAATCTGGGGAGATTTGTTGTCACTCAAACTCCAGAGAACACCGTACGTTGTTCTCAAAGTGCCATCTTTGATAATGTTTTGTGTGAGTACTCCTAGTGAGTAAACAGCAGCAACAACACCACCACCACCACCAACAACAACAACAATAATAATAATAAATTTTCTTTTACATATATTTGATTTATATTTACTATGTATATGTTAATATATTATATTTATATATTAAAATAAATTTATATATAAAAATTCTATTTATACATAAAATATATTTGTTTTATATCTACTATACATATATGCATATATATTTACATGTATTTGTCTTATATTTAGACTTCGCGGGTATTTTTGCCATAGATTTTTAATTAAAAAGAAAAATTTAGTTATTGCCACATCGTTTGGTCATTAAATAGACTTTGTTCTAAGCTATATTTATAAAACCAGTAGGTGCAAATAGGTTTCAACATTTAATAAGTTAAGACGCTTTTATTCGACAGTTTAACTGTTTCCAAATTTTCATTAAAATTCTAAAGGACCCGTAACAATTGATTCTTTTTATGAAGTCATCGATAAAAATTAAAAAATAATAACTGATTTGTTTACGAAAAAACTAAAATACATATTTTAATTATAAATTAAATTGTTATTTTTTCTAAATGTTCTCTTAGTTTTTTCCGATTGAATTTTTAAAATTTTAATAAATAAAATCCCATCCATAAGGGACGGGACGGGACGGGACGGGACGAATTGCGCAAATAATAAATAAAAAAAGCAGAAAGAAAGTGTAAGGGAGGCGAGGTAAGAGATAAGAAGATAGAGAGAGGGCGAGGAGGCAAATTAAAAGCGAATATATATTGTAAAGAATGTAAGAAGCTATGGTATTTTTTTTTTTTAGTAGGCAGCGCGTTTACCAGTAATATTTCGATGTAAAAATGTTTATTCTTAAAGGAGACAATCCTTTATAAATATTTTCCTAATTACGTCCCTTAAACAGAAAATTACTAGGGTGAGGCAAAGCAACTTGCTTATTCCTGTATCAATTAAAACACATACAGCAAGTTGCTCTCCCCCACGCTGTATAAAAATGTTTATATAAATAAATGAGTTTGTATTACTGTACACATAGATTCGAAAAAGTTGTCAAAAAACAAATATATAACAAATAAATGTTATCAAAGGGGAGATAAGTTACTTTTCTACCTAACTGGATATATTTTTTGTGTTTTCATTCAATGTAACATGTTCATTCAGCTCGAAAAACATGCAGTGTTTACCGATGTATTGGAAAATTGAAAATGGCACCCAACACTCTCTTTAACATGGTAAGTTTGAGAAAAGGTGTTATAAATAATAAACTAGACAAAATACAATTAAAAAAAAAACACTGAATATATGTCAACTTATGTCACGGTAACATATAATGAGCGAATTTCTAACAGTATTTTGTCTAGTTTATTATTTATAACATCTTTTCCTGAACTTACCGTGTTAAAGAGAGTGTCGGCCGCCATTTTGAATTTTCCAATACATCGGTAAACACTGTATGCTTTTCGAGCAAAAACACGAAAAATATATCTAGTTAGGTAGAAAAGTAACTTATCTTTCATTTGATAACATTTATTTGTTATACATTTGTTTTTTGACAACTTTTTCGAATCTATGTGTACGGTAATACAAACCCAAATAAATAAATAAATAAATAAAAACAATGTTAATATATACAGTGTCGGCAAAAAGAAAGTCCGCACGTGTAATT
>NC_136503.1:24041987-24054487 GCF_053919585.1 Euprymna scolopes | reverse complement strand
TATATTTTTTTCTTTTCCTCACCCCGGTTTCCATATTTTTAGTTGATTGAATTTACGCGATGGTTCACTTCTTCATAATATATATATATATATATATATATATATATATATATATATATATATATATATATATATATATATATATATATATATATATATATATAAATTTTATGACGTGAAATGTTTGAGTTTCATATCAAAGATTTTTTATTATTCTATGTAAATACATTAGAAATTTTTTAACTCCTTATCCTATAGGTTTTCGATGTCTACCTTCTCTTCAGAGAAGAAAATATTAGCAAATAGTTATAATGGTTTACACCTTATTTGCTAAAGTCAGTGAGACATGGAAAATCACAATTAAAAAATCACAATTAAAATTCCAATTAAAAATTGATTGAGTAATTAAAAGGTATAGAGTAAGGGAAGTTAAAGAAAAGGATGTACAAGTTTACATCCAAATTGCCTGGTAAAATCCGAAGTGAATGTCCTTGAAAGCAGTGTTGTAAAGCGATCCAAACTGTATGTAATGTAATGTTATTTGCTCTATCTTGTATATCGAGCAATTCTTATTTAGGTGAGATAATACTTATAGAATATTACTACCAGTAATATCTTGTAAATCTTATAATCATAGGTTTCCATACCAGCTGATTTTGGATAATTTTATTATATATATATATATATATATATATATATATATATATATATATATATATATATATATATGAATATGTATATATGTTTATATATATATATATATATATATATGAATATGTATTTATGTTTATATATATATATATGTATATATATATATATGTATGTATATATATATATGTATATATATGCATATATGTATAAATATGCATATATATATATATATATATATATATATATATATATATATATATATATATATATATATATATAGGATCAAGTAAAGAATAGATAACCTGTAGCAAACGACACAGTCTGGCGACGACCGGCGCACATTTCAAGTGACACCGGCGATTCGACCTTGACATTGGCACAAGCACATGGCGTTGGTTGTGTGTAAACACATCAAATAGCAAACATGCTCGAATATTCGCGAGCAATTTAAAAAATATATATTTACAAAACTTTTGAAGATTTAAAAGAAAAAAATAATTACAAATTTTTTTTAAGTAACAAAACGAACGTATTTAAATAAAAGATATTTAAATAAATGGGTGTCTTTCTGTTTCGGATTTTTGCGACCAAGATTGATTTTTATGTACCGTGTTTTTTTTTTCTGTGTACGTTTTTAAAACGATTCAATATTTATTTAATTATTCTTTAAAACATTAACTTTAGCGACAATTAATATATTTTTAAAATAATATTTTTAAATATGGAATTTTGATGAATATTCGCGAGCAAGATTAAAAAAAAAGAAGATATTTAAATAAATGGGTGTCTTTCTAAGTGCGTTTTTAATATATTTACAGAACTGTTTAATAAACTTTAGAATAATAATTATGTTTCGCGGGTTTTTGTGCCAAACATTGATTTTTATGTACAGTGTTTTTTTTTGTGTGTATTTTTAATACAATTCAATATTTATTTAATTATTCTTTAAAACATTAACTTTACCGACAATTAATATATTTTTAAAATAATATTTTTAAATATTGAATTTTGATTTAATCTCACGATACCCTCACGTGATCAATTTATTAAATGACAAAAAAAAATCAAAGGTCGAAGAAGCCAAAATTTTTCGAGGTATTAAAAGAAATTAATAATTGGGCCATTTTGTTTTAAATACTGTAACAAATGGATAAAGCCATTTTCAAAGATGTTGTGTGTTCGTTGATTTCTAGAGACCACCTATCCATAATTGAATGGATGAAACAGCATTCCGTACTTGCAAATGAAATGAATTGTGAATTCTGTAATGTCCATATGAATTGGACGAAACATTCAATGACATTGGATAAATATGTTTGGAAATGCTAAAATGTGTCAAAAATATAAGAATAGAACATCTATACAAGTTATTTTTTTTTAAATCTAAGTTATCCTAAGTTTTAAAATTCTAAGTTATCCTTACAGACATGGATATTAACAATATATCTATGGAGTCAAAGAATAAGCCAAAAAAAAAAAAAAATGCCATGATGCAAGTGAATATTTCAAAACCAATGGCCAATGGCATATATGCTGCATTTCAAGCAATATGTGTGAAATATTTTATCGATAATCCCATAAGATTGCTGGGCATGGAACAATCGTCCAGATAGATGAATCGTGTTTTCCCACAGACCAAAGCATCATCGTGTAAGAGCTACTCACAAGCCATTATGGGTGTTTGGCTTGGTTGGTACAAGCACAAGCATGGAGATAGTTGAAAAAAAGGAATAAAGAAACCTTATTACTCATAATAAAAAAACATTGTTTTACCAGGAACAACCATTTATAGCGATGAATGGAAAGCATATAGTACGATAGAGACTGATTTGGGATTTCCCCATTACACTGTAAACCATTCACAATATTTTGTGAACCCAAACAACCAAGTTCACACACAGACAATAAAAAGCTATTTGAATCGCCATAAACGATTTATTACATCAATGCTCGGCTGTAGGAGATCTCACTTAGACTCCTATCTGAAGGAATTCCTGTGGCATGAAAGAAATTCAGAAAATATATTTTAAAAATTGTGTGATACCATTTCTGCACAACATCCATTTATTTAAATGTATTTTGTTTAAATGTTGCGTATCGTTACTTTAAAAACTTACTTGTATTTCATGTGCTCTTGTGGAGAAGTAAGCAAATAGCAAGTTTTTTTAAATACAAATAAAAATTATAAAAAGATTTGTATCTTGTGATACTAAATTTCATCTTTATAAAAATAAAAGTTAAAAAAAGATATGTGAATAAAATAATATATTTTAAAAATCTCGATTGTTTATACTTGTGATTTTATTATGCATAAAAATCGCCTCGGCCTAGAAGGATTTCTCCTTCACTGACCACCGATATACATCGCACTTTAAATAAATATTGAATTGTCTTAAAAACGTACACAGAAAAAAAAAAAAAAAAAAAAAAAAACACCAACAAAAAAACAAAAAACAAAAAGCAAAAAAAAACAACAAAAAAACAACAAAAAAAACAAAAAACAAAAAGCAAAAAACAAAAAAAAAGCAACAACAACAAAAAAAACAAAAAACAAAAAACAAAACACGGTACATAAAAATCAATCTTAGTCGAAAGAATCCGAAACAGAAAGACACCCATTCATTAAAATATATTTTATTTAAATACGTTCGTTTTGTTACTTACTTAAAAACATTTTTGTAAAATATATATTTTTTTCTTTTAAATCTTCAAAAGTTTTGTAATATTTACTTAAAAACTTTTAAAAAAATTGTTCGCAAATATTCGAGTATGTTTGCTATTTGACGTGTTTACAAATAACCAACGCCATGTGTTTGTGCCAATCACCGGTGCCACTTGAAATATGCGCCGGTCGTCGCCAGACGGCGGCGTCTGCCCCAGGGTATTTATTCTTTACTTAATCCTATATATATATATATATATATATATATATATATATATATATATATATATATATATATATGTATATATAGAAAGCTGAATGTGTGTGTGTGTGTGTGTGTGTGTGAATAGGCTCCTATATGGTTGACTATTTTAAAAAAAACTGATTACATATAATGATAGAAGATGTATTGAGACACAGGAATGGGTATGTTTGATCTGAGAGAACGGTGGTTCATTAAAATTGTGGGGTCTGCGTACGCGCCTGGTCCACAAAGTATGGAAATAAAATTTAAAAATAAAAAAAAAACGTTTACAAGTGTTTTTTATATAGATGTACATAAGAATACTTTGATAAGTATGTTTTAACTTAAATAAGGATGGTATAATAAAATTGTGGGGTCTGCGTTCGCGCCTGGCTTCCATAGAATGGAAATAGGCACAAACTTTAATAAAGACCTTTCATATCTATCTGCGTAAGTATACTTTGATAATTATGTTTCTGTTTGAAAAAAATATGGTATAATAAAATTATGGGGTGTTCGTTCACGCCTGACCTTCATAGAATGGAAATATGTCACAAAGTTTAATAAGTTTTTTTTTTAATATAGATCTACAGAATATTGTGATAAGTGTTTCAGTGTGAATAGGTATGGTATAATAAATTATGGGGGTTTATCTATTTTATTTTTACTTTCACCATATTTTGCTTTGGTTTTGATACCCCCAAATTCGAAGCTATCTCTTTACAACCTTCCTTTTCATAACCTATCATACTTTCATAAATCAGAGTCCATTTTCTGTAGGCTGTTTTTGAACCCAGTCAACGACGGGCACTTTTGTTAGTATATATATATATATATATATATATATATATATATATATATATATGAATATGTATATATATTTATATATATGTATATTGATATGACAGGAAAATAAGAAATAGTATTTTCATTTTAAATGAATAATTTGCTTTATACATATAAAGCAAATCCGATTATAATGCACGACCCCCCTAAACTTAATGAAATAAACGCTCACCAAAAAAACTTAATGAAATAAACTTTACTGATAGATGAATAATAATGTAGGTTATTATGTATGAAAATATATGTTAGTTTCTCACAATTCTTTTTCAAAACAAATAACACATTCACCTTTTAATAAAACATGTCTAGGACGTACCAGAAACACACGTTATGTTAAAATTAAAACAAACAGCAAAATAAAATGATCCAATTTCTCAATGGACATAATACACGTATTAGACGAAAATATACATTTAAAATTTCGTAAAGAACAATTTTAGAAGAATGTTTTTGTGTAAGGGAAGTAATTATAAAATATTTTTTACAGAATTATTTCCCTTGCATATATCAGGGGAGATAATTCTATAACAATTTTTATATTCGTAGTTATAAGATGAGAAAAAAAAAATATCAAAAATGTTTTATTTTTTTGTATGGGGATAAATCATGTATGTTGCGGGAGAGGTTGAATCCTTTTAAAGTGATTAGGTGTAGTTTTACCTTGCCACTTTAATTTGGATTTAGTGGTATAACACGGTTAATTGAGCTTAATAATTAGTGCGCTAGAATGGTCTGCAAACAGGAGTCATTAAATTAGGTACGGGCAATAATGGCAGGGGGAAAAAGGGAGACATAGTTTTGAAAGCCGGTTTATCATCATTTTTTTTTTATTAAATTTCCGACCACTTTTTGATCGTATTTTAAAAAATTAAAAGTTAATTTCAAAAAGAATAAAGAAAAAAAAAAATCATTGTACCTGTGAAAAAAAAAAAAAAAAAAATTATAATGAAAAATGTTTGCATGGCGACACTCGAAAGCTTACAAATTCAGCTAAATTTTGAAGTCAAATAAATAAATTCATTCAATAATCCTTTAAAAGATAAAAATTAGTTTCTGGGTCTATTTCAGAGATAATTAATAAAGTAAAGTCCTAAGATATTGAATTAAATAATAATAAAAAAAACACCTTGTTTGTACAAAAAAACAAATAGCTTGATTTGGATATACCTAACAGATGAACGCAATTGAGGGCTAAACTCGAGTGCTGGACTTCTGATTTGTTGGCTGTCATGGCTCTTGTGAGTTGCGAGGTTCTTTTACTGTGGCCATAAATATATATATATATATATATTTTTTTTTTTTTACACACACACATATATATATATATATATATATATACATATATATATATATATATATACATATATATATATATATATATATATATATATATATATATATACATATATATTCATCCATATACAGTACTGTTTCACAGCTCATCAGTGCGGCTAGACAATCAACTACCTCTAGCCAGGATTGAAACCCGACCGTCTACACGACAGTCAAGGTTCCTAACGATTATGCTATCGGCGGCTGTTGAGCGAGTCGTGAGTTTGACATCGTCCGAAATACCTAAGCTCGATTTGTTTACGCAAACAGCATCGCTTATACACTAATGGTAATTCGTGTATTACTTATATATATATATATATATATATATATATATATATATATATTGGAATTGTTTCTATAAAACTAAATAGAAAATCTGCATGAATTAAAATGCATTTAAGCCCATTTTAAGACTAGCAAATGGATTTCCCCCATCCCTAATCGTTTCTAATAAAAGGCAATAATTGGCTAAAACTGACCATTTAGTTTTAGTGTTTGTGTTGATTTGTGATTTTTAAACGTATTTTAGGTGAAAAATTACGTGCTTACATCATGTCTAAACTAGAATAAATTTCAAATATCTCGGAAACCATCCAGCAGAAAAATAATTAAAAATAAAAATAGAATTTATCGAATTATCGAGTTTTATTTTTTATTTATTTATTTTTTTTTTACAAGGTAGTAACCACTTATCAAGGCCCGGAAGCCACTCAGGGATAAGGGTTATTGTAAGTACAGTACGCTAGTGTGGAGATTTAATAAGGTGTCTACTTAAGGGGGCGGTTCATCAGGAATTTGTTTACGTTGGACTTGAAGACATCCAGGTTGTAGTCAGGTGGGAAGCAGGTAGACGGAACAGAGTTTCACAGGCGTGCAGTTCTCAGAAAGAAGATTTGTTCATGGAATCTACGTTTGGATTTAGACATAGCTAAAGAGAGGGGAAAGTTTTTGACAGTGGATTCAGTTAGACGGGTGTTTTTCGTAAAAGATTGGTGAGGTGGGGGCCAGAGATTGGAGTTCAGACGAGCACCTGCCATAGAGATAACAATAAAACAAAGACATGCTTGCAATGTCTCTTCTGTGGGAGAGAGGTTGCAGGGAAGAGAAAAGGACATCCCCCACTAAGCCACGAAGTCTATTTTGTACTCTGAATAGGCTGTTTTTAGCAGCTCCTGCCCAGATATGACAGCAGTATTCCATCCTTGGACGTACTTGGCTTTTATATAGATAGAGAATTGCATCAGTAGTGAGATATCTTCTGGAGCGGTAGCAGGATCTCACCATCTTTCCAGCGACCTTGGCAACAGACGTGATGTATGTGTTCCATTTCAGATCAGGAGTGAAGGTCAAGCCCAGAAGCTTGTTAAAACATGGGGCTTCTCCTAGACGAGAGCCATCCATTTCAATTGATGCCAGATGGGGATCAGAGCGTTGAAGATGTAAAGATAGGAGTTTGGTTTTAGAGTCATTAAAGTTAACCAGCCACGTCTTCCCCCACTGGACCACGCGCTCGAGATCAGAGGAGAGAGAATCAGAGAGAAATTTGTCATTTACAGCCTTTGATGTGTTGCCGTAGATGGTCGTGTCAACAGCAGAGATATCAACGAATGATTAAAGTATGTGTTTAGGGAGATCATTGATGTAGATCAGGAAGAGAGTTGGGCCCAGGATGGACCCATGAGGGACTCCAGCATTAATACTGCAGGCCTCCTATTTTTGTCCATCAACCACTACTCTTATGAGCCTATCAGAGAGAAATGATTTAATGATAGAGAGAACATTTCCAGTTATACCGTAGCTGGAAATCTTGTGAAGTAGGCCTTTATGCCATACCTTGTCGACGGCCTTTGATATGTCAAGAGCAATTGCCCTAGAAAGGAAGCCTTTGTCAAGAGATTCACTAATCCTATGTGATATAACCGTTAGCACATCTGCGGTAGATCTTGCAGAACAGAAACCATATTGCGTGTCACTAAGAAGGTTATTTCTGCTGAGGTGGTTGACTATTTCTCTATTTAATATGGATTCCAGCAACTTGCTCATGACACACAGGTCTGTACTGAGAGGGAGATGACTTTTCTCCTGAGTTCTTAAATACAGGGCATACTGATGAGGTTTTCCAGGGTGTCTATTTATTCAGAAAGAAAAATGACATATTCTACAAAATTTTTGAAAGAAAATTATCTAAAATGTGCAAATGATTCTTTTTAAATGTGGCATGAGGCCAAAAAGGGTGTGGGGGGAAAATGGGGGTCGGGGGTCGTCCACTTGGTCTATTCCCTATAACTAGTTGCAGTCACCACAATACCGCATTCACTCAAGGGGTTGGATCTACTTAAAACCCCAGATGACAATATTTACAACCCTTTTTTTTAACAATAACTTTTTTTTTCTTTTGTTATTATATATAATAACATTTATTTACAATCTTTCTTCTATTTATTTAAATATTTATTTAGAAAGAAAAATTACAGACCTTACAAAATTTTAGAATTAAAATTAAATAAAATATGCAACGAGTCTTTATAAATGTGGCATGAGGCCAAAAAGGGTGTGGGGGGAATAATGGGGGTCGAGGGTCGTCCACTTGGTCTATTCCCTATAACTAGTTGCAGTCACCACAATACCGCATTCACTCAAGGGGTTGGATCTACTTAAAACCCCAGATGACAATATTTACAACCCTTTTTTTTTAACAATAACTTTTTTTTCTTTTGTTATTATATATAATAACATTTATTTACAATCTTTCTTCTATTTATTTAAAAGGAAAATGCAACTTGTTTATATATGGATCGTGAATTGCATTCATCTGCAAAAGATCTAGCTAATTTGTATATTTTTTTAAACTTTCATTTTAATTAATTCCCTATTAGTTTTTTTCGGTTTTCTTTTTGGATGATCATCTTTAGTTAACTATTACGTGTAATTATATTCATGCAGATATTCTACATGATTTATACTTGCGTTATATTTGTGTAAAAAGTTTATAGCAAACACAAACGTTTTTCTATATATATTTATGTATACGTATATACATTTGTATAACAATTTTGCCTACCAAACTCTTCTCTCAGTTTTTGGTCTACAGGCATGAAACTAAATATAAAGGGTATTCGAACCCCTGCGAAACTTTTTATTATTTTATTTTAGCTGGAGAAAATCGGTGCAAAAGTGTGAAAATTAATTTAAAAAAAGAAAAAGAATTTGCCAGGTGAGGTCGAACGACTACATTACGAATATGCATCCCTAACGTAATGGCTATTGGTTCATGTTTTAAAGTTTTGCCTTGCAGTAAGCATATATATATTCATAGCTTTTTTTTACATAGGCATAACCACTTATCAAGGCTCAGAGACCACTTGAGGATAAGGGTTAAGAGTATACAGTAGTCAATTGGACAATATGGTAATCATTAGTAATGGAAATTCGGTCAATTTGTTAACTTAAGTGGAACGGCTCATCAAGAACTTGTTTACTTTGGACTTGAAGACAGCCATATTGTAGTCAGCTGGAAAGCAAGAAAACGGAAGCAATTGCACAGGTGCGCAGTTCTAAGAAAGAAGCTTTGTTCATGGAATCTACGTTTAGGTTTAGGCACAGATAAAAAGTGGAGGGGAATTATTTATAGTGTTTTCAGCTAGACGGGTGTTTCTTGTGAAAGTTTGGCGAGAGGGGACTATAGATTGAAGCTCAATCGAGCACTTGCCATGAAAAAATCAATAAAGCAGAGACAAACTCACAAAATCTCTTCTGTGAGATACAGGTTGCAGGGAAGAGAAAAGGACATCTCCTACGAGGCTACGAAGTCTATTTTGAACTCTATCAAGGCAGGACAAATCCTTTCTAACAGCTCCTGCCCAGATTTGGCTCAGGCATTAACGTCGATTCTCGGTAGTGGCGCTCGAGTCAATTTTAAAAACTTTGAAAATTATTACTACATACTGAGTCCAATAAATTATAATAATAAATACTAAATCTGATTTAATCAAAATATATTTAAGCGTATTTTCTTTTCTTATTTCGTTTCTCTGAAAATCACTTTCTTTTTTAATTCTACCATAGGTGCTTTCTTTTTCTTCTTTTTTAGGGCATAACAATTTATTCTCTTAAGATAAGGGAATTTTCGATTTTAAACGGGGACAGGCCACCTAAAATAGAGACAGATCTCGAAAATCGGGCACGTCTTATCAACAAAGATAAGATCGATATTTTAGAGATTGTAAAGAAGGATTGAGCAACTCTATAACACGCAAGAGTCACATCGCATATGATTACATTGTTTGCATGTTTGAACAGGCAGCGACAGGGAATATTATTACACAGCATTTCTTGATTGGATAACAGCTCAGATTAACAGTTTCCTTCGCCCAATTACAAGGCAAGAATGATGCACATCGAATTTCAGCGCATACTATAAAAATTAAAACACATAAATCTTTGCTTTTCTTTTTTCAGAGTCCAACCACGGCCACCGAGAGTAAGAAGAAGGCATGTTAACTGAAAAATGTCTGCAGGCAATGTAGGTAAGATTTGTCAGACTGTCAATACTATATGATGGCCATTTGAAAAAGAGCAATAAAACATTAAAAAAAAGAACACAGTTCGATTAATACTTAAACTGAACTTTATTCAATATAAAATATGAATATTATCTCTGCAAAATTAAGTAATTTTAAAGCAATATACAATTTAATACTGATAAAAATAGCCCCAGCTACCGTTCTCTGACCCCCCTTCGGTCTAAGGATGGGCTCACGCTGCTGAAAGGAAAGGGAGAAATAACAAATAGATGGAAAGAGTATTACGAGGATCTTCTGAACAGGGACACCACTCCAGAGATGGAGGCCCTTGAAAAACTCCCCCAACAGCCCATAATTGAGAGCATGGGAGAACCACCCAGTCTGGAAGAGGTGCGGGATGCAATTAGGAAGATGAAAAACAATAAGGCGGCTGGTTCTGACGGCATCCCAGCAGAAATCCTGAAGAAAGGCGGGCCTGATCTTCTCAGACACATCCATGCCCTGCTGCTCAAAATATGGGAACAAGAGAAAATCCCTGCACAACTTAGAGATGCCCTAGTTGTCTCCATCTTTAAGAAGGGAGACAAGGCAAACTGTGGGAACTACCGGGGCATTTCTCTCCTCTCTACCACAGGGAAAGCCCTAGCTCGGGTTTTGGGCAACAGGCTTACACCCCTTGCAGAAACCATCCTTCCCGAGTCTCAAAGTGGTTTTCGACCAAATAGAGGCACGATGGACATGATCTTCACTGCTCGTCAACTCCAAGAAAAGTGCAGGGAGCAAAATTTACCATTATACATGGCTTTTATAGACCTTACTAAAGCCTTTGACTCTGTGAACCGTCACGCTCTTTGGCTGGTTCTTGCAAGGTTTGGATGCCCAGAGAGGTACATTCGGGTACTGAGACTGCTACATGGCAATATGTCAGCTACAGTCCTCAGTAGTAGTGGAGATGAAACAGAGCCCTTCAGGGTTGACATGGGAGTGAAACAGGGATGTGTCATTGCCCCAACCCTGTTCTCCATCTTCATTACTGCTATCCTCCATCTCACGGACAAACATCTTCCCCATGGAGTTCGGATTATGTACAGAACTGACGGGCGACTTTTTAACATCAACAGATTTAGGGCCAAAGGTCGAACGAACAACATATCCATTATGGAGCTACAGTATGCAGACGATAACGCCCTTGTAGCCCTCTCAGAAGAGGACCTACAGTGTACACTGGTTGCCTTCACGAGGGCGTACAAACAGCTAGGACTAACAATTAATATAAAAAAAACCAAAATCCTCCATCAATCACCACCAAACAGTACTCCAGTCTCACCCCCAAACATCTCCATCGACAACGCTAGACTGGAAAATGTGGACCACTTCCCATACCTAGGCAGCATCCTATCATCAAAAGCCAACATAGATGATGAAATACAACACCGTCTCAGCTGTGCCAGTGGGGCTTTCTCAAGGCTAAGGAAGAGAGTATTTGAGAACCGTGACCTTCTGGCAAAGACCAAAATCATGGTATATAAAGCTGTCTTGCTGCCCACTCTTCTCTATGGATCGGAGACCTGGACCACATACAGGAGGCACGTAAAAACCCTGGAGACATACCACCAAAGATGCCTCTGAAAAATCCTCAGAATTAGTTGGAAGGACCGACGCACCAACACCAGCGTCCTGAGTGAGGCTGACATTCCCACTATCACCGCTACTGTTGCTCAACGCCATAAAAGTTCAAACACAAATTCACTTACGATATTTTGATTAAAATTATCCCAAATGTGCAATTATAATAATTATTTTCCGAATGGAGAATTGTTCTTTTTCTTTAGAACATACATGGACAATCGGTAACAGATATTGGTAGCCATATTTTTTTTATGCCTGTTAGCATGATCATGTGGTTGAATACCGGAAGCTGTCTATACCTACAACTTAATCAGGAAGTGACGTTATGCTGTCATATGCATCGCCCTTCTTTACTCTTGGTAGCCATGGTCCAACATACGTTTGTATATGTTTATACGATAAACACCAAGGATTTATCTCTCTCACACAGTGGAAAAATTAAACACAAGGATCAGGAAAGTGGGATTGGAAAGTGAGCGTCCCTGAGAAAGATTACTTTGGTTTGCAAAAATGCCTGAGAATACCCGTCAGTATTCCCCGATAGAGGCACCTCAGGCACTTAGCAATAGCTATAGCTGGTAGGCTGGACCTCATAGAACTTCACAAGACC
>NC_136503.1:24031987-24039487 GCF_053919585.1 Euprymna scolopes | reverse complement strand
GAGAACGAGAATGGGCTGACTGTAGCCGACATGCGGTCGGAGAAGATAAAAACGCGTGTCAAGTTGAAATAGACATGTGGCAGCGAGAGATGTTTGAAGTGGTACCGAAAGTAACGATAATAACAAGTTTTGGTAAAAAAAGAAAACAAAAATGCTGACTCAGATTTTATTTATTTCTATTCCGATTTTATTTGATTGTCCATTTGTGACTATTGAATATGTGACTGTAGGCTCGACTAAAGGGAATTAGATGGCTAAAGACTAGTCAGCTGCTGATATGAAAGGAACACGTATTAGCAATAATAAAGGAAATGAGGTTGTGTTCAGATTTGTTAACATTGTTCATCTCCTTCCTCCCAGCCCATGATAGTTTCTAGTTCAAAGGCAAGAGTACTCAGGCAAGTGTACTCAGACCAGTGTTGTTGAAAGACTAAGATCTCCAGAGCTCGGGGCATTTTCTTCTTCACCAACTCCCTCATCTCGACATGTCATATTAGGAATATCAGACTCGGGTTGCAGATCATGTGTTGGTGTAGACTCACTTTGGGTAGTGGCGTCAGTGATCGGTGGGTCAGGAAACGGAGTATTAACTGTCACCGTATCACCAGCTGACGGAATGAACTGATGACTGGTAATCGAATTTGGTGGGATCAGTCTCAGAAAGCGCATATTCCGCAATGTGGTTCGACCGGAATGGAACGTCTTCACACCATACTTACTGTTTGGTAGCACCTCAAAAATACAGTCGCCAAGCACCCACTTCTTGCCTTTATCCTGCAATAACACATTAGACCCCAATAACAGGAGCTGGAGTTCATGAAATTTTGAATTATAGTGTTTACACAAGGCCTCGTTGCGCTTATTAAATGATGCTTCCCTAGCCTTTGCAGAGATGACTCACTCTGTGGAGGTGATAATGATGTGGATGGAATAGGATTCCATCACGACGTTGGCGACGTAACAGGATCTGAGCGAGACTCAACTTTACGTCGGGCAGAAGAATATTTCGGTACTACAGTATGGCACAAGCAGCTCTGTCAGTATTCAAACTACCATTCACGTCAACATTATTGTGGATAATTCTTTTTGCTTTCTTTATTCCATTTACTTAGGGTCACCATCAGACTCACCTCCTCTGATACACCATACGCAACAAAAAGGTTACATAAAATGACTGCTAGTATCTTTCCATTGACTTTGTGTGCTACACAAATTCACCCACTAAATCCGTCCACGACAGTCACATATTCATGCAATCCAAGTTCAAAATAGTCGCTACATATTTTTGGAACGGGTATACTGGAGATTTGGTCAAGATGAGTGGCCCAGGTGGGTTTGATGGCGCATGTTTGCACAATCAAGGCAATTGTCGCTGTAATTTTTGATACACTTGTCGAGACCAGGCCAGTACATACACTGATGTGCACGAAACCTTCTGCCAGAGACACTATGACTGGCGGCATGTAGGTTATCAAGGACAACTTTGCGCAATGCTTGCGAGATTACAAGCTGTTGGGCTAAGAGAGCAATGCCATGGAATGTGGTGAGCCGATACCGAACTGCCCAATATTCTCGGAGGTGACCTGCAACACGATTCCGTTTATCAGTGAAGCCGGTTTGGATGAGAGGCATCAGGTCTTGATAATTGCCGTCCACCTATGCTGCACTGATGACATCGTAAAGTGCGATACTACCCAACTGGCTCAAGACTGAAACACTGGCCATTTCAAGTTTAGGTACATTCTCCGGAATTGGTGCAAAAGGAAGGCATGCTGGTTTGGTTGGTCGAGCACGAAATGGCAGGAGTGCTCTGACAACGGGTGGTGCCTGAATTGGATGGGGATAGCTACTTGTCAATATGGTAACTTTCATACACCCTTCCCTACTGAAGTACAAACGATCAATCTGGTCACAGAAAAAGAGGGGTTGCGTGGTGAGATGACCCTACTATTGAACCCGAAAGTGATTCACACCTTGTATGTTAAGAAAGATTCGTCAACAGCTAACACCATTTTGAAGGAAGGAAGCAACGGATTCATCGAGCCCCATTGTCTCAACTGTTTCAGGCCAGCCAAGCGTATGTTTGCACAACTATCAGGAAAAATGTCCAGAACAGCAGGTTGTGTCCAATTATATTTAGTCGAACTGATGCCTTGATTCCACAAACAACGGAAAGGGCAGTCACAGGTCTGTACCTTTGTCGAGCTGGAATGAGCTATCAGACTATTGCTTTCGAATATTTATGGAAATTTGCATACATTACTGGAGTGGTTTGATTTCCTGCACACCGAACAAGTCTTACTTCTGGTAGGGCAATGTTTGTGGCGAGGGCAACGGCAGCCAAATATACCAATATTACCATCTCTTTGACAGGATTGTGGTGATTTTAATTGTCGAAACTTCTTTCTGTGATAGCTGGATACTGGTCTAACAGCACACATATCAGATGAATGGTTGAGCTGCTGCAAAGGCTTCTGCGTGCTTGACAACATCTTCGATGGCTGACAATTGACTAGCCCTTGTCAAAATGTCTGTTTGGAGAGTGGCATTGTTGATCCTAGAGATAAACTGGTCCTTGATGTTGATCGGAGAATGTCAAAATGGCATCTAGGGCAAGCGAATTCACAATCGACCCCAAGTGATCGCATACGAACTAAAAATCTTTCAAAAGTTCATTTTCAGCTTCAGTGAGGTTTCCGAAATTCATGCGATGGACATAGTGTTGATGTCTACCGTAATCCCGGATTCAATTGCCTCAAAGATTTCATCTTCTGACATGCTGATAAACGCTGGATACGAACTAATAACAATGTTCTGTACAGAATCCTCACAACAACTATATAGGAGAGTCTGAATCTGTGTTGGTAAAGTTCTTATACACTCCCCAATCAATGACGAACTTTCGAAACTGAGGATGGTCCATGTTCGTCACGACAATAGGGAGTTTTATTGAGGTAGCGGGAGGTTTGAAACTTGTGGAACTGGCAACGACACGTGGCTCTATCTTCAGAGAATAGGTTTGGGCGAGAGCAAGGATAGTAAGTCCGTAACCAAGAACATGAATACCTTGATTGTCCAAGTTAGTGTTTGAATGGTTTTCTCTGTGATGCTGTTTTTCACGAAGGTTTGAGCGTATTGGGCACAGTCAGGGTCCGAGAAATCAGCCTTAGTAAAGAACTGTATCCATTCTGCATCGCTAATGCATCGTAGTGCCATATTAAAATGTGGGACCGAAGGCTCGACAAAAAGGGAGTTAGATGGCTAAAAACCAGTCAGCTGCTAAAATGAAAGAAACACACATTAGCAATAATGAAGAACTGAGGAGTATATTGTTCAGCAACGTAACGACAACGTTGCACAAGTATGTGCCCGTTGATAATAATTACTTCATGCACGCGTGTTCAGATTTGTTAACATATGCGATTAATTCAAACAACCGATGTTGAAGCACCATTTTAGGAGATGTAATTTATCATTTAAATCAGAGCCAAGATAGAGGAATGTCAGGTGAAAGAACAGACAGAGCGATATAACAACGGACTAGGGGCGGTTACACACGATCCTACGTCACAGGACCATAAATATAATGCATGTGGGCAGGTCGTGTATACGGACAAGAAGATGTGCACAAACCCTAAATTCCAATGGTTACTTTGTCTAGTGATGGACCACTCAAAATGTAACAAGGCACTCCCCGGTTACTTGAAATTTCTGAACTGATGCCAAAAGCGCACATAATGTACACGACCCCAAGTGTGTGTGGACATATCTTTAACACGTTGGTTCTCAACCTGTTGTCTGACGTTATGGTTAAATTCCTCCTCCGTCGAGGGTCTGGTGATGCAGATATGCCGCTTTTCTTAATATGCAGTTTGGGTATCAAGTAGATCTGGAATCAACTGGGTTACTCTCAAGTCAACAAAAAATAATTAATGAAAACATCGGATATAATTTTCGTAAGAAAAATAATTATCTGAATAAAATAATACAGTTCATGCACACACAAAAAAAAGTGTTAAACGATTTTTTTTTCAAACAAACTAATGATTTTGGATGGAGGATTTTCAACTTAATTTTTTGGTACAAAGTTCAAGATAAGGTTTATTGTCGGTCGTGGAGAAAGACTCTCTTTCCATTTTGCTCTTTCGAGGGTCTCCAACCAGCCAGCCAAATCTTCTCTATATACTAAAATGTGAGAAATTAACTAACACAGGTATCATCAATTTTGTCGCAAATAATCCGAGATAAAAACAGACTTACCTGCTGGATGTTTACTCCGATCTGGTGTTGTCTTGCTAAATCATATTAGGCCGATGTAGCTGTCAATTCGGGCTGGGCATTTATGCGTTTGTAGACATGTTAGTTTGAGAAACAGAAGCATGCAGAAATAGTTTGATCATTAATCACTTGTCCAATTTCCATTAACTGGCATAATAATATTTTTTAAAGGCGTATAACTCTCGCCAACTCCAGAGAGTTCATATTCCTTCGTCAATCCCATTGTCGATTAGACGGTAAAAAAGAACTATAATTAAGTTCAAATTAGAGAACCCATTTGGAGTTGCATTCGATTAAACATCTTGTGAGCAACTAACTGTAAAGTCAAAATTCCCATCAATAGTTCAATCCCTGTCTTCCGACGGATGTTATAATATTAACCAATTATGAATCCCGTCTTATCCGTGTTATTTCTGAGACAAATAAATGATTTTATGAAAACCACTACTTCTACTCCCACTAGCACTTTCTCCTCTCTTCTCTCTTTCCCCTTTTCCTTCTGAATCTATTTTCTTTCTTTCTGTTTGTCTTTCTTTCGTTCCTCTGAGATACATTTCTATTTCTCTCTCAAATCTCTATCCTTTTCCCTCTCTTTCGCATAAAGAATTTTTTATAAAGCTACGCAGTACGTTTTCACTTGATATGCGTCCACAATTATCTTGTTAGCAAAACGAAGTCAAGTTATTTAGTTTCTTTTAATATTTAACAGATGACTGTGAAATGACGATTTAATTGACATTATTATTTACATTTGAATTTAGTACGAAACTATAATTTTTGTTAACAATGAAGTGTATACGACAACTAAACGTAAATCACTATTTAGATTAAGTAGAGGAATATTACTTGTTCAATAGTATTAATGATCAACTGAATACAATATATTTGCTGATGACAGCACTCTCTATACCAGGTACGAGGGGAAAAACAAATGAACACATATCTAAGAAAATCGAAGAAACACTTGATGAAGACCTCCAATCTGTAGTGGAATAGGGACAAAAATGGATGGTCACATTCAATGCTGCCAAAACGAAGCATGTTTCCTTCAATAATTACAAGAAACCATCTCTACCACCAATAGCAATGTCCAAAAACACATTACCTGAAAGTACTTCTTTTAAACTCCTTGGCCTAACATTCACAGGAACATGAACTGGAATAGATACATTGAGAGCATTGTCAAGGCTGCTGCGAAGAAGCTGAGCTCTCTCTACCGTGCTAGAAAGCTACTTACGCCTGAAAGTATCTGGTACCTCTATAAGGCCACCATTCGCCTATGTATGGAGTACTGTTGTCACATTTGGGCTGGTGCATCTGCTATTTGTTTCTCAATCCTGGAAAGGGTTCAAAAGGGAGTCGCTATCATCTAGGTTTCAGCCTCTGTCCTATCGACGAAATGTTGCATACCTCAGCCTGTTCTACAAGTATTTTAATGGCGTATGCTCTGACGAACTACAAGCACTTGTACCCCCTCGACGTAAATACCTCCAACAAACTCGACAAGCAGCTAAGTGCCACCCCTACACAGTAGAGATCCCTAGGTGTAAGAAAGATTTCTACTCCAATAGTTTATTCACCAGAACTGCTGGACTTCGGAACTCCCTTCCAGGATTCTGCTTTCCCAACTATACTGACATGCAGAAGTTTTGTTTTTTTTAAACAGTGGTCACCACTTATCAAGGCCCGGAAGCCACTCAGGGATAAGGGTTATTGCAAGTACATTACGTTAGTGTGGAGATTTGATGAAGTGTTTACTTAAGGGGGAGATTCATTAGGAATTTGTTAACGTTGGACTTGAACACATCCAAGTTGTAGTCAGGTGGGAAACAGGCAGACGGAACAGAGTTCCACAGGCGTGCAGTTCTAAGAAAGAAACTTTGTTCATGGAATCCACGTTTTGATTTAGGCACAGATAAAGAGTGGGGGAAATTTTTTACAGTGGATTCGGCTAGACGGGTGTTTTTCGTGAAAGATTGGCGAGGGGGACCAGAGATTGGAGTTCAGACGAGCACCTGCCATGGAAATAACGATAAAACAAGGATAGGCTCGCAACGTCTCTTCTGTGGGAGAGAGGTTGCCGGGTAGAGAAAAAGGGCATCCCCCACTAAGCCACGAAGTCTATTTTGTACTCTGTCAAGGCAGGATAGGCTGTTTTTAGCAGCTCCTGCTCAGATATGGCAGCAGTATTCCATCCTTGGACCTTGGCTTTTATATAGATAGAGAATTGCATCAGTAGTGAGATATCTTCTGGGGTGGTAGAAGGATCCCACCATCTTTCCAGCGACCTTGGCAACAGACTTGATGTACGTGTTCCATTTCAGATCAGGAGTAAAGGTCAAACCCAGAAGTTCAAGTGTAATGTGAACAAACATCTTACTACTCATCTCCCTTCATAATACCCCCGCAACTTATGTCCCAAATAGTAATCCCCTACTTCAAAGTGACACTGTGCCTTGTTTACGGTGTAAATTGAATAAAAAATGTTTGATTCCGTAGTCCCTAAATTACCACAGTAAGATTTTAAAATTGAACAATGATTTAAAACAAAAAGATACACCATAAAAAATGGCAAATTATTAAACGTTTGATATAAAATAACTCTAAATTTACAATTTGTACGTTATTATTTTCGAACAGCACAGTGTTTCCTTGCTAGTTAAAAATCAAATAAAAATTTAATTTTTGTGGAACGTTTTTAGAACAAGTCTCTCGCGTAGACTGAACCATTTCATATATGTTCAACGTACAATGCACTTCTAATACATATGTGACACGTTCATTTACGTCATAGATAGACTTTAAAGCTAACGAACGGAATTCAATTAGATTTTTTTATTTAATAATTTGGAATGTCTTTCTTGATACGTGCACGCATCATTTTCGTCTAACAGGCTTCAGTTTTGTCGATCCGTCACTCTTAAATATGAAGACGCACAGGAGGATGGGGGTATCTTATTTAGATGTGCTATAAGCATCTCTATACATGGTTTTGTCTGTTAAGTTTTTCTGTCACGTTTTAGATTGAAATAATGTTTTTACCATACTGTCACACTTTATTTGAAAAAAATATTCGTTGGTCTGTCATGTTTAAGTTCAAAATAATATTGCATCGGTCTGACATGCTTCCACTTTAAATAATGTACGCTGGTTTGTCGTGCTTCTGTTTGAAATAATATTATGTCGATCTATATTGCTTAACTTTGAAATAATATTGCGTCG
>NC_136503.1:24006987-24026987 GCF_053919585.1 Euprymna scolopes | reverse complement strand
ATAGTAGGAGTACTAGGAACAATCCCCAAAGATTTTGAAAAAAAGAATTGGAGAAATTGGAATCAAAGGAATGACTGTAAAATACAACGAACAACAATCATGAAAACCGCTGAAATATTAAGAATAACCTTAGAATGTGGAAACTAACACACGGGAGTAACTAGTGCGGGGCCATACAAACTGCTGCAAAGGCAAAACATGAAACACTACATGGAACCAAGAACACTGAAACCGCATATCTATAAGATCTCTAACCCAAACCTACCCCCATGGCCATATCACTGGCCCCCAACGTGTGAGATCAAATAACCAAGTAAAGGCAAGGAGGAAGGAAAGACTGATGAACTGTCCAGGCCTCATCCGAATACGTGCGAAGAGAACTGGGATCTTGAGGAGGCTTATTACCACTCAAATCCC
The DNA here is from genome assembly GCF_053919585.1 of Euprymna scolopes. Taxonomy (NCBI): domain Eukaryota; kingdom Metazoa; phylum Mollusca; class Cephalopoda; order Sepiida; family Sepiolidae; genus Euprymna; species Euprymna scolopes. The sequence goes on along the minus strand of NC_136503.1, from coordinate 24,026,570 downwards.
AGCAAAGACAAATAGCTGCTGCCAACGAGAAATCAATGACATGCAGCTGTCGCGATAATGCAAATTTATTTGCAAATGTGATTGAAAGAGGTGGAGAGTACTGGAAACCTGGGGAGACTTGTTGTCAATCAGCTGCCAGGGAACACAACAGGCTGTTTTCAGGGAAAGATCTCTGAAGACCTGTGTGAAAGCTCTTTGTTAGCCAATAATAATAATAATAATAATAATAATAATAATAATAATAATTATAATAATGGAGGTACCAAGGGGAGAGTACACAAACTAGACCTCCACTGGATGATTGCAAACAGTACTGGGACCTTGAGGAGGCTTATTGCCACCCAAATCCCAGTGAAGACCAATGGTCGCTGCCAATGAGAAACCAATGATAAACAGCTGTTGTGATAACGCAAATTCACCTGCAAATTTTAATGAAAGAGGTGGAGAGTACACAAAATCGCTTTCCTGATTTTGTCTTTTACTCCGAACATTCCATGAGTGATGTTTCTGACAAAGAGGGAAGAATTGCTGTTTTCTAGATCAGAATATATTCCATCTAACATTTATCGTTGCAAGTTTTTCATCTTGAAGTATTTTTTGTTTTACCTCTTTACATCAAGTGCCTTCATGTCATTCACCAGATAGATTTCCATTTTAAAAGAACAACTTGTTAATCTGGTTATGTCGACTTTATCTCCTTTTTTGTCTCGTAAAATAGATCGTCATTGGATAACAAGAAGAAAATTGAGTTTGACCAATCAGGTAACACATCTATTACTAATAGATATTTGATATCTGTCTCAAGCCGAAACTACCCTATTACTTCTATTAATTATAACATTGCACCATATTTTAATGCTCGTTCCAATTTACTATACTATTTCAGACTAATGTACTATCCTTCAATGTTCAATTCAGGTGTGTAGATGAGATGATCTATGTCATTTTGGTATGATACCATTCTCCCAGGTATTACCTCCATCTTTTTTGAAGGAAGTGAAGTAGTGCAGTAATTGTTCTCTTACGATCAAACCATTCTCCCAGGCGTTATCTCCCTAATAGGGGTTAGTGCAGTATATGTTCGCTTTTCATGATATCACCCGCCTAGGCATTACATTCTCTTAAGTAGGAATAATATATTTTGGTTCATCATAATGTCATCATATCTGACATTAGCTCCTCCTTTTTTACAGGGTGAAATAGATAGTATAGTATCGGTTCTGCAACCAGGAGACCATTCTGTTATGTAGTCATGATTTCTATTTTTTGCGGTGGGGTCTTATGCTATACTAAGAATATATATATATATATATATATATATATATATATATATATATATATAATAAATACTAAAATTGTATTGGACACGTTTATTTATAAATTTCGGTATCTTTTTTTTTCCAATATTCTAAAGATCTCATCCGGACTTTTTAGTCACTTGGCAATCTTGTCATCTTACTGTTATATTATTCCAGAATTGTTTTTCGTGTCGGTTCGGTTAATCTTTTGATCTTGTCGAACGTCAGTTTAAATTCTGGTAAAACTGACTTCAATTTTTCTTCATGGAAATTGCCGCAGACAATTTCGAATTTCTGGTCTTCCGAGTAAGACGAAGAGAAGCAATAAATCAGAGTGTCAATTAAAACCCTGATCCAAATTGATCAGTCAATTCCACAGCTAGGCCAAATTGCAAAGGTGCACGGAGAACTCTGGGTCTAACAGCCTGCATTATCGCTTGACCTATTGATGCAAGTTTCAAATCATTGGCTTTGCCTGAAAATATCTTTCTGAGAAAGATCAACGGTATTTTAGGAACATATTCAAGAATCGTATTCTGTTCAATATCATTCTTAGACGGGTAATGTTCTGAACTTGTCTGGACACTTTTAATGTCATTCTTGATGAGCTTGGCTGCCGTCTTTGTGTTTCTAATAGCCTCTGATTCTGAATTATCTGTTGGGCGGCTCTGTGCATAGAATTCATGAAGAAACCATTTTGCTTTACTGTAATAATATTAGGTTTACAATTAATTTCAATCACAATGAACTAGCAATTGAGATTTCATGTATGAGAGACTGTATGGTTCCAAGCCAGTGTCTTCGAGAATTGCCTCTACTTCTTTAATAAGATCGACCATGGTGAGTTGCTCCTCGTCATTTTGCAGCAAATAATTAGCAACTTACAAAAATGACTGCTTTTTCTCTGAATCCTCTGGTCTACTAAGTGTCAGCAAGAGAGAATGCCTTATGAATGTTTTATAAGGGTCAAAGTTTGAAAAACATGTTCTGTGATCACAATGCTTCAGCAACATAACCTATTTTACTTTTAACATTGGATGCTCAGCCATCATTTTTCGGGCTTTCTCACAAACTTTCAGCACTCAGTCCTTAAACCCAATAGTTTCTCCATGGGAAACATCAACACCTCTTTTTTTTCTATCATAGTTTGCTCCAGAACCACAAAAAGACAATGTTCCTTAAAGTTAAACGCACACAAAGAGCGGATTGCACGGTATGGTATTTCATTATGGATGGACCTGTTTTTTTCGGCCAATTTCTATGTATCTGGGGTTGATCCAACGCTGTCTGCATTTCTGGTGAGAATGTTGATTAATCTGAATTATGATCTTCTCTCCATGTTGTTAAGAAGCTCTGTTAATAGAATCGATTCCAATCTGGCTGACGATGAATGTTTCTTCATTATTAGAAATTGTTACAAATAACTCACTCGTCAGCATCCATAATTATCGGTACTTCCCTTGACCAACCTTAAATAATAATATCACAGAATATCACAAAATATTAAGCTCCTGCAGTAATACATCGAACAAGACAAAAAAGGCATAAGAAGTTATAATTATATTTCACGTTAAGAAAGCTGTTGGTTTTATCCAATTTCACATTGCCACATTTGTTATTTTAGAATATGAATTTATAGTAATTGAGCTGAGAGAGAGGAAGCAAGAATCGGTGGCAATCTTTAGAGAAGGCAGCCGTTTGCCACTTTCGGCAAGTTTATTTTGGTAAACTTTTTTTTTTTTATCTAAAAGAGAGGTTATTCATGCCCAAAATCCAAGTTAAACCCCTTGTTAACAATTTTATTTGAGGTTCAGCCAACAATCTAGACTATAGTCTGGACTATTAATTAAAAGACAATTACAAACAAAGCCGCAAAGACGAAGTTTTTTCGACCTCACAGGCTTCTCAAATTTCAGTATCTTTGCATGAACGCCTAAATTGTATTACTACATTGAATGAACTGGCAATATGGAATTGGGATGTTATTCAGAAACTATTGGATGATATTACCAAAAATAAATAAATAAATGAATAAATAAAAAAATAAAAATAATGAAAAAAAAAAACAACAAAAAAACCGCAGACTTTAAATTTAATTGTAAAAGATTGGAGATATGGTCCAAGTATTCTGTGGCCCCAAACGGAAATCTCTAAACGTTATCGTAATATAGCTTAGAAGTAAACAATACTTAGACCCTTGCGGGGTTAAGGTTTGGAATGGGTGTTGTGGCGTTTCCACCTACGCTTTCATGTATTATAAAGATCAAGGTAATATGTCTCTCGTCGGTTAGCACACAGATCATGGTTTGGTCTTGCATCTCATAGGAGATATCCTTTTCTCTTCCCTGCAACCTCTATCTCACAGAAGAGATGTAGCGAGTTCGTCTCTGCTGTATCGTTATTTTCATAGAAAGTATTCGACTGAGCTTCAGTCCATGGTCCCCCCTCGCAAACTTTCACAAGAAATACTCGTCTAGCTGAAAACACTATCAATAATTCGTTATCTGTGCCTAAACCTAAACGTAGATTCCATGAGCAAAGCTTCTTTCTTAGAACTGCACGCCTGTGGAATTGTCTTCCGTTTTCCTGCTTTCCAGCTGACTACAATATGGTTGTCTTCAAGTCTAATGTAAACAAGTTCTTGATGAGCCGTTCAACTTGTTAACAAATTTACCGAATTTCCATTACTAACGATTACTTATATTGTCCAACTTCTACCGCACACTCTTTAACCCTTATCCTCGAGTGAACTCTTGGTGATACTAAGTGGTGATACCTATGTAAAAAAAAACAAACAAAAAACAAAAAAAAAACTCGTGACTGTCAGACCCACACCTTTCTATTTGTTGTATGTTGTTTTTCTGTTTAATATATTTTGTTTCTATTAATTACCGAGCTGTGTTTTTTTATCCGGGCCCTTTCGAGACCACAACACTTATGAGTATGACGGATGATTTAAAAAAATCATGAAATATTTGAGATCACACTTTACACAAAAATGTAGGCCCCCCCCCACAAATCTGTTTTAAACGCGTGTGTGAGGGTCAGCATACCAAATTCTATTAAGTCTTTTATGTTTCCTTAACACTTAGTACTGTTTTATTCTACAATCGTTTATGAGATCTTAGAGCTGTGCGTTTGGTGTGCTTGTATACATAACCAGGGAAATTTATCCGTCGCAAAGTTCAGTAAATAATATTTGACATATATGGAAACAGAGAAAAGAAAGTCAGTAGTAATATCATCGGAAAAATAGCGTGACATTTTAATTAGATCCGTTTTCGGTAGCACGAAGGGAAAATCTGATTAAAGATGCAGTGTTAGATAATAAACTGTTTCTGTTCCTTATTCTCTCTCGATATAATAAAAAAGAGCAAGCTGTCAGTCGTATAATCGCCCTTGTTAATACATTACATTTAACAACGACTGGATGTGTTTCTTGCAATGCAGAAGACATCGTCATTTTTTTTCATCTTTTAGAAGAAACCGTTAGAAATAATTAGCACTGTGTAAAATAACGTGAAAGGTTCTCTCGAAGGATGCCATCATATAACATTTTGTTCTTCTTGAAAATGGAGTTCGTAACCAATTCAGAAAAGTCGCCAAATGGGAATTCTTTCTAACTGAGTATCGATAAAGACGTCAACATATCTACAGACAACGTTGTTAATTTCCTCTTGTTTTTTTCGCTGCTCATGACAGTAAATATAAAGCTAGGGTGTTTCTTTGACATACTCCTTATTTTTACGTCTTTCCACGAGGGTAGGGATAGATACAGACAAAAAACTGATTCATTCTCGTTTTATATCGAAGATGATTAATTTTTTTGCTTCATCATCTCTATTATTATTATTATTATTATTATTATTATTATTATTATTATTATTATTAATTATTATTGTTATTATTAATTATTATTGTTATTATTAATTATTATTATTACTATTGTTGTTATTATTATTATTAATTATTATTGTTATAATTATTATTATTACTATTGTTGTTATTATTATTATTGTTGTTGCTATTATTTTATTGTTATTATTATTATTATTATTATTATTATTATTGTTATTATTATTATTGTTATTAGTATTATTATTGTTGTTGTTTTTGTTATTATTATTTTTGTTATTATTATTATTATTATTGTTATTATTATTGTTATTATTATTATTGTTGTTATTATTATTATTGTTGTTATTATTATTATTTTTGTTATTATTATTATTGTTTTTATTATTATTGTTGTTGTTATTATTATTGTTATTGTTATTATTATTATTGTTGCTATTATTATTATTGTTATTACTATTGATATTATTATTATCATCATTATTATTATTGTTGTTATTGTTATTATTATTGTTATTATTAATATTATTGTTGTTATTATTATTATTTTTGTTATTATTATTATTGTTGTTATTATTGTTATTATTATTATTATTATTATTTTATTTTACATGGGGGTCACCACTTATCAAGACCCGAAGACTACTCAGGGATAAGGGTTATTGCGTGAACAGTAATCAATGAGATAGTATTGTAGTAATCATTAGTATTGGAGGTTTGATAGAGTCTCTTACTTAAGGGGGTGGTTTGTTAGGAGTTTGTTTATATCGGACTTGAAGACATCCAATTTGTAGTCAGGTGGGAAACAGGCAAGCGGCAGAGAGTTCCACTGGCGTGCAGTTCTAAGAAAGAAGCTTTGTCATCGAATCTACGTTTGGATTTAGGCACAGATAAAGAGTGGGGAAAATTATTGACAGTAGTTTCAGCCAGACGGGTGTTTCTCGTGAAAGATTGGTGAGGGGGGGGGGGCGAAAGATTGGTGCTCAGACGAGCACCTGCCATGGAAATAACGATAAAACAAAGACAGGCTCGCAACTTGTCTTCTGTGGGAGAGAGGTTGCAGGGAAGAGAAAAGGGCATCCCCACTGAACCACGAAGTCTATTTTGTACTCTGTCAAGGCAGGGTAGGCTGTTTTTAGCAGCTCCTGCCCAGATGTGGCAGCAGTACTCCATACTTGGACGTACTTGGCTTTTATACAGATAGAGAATTGCATTAGTAGTGAGATATCTTCTGGAGCGGTAGAAGGATCCCACCATTTTCCCAGCGTTCTTGGTAACAGACCTGATGTACGTGTTCCATTTCAGATCAGGAGTGAAGGTCAAGTCCAGAAGCTTGTCAAAACATGGAGCCTTCCCAAGACGAGAGCCATCCATTTCAATTGATGCCAGATTGGGATCAGAGCGTTGATGATGTAAAGATAGAAGCTTGGTTTTGGATGCATTAAAAGTGACCAGCCACCTCTTCCCCCACTGTACCACGCGCTCAAGATCAGAGGAGAAAGAATTAGAGAGAATTTTGTCATTTACGGCCTTTGATGTGTTGCCGTAGATGGTCGTGTCATCAGCATCAGTATTATTATTATTATTATTATTATTATTATTATTATTATTATTATTATTATTATTACTGTTATTATTATTATTGTTATTATTATTATTGTTATTATTATTGTTGCTGTTATTGTTGTTGTTATTATTTTATTATTGTTGTTATTGTTGTTATTGTTGTTGTTATTATTATTATTATTATTATTATTATTATTATTATTATTATCATTATTATTATTATTACGCTTATCGCTCCGTCTGTTATCATGCTGTGTATCTCTTAAAAGGGAAAGTGGAATATTCCAAATAAAACTTGTCACCCCTTACAAGCAAAGTGGAATATTCCAATTCCTAATTAAACAAAAACAAATTGGTGTCGATGTTGAGGCAAAGCTTATAAAAATGATTTCTCTTTCTTGTGCTTTTGGCTAAGATCAAAGTGTAGTATCTGTTCTTCTTCTTCTCTCTTAGTGAAGGAGAAATCCTTTGCGACTAAGACAATTTTTTCTCCACATTAAAAACGATCATGGTGTCTAAATCTGTCCCGCAGGGAGGTATTGTGAATAGGTACTACGTTTAATGTAACAAAGTTTTAATATTACAAAAGTGACTGGGAAAAGTAATTTTGATTTAATTACAAAATTCCCTGGAAATGTCCCTTCTGATTAATTATAAAATGCACTGGACATGTCTCTTCTGATTAATTATAAGATGCCCTGGAAAATGTTCCTTCGTATTTTTTTTTGTTTACTTTCCTCCCCACAAATTTTGGGGGAAACCAGCTCCCCAAAAGGGGTACTCTGGTCAATAACAAACATATAAACTCTATCAGTAATGAAGGATTTCTCCTCCATTAACAAGACGAAAAAAAGGGGGGATTTAAGTCATTGGAATGCTGAGACTGATACTACACTCAGAAATCTATGTTGAAGCAATGGTTGCCTAATCTCTAACCGTGTTAATGTTTTTATGTATTAATTTCGAAAAGCTGCTGAAACAGTTTATGATTTAAACACTACTTTATTTCAAGTATATTTAAAACAGTGGGGTGGGGGATATGGAATCAGTCCCGGAAACGGGTGACACGTGCTACATGTTGTTGAACTATCCTTTCATGTAGTGTTGTTCATTTCTTAAACCAATATGCATGTATTCCGTCATGACCTGGCGCTCTTTAATCGGCCATTGTTATTATTATAATTATCATTGTTGTTATTATTATTATTATTACCATTATCATTACTATCATTATTACATTCAATGTTATTATCATTATCATCATTATTAGTATTTTCATTATTATTATTGCTATTAATATTATTATCATTATTATTATTGGTATAATTAGTATCATTATTATCATTATTATTATCATTATTAATATTGTTATTATTATCATTGTTGTTATTATTAATATTATTATTATTGTTATTATTATCATTATTATTATCATTGTTCGTTAATATTATGGTTATTTTATTATCATTGTTATTATAATTATTACTGTTAGTATTATTATATTTATTATCATTATCATTATTATACTTATTATCATTATTATTATCATTATTACTATTATCATTATTATCATCAATTTTATTGTTATTATTATTATAATTATTATTATTATAATTATTATCATTATTATTATCATCATCATCATTATTATCATTATTATAATAATAATTATTATTATCAATATTATTATTATTATCGTTATTATTATCATTATTACTATAATCATTATTATTATCATCATTATTGTCATTGGTATGGCCATCATTATTATTATAATTATTATCATCATTATTATCATTTTTTTTAAATTAATATTGTAATTATTATTTATATCATTATTATCATTATTGTTATTATCATTATTATTATTACTGTTATTGTTATTATCACTGTTGTGCAAAGTCATTGTAATTATTGTAAATAATAGATTTTGAAGAATTACGGCATAATCACGTTGACATATCGGTTCAGTTTGGATCACCGAAGTTAAGCAACGTTGAACCTGGCCAGTGCTAAATTCGTTTACATTTGAGGCTTGAGGTGCTGTATCTGTTTTTCGTCTATCTTGTCATTGTTACCCATCGTCATGGACTTCTTGCCTCTGGACTCACACATTGCCGATTCAGAAAAGGTAGTTGGTGATTGCGCAACCCTTGCCTTATAATTACATGCGCAACTGCCCACGCAGGGGGGTATCGTTTGTCGTTTTGGACTAAGCGAAGGTATAGACAATGTTGCTGTTTTTTTATCATTGTTATTATTATTGCTTTTGTTGTTATTATTAATATTGTTATTATTATAATTGTTTTTGTTATTAATATTATTGTTATTATTTTTAATATTATGATAATTATTGTTATAATTATTGTCACTGTTATTAGTATTATTAATATTAATGTTATTATTATACTTATTGTTATTATTATTTTTATTGCTATAATTGTTGTTTTTTATTTATGTTTATTATTATTATTATTATCATTATTATTATTATTATTATTATTATTATTATTATTATTATTATTACTATTATTATTATTATCACTACTATTATTGTTGTCGTTTATGTTGTTTTAATTTGTTTCAACAAGGTCATTAGTCTGATTGGTACATTGAACATGAGTGGATAGGGAGAAGCACACCTGATCCACCCTTTTTTTCCCTTTATAAAAACTGACATGCACTTAATTTGCGAAAAAGTACGTCATCCAATCCATTTTTATTTTATGTACACCTGAGGGGTGTGCGGGAAAATTAGCTTTGATCTCAGCCACAAGAGCTTCCATTATTTCTTTTTTTTCCATTTTTTAAATTTGTTGTTGTTGTTATTCTTCTTCTTCTCCTTCTTCTTCTTCTGCTGCTGCTGCTGCTGCAGCTGACATCTTGTTACTGCACTTGCAATTATTTTGTCTTTGATTAATATGAAAAAATCGTCATTTCCATCATCATCATCATCATCATCATCATCATCATCATCATCATCATCATCATCATCAACGCTTACTCACTAATTCTCACAATGTTATAATCAAAGATAACTCGCTGAGTAGCAACCCGTGGTGTTCCCTGGAGTCTGAGTGACAACAAGTCTCCCCGGATTTCCAGTACATAATAAATTAAATATCAAACTAGAATGATAACCTTAAGCAAAACAAAAACAACACAACAACAACAACAACAACAACAACAACAACAACAACAACAAAGAACAACAACAAAAAAAAACAGGCAAATAAAAAACAATGCATAGAGTAATATTTAAAGCAAGTAAGATTTACAATAAATAATAATAATAATAATAATAATCATAATAATAATAATAATAATAATAATAATAATAAATAACACTAATAATAATAATAATAATAATAATAATAATAATAATAATAATAATAAAGAAAAGACGGAAGGTGATTTAACTTTTGTATTCACCGTGTTTTGCTTTTAATCAGTTTATCTGATGCATTTGTGCATTGGGATCGCCTTCATACGTGATAACTTCCTTTTCTTTCATTTTAATTTTAATTTTTTGGATTTATATTTTACTTTTTTTATTCGTTTGTTAATCTTTTTCATTTTATTTTTTCTCTTACTTATTGCAGCACTTTTTCTATTACTTTTCCTGCCATGATTACCTGTCTCCCAATATCTCCCCCAAAATTATTTCTCTACAGTCATATCCCCCCCTCTTCTACGTCTTTTTTGTTTCTTTCTTTTTCTCCTTACTTTATCTTGCTCGATCTGTATTTGTTATTTATTTCTTTACTTCTTTACTACTTTTTGTCTTTGCTTTTTTCTCCCTTCATTCCGTACCCTTCCGCATCTTTCCTCCGAAACATTCTTCTCCACTCAACACCCGCCTATTATCTTTGCGAACATGCAATTCACTTTTATGCAATTCAAATTTTTAACTGTTTCTTGAAAACAATCTTTAAAGATTCAGGCAAATGAAGAGACCGCCATTAACTCATTTGCCGCTCCAAAAATTTGTTTTATTTTTTTTATTTTAAAAATTTTCTTTATAACCTCCTTTCCTGTTCCCCCACTGTATTCATCAGCTATTTTGAACCCCGGCCTACATAATAGCATAAGATTAAAGACTATTTTGCAAACTATTAATGAACGTTCTTTTCAGTCGTTCACTTTTTTCGTTGCCCCACAATATGGTTCACATCTTGAACTCTGATTCGTTCTCTGTAAATTACAGTCGAATGTTTCAGGTTCATTGAGCACTCGTATTTATTAACCTACTAGCAGTTGTAACGGCTCAAATAAGGGTAACAATCTTTAGACACTATTGCATTTGGAACAATGCTGACCCTCGTGGTTACGATATCGATCCTTGGAGTTGATGTGCTAATATTTTATTTTTTGCGCGTCGGTATATATTTGCCGATCTACATAGTTTAACATAAGATGTTTTTTTTATTATGTGAGGAAAATACTAGATCCCCGAAACGGACATTCTTGATTGGAACAAAACTGAAAATTGCTTTACCTAGAAAGATTTCTCTTTCACTGACCGAGAGTAGATAAGATGAGGTGTGGTATCAGAACAGATACAATGTCTCTGAAGCATGGACAAGTCCACTTAACCCCCCGGGATCGGGGGGGGGGCTCTGCATTATTAGAAGCGGTTTTTACCTACAATTAACCATTCGGTCAGGTCTGATACCACAGAGAACACGTTCTTTTTTTACATGGGGTGGGGTGGCAGAGGTAGATCTGATATAAGTGTACGAAATCTATCCCAGTCAACCATACAGCATCGATATACTGTACGATTGAAAGATATGTCGGAGGACTTATTACATTCTGTTGTTATCTTAAATGGGACAACTGAGTGGTTGGAAGATCCCAGTAGAAACAGAACGGAAGATAAACCTAGCTGGAGGCAAGTCTCCGCAAACTATAAACGCTGCAGATAAGACGCTCAAGATATCGATTTTTAGTCCGAGGCTTACATGGTGTGTGAGAGTTGTGGCAATGTTTGTCGAATGCTTTGATTGTGGAATAATATATATGGCACATTGACACATATGTCATAAAACATTAACAACGTAATATATATATATATATATATATATATATATATATGTATATATGTATATATGTTTACTGTTTCTGGGAAAGAATTCCATCAAAGTGCTCGATTACAAAGAAAAGATTGCAATATAAGAGCTTAATATTTATTTATTTTAAACTGTACAGATGGCTTGAAACCGACGGTACCAAGGTTTTCTGACCTTCTGTATAGTTTTAAATATATATATATTTTTTCATTTTTCTTAAACTTTTTCTTCTAGGGGATGGGACATCCAACCAGATGTCTGACATTTACCCCTATTTTAGTGAGTCCAACCAAGAGATCTTTTCAGGATTCTAGCCGTCCCTTTCAGTGCAATCGTTTGTATTTCACTTGCACTTGGTTCACCGGGTATGCTTGCTATGTACTTTTTAAAGTTCTTTTTCATAAGCCCAGTTGCTCCTATGATGACTGGTATAATTGAAACGTCTTTTAATTTCCAATTTCGTTTCATATCATACATAAGTCCTTGATACTTTGTTATCTTTTTCCTCTCAACTCTGTTAAGCTCTGTATCATTGGGTACACTGACTTCTATTACGGTCGCTTTTTTGTTTGCTCTGTCCCAAATCACTATATCTGGTTTAACAGCTGCGTTTTCAAGATATGTAGCAGATTATGTAGTCATAATGAATAGTGTAGTTGTCATTCCCAACTGTTCGTTCGGGTATATGTTCCCAGGAGTTTTTACTACACTGAATGTTGAGTTTCTTACATATCTTCCAGTGAAGGTATTTGCAAACTCCATTATGGCGATCTGTATAATAACCGTCTCCAAGTAGGACTTTGCAACCAGAAATCAGGTGGCCCACACTCTCAACCTCAGTGCTACAGAACCTGCATTTATTATTGTTGCTTAGACCACACATCTTTTTGAAGGCGTTTGTCATGAGGCCCTGGTCTTGTGCAGCCAATATCAACCTCTCTTGGTCGTAATGGAGGGATCCTCTTTTGAGCCAGTCCAGGGAACCATCCCTATCAATATATTCTTGGGATAGTTCAGTCGGTAGGTATTTTGCCCGATAATGGTTGGTCCATTCTTCTGTTTTAACACTATGGAACTGGCTAGTGTACGTTTTTGTATGAATGGAAATATTCATATATATATACATACACATACATATATATAATTTTATATCCATATATATTTAAATATATAGATGCATATATATGTATATATGTACATAACGTACACACGTATATATAAATTATTTGTTTTTTACATAAGCAATAATATTTTGCTACACAGTCATGAGCATGTTTCAGTCAGCTAGTTGCTAGTAACTACATATTTTTTCAGGCAATGCAGCTTATACGAAAGTACAGATTGCAAACTTTGCTTTCGTATAAGCTTTATCGCCTGAAGAGGTCTTTAGTTACTAATAACTAGCTGACCGAAACATGCTCATGACTGTGTAGCAACATATTGTTGCTTATATAAAAACAAATAAAGTGTATATCCTGCTCTATTTCGGTATTGAGCATTCTTGTATTAACCTCGTTAAACTTCATTGGTTACTTAACCTCTGGAAAACAATAACCTCAGATTATATATATATATATATATATATATATATATATATATATATATTCTCTACAATTATAGTAATGCAACTTTGTCTGTGTATGTGTGAGAGTTCATTCCTTATAGACTCCGAAACTGCTGAACAGATTTTCGTTAAAATTAACAGAACTTAATGCATGAGCTTGGGAGTCATCTTAGATAAGTTTTGTCTACGAATGCCCCCGATAATTACCGATAATTGATAATCGAAACCGTTATTTTAATATATCTATCATCGGTACAGCACTTTTTTTCCATGTCGACGGATAGCAACAATGATAGAACAACAGGCTCTGAAAATTCTACCGAGGGTAAGTTGCTAGCGTGTTTTGTATTTCTATTTCATGACGTGGTCGCACGTAAATTCCTTAATGTTTTTTTTCGGTAACTGGAAAGAAGTTTATATAAAATAATCTTATAAAAGAAAAAGTAGGTTCTTTAGAGTGCAATGTAGAATAACATATTTTGGACTAAGTTACTGCATGGAGGCATGTGAAGCTTCCTTCCGGGCGATTTCACGGATTTTGATGACAATAAAAATATAGGAGTGTGAAATATTCGTTGATCATCATTCAATCTCGGGCAACGTCGGGTCCCCCTGGTTGTATATATATATATTACGTAGAGTCGGTCAACATCATCCTTCGGATGTAGTCCGTTGTCCATGGTCGGTCATGAGTTTCCTGGTCTTCTGATCTAGTTTTTTTCAGTTTTTCTTTAGCCCACCCTATGAACGGTCAAGAGTATCTCACTAGTGATACTGCCCGTGTATTTATGCCTTTTATTAGGTTACTGCTATATAATTTGGTTTCGAGAAGTTTTCTTGTTCTCCTGAGGTATTCCTTTCCAATTCTCTCTTTCATTTCTGTTGCTTTGGGGAGGTTTATTACCACTCAAATTCCAGTCTGCTTCCAGTACTCCAACGTATTTTTAGGCGTCTTGTTCCCCTAGTGCCCTCATCTCCGTTTGGTTGGGTAATTCCATGCCTTTTGTCGTCTCTAGTTTTCCCTTTCTTATAACTAGTAGTGCGCACTTTTCTATACCAAACTTCGTTTGGATATTCTGGCTGAAGATACTGGTGGTAGTTCATTTTTGGTCTTTGCGAAGAGTTTTGGATCGTACATATACATCAGGTGGTTCATTTTCCCTCCGTGTTTTTTTTTTACATGGGGGTCACCACTTATCAAGGCCCGAAGGCCACTCAGGGATTAGGGTTATTGCGTGTACAGTAATCAATGAGATAGTGTTGTAGTAATCATTAGTATTAGGAGTTTTGATAGAGTGTCTTACTTAAGAGGGCGGTTTGTCAGGAGTTTGTTAATGTTGGACTTGAAGACGTCCAAGTTGTAGTCAGGTGGGAAGCAGGCAAGCGACAGAGAGTTACACTGGCGTGCAGTTCAAAGAAAGAAGCTCTGCTCATGGAATCTACGTTTGGATTTAGGCACAGATAAAGAGTGGGGAAAATTATTGACAGTAGTTTCAGCCAGACGGGTGTTTCTCGTAAAAGATTGGCGAGCGGGGAGGCTAGGGATTGGAGCTCAGACGAGCACCTGCCATGGAAATAACGATAAAACAAAGACAGGCTCGCAACGTCTATACTGTGGGAGAGAGGTTGCAGGGAAGAGAAAAGGGTATCCTCCACTAAACCACGAAGTCTATTTTGTACTCTGTCAAGGCAGGATAGGCTGTTTTTAGCAGCTCCTGTCCAGATGTGGCAGCAGTACTCCATCCTTGGGCGTACTTGACTTCTGTGTTAGATAACTTGTATTATTATTGTTGTTGTTGTTGTCGTAGTCGTGGTCGTAGTCGTTGTCGTGGTCGTGATGGTGGTGATGTCGTCACCATACATCTGGAAACGAAGGTTTTCAGAGGAGGTAGTGCATTTCCGATAAGCACTATTTGAGTCTATTCTCAGCACTATGTGATGTGCAAAATACGGCCTCTTTATGCGATAAGGAAACATACCTATTTATATATCCCACTTTTAATATGCAATCGCATAAAATCTTACACGAAATCCTGCTATTCCAGGTGTAGCAGTAGTTACAGTTATACTTACAGACAAATCGATGACGTTGTTCGATCGATGTACATTTGACAATGGGGAGGCATAACTGCTGAACTTACTGGCGTACTATTGACTATATGCTTGTTTGACGTGACCCATATCCAATCAACCATTAGAAAAGACGTTTAAAATAAATTGATGAATACAAGATGCATCTATTTTTACCATTTGTTCCGAATTCAAAAACAACGTTGAAACGACACAAACCTTATGCAGGTTAAACTGGGTCTTCTAAAGGAGGAAGTTCCATGGGAGCATGAAATTCACTAGTGGTTCCTAGTCGCATGTATATACCCGTTAGGAGAGATGAGACGTAAGGTTTTTGCTGCTCTTGCAGAAAGGTGTCGTCGTCCTCCCACATTCAAAAATGCTTTACTTTCTTCCGGCCTTGGTAGACGTGTTTTAAATATTCTCTCCAGTGCTTTTTCTGTGCACATTTGAACTTTTCTTTTAATGATTTTGAACTCATTCCATTTGTGATTTTTTCCAAGGAATTCTGCCTTTTCGATCATATTGGACCATCTTCCAGTTACTTGATTCCTTTGGAACTTACCTGTTGGATTGGAAGTTTTTTAATTCGACCGTGTTTGGATTTTACCATTCTTGGATTTTTTACCCTTCACCGGACTATCCATTCATGTGAAATCTTTTTATCATTTTTTCTTTTACCCCATATTCCACTTACCTCACCCTTTTTTTTAACCAAGTAAGATCTGTGACTTACTTGTGGTTTCATTAAATACTTTTACATGCAAAATCCGACCCCGCATTTTGATAATTCCTGCCCTCTGATGAGAAGGAGAGTATTTCTTCGAAACTCCGCGGATTGAGGACTATCCACTTATCTTGTGCTTCCTTTTTAAAATGAAATATGTTTTTAACTCTTTTTCAAGATGTCTTTTAACATGTTTTATTAATCATTTCTTCATATATATATATATATATATATATATATATATATATATATATATATATATATATAGTAGAAATGGTAATTAATAAAACTGAAGAGAGTGCTTAATACTGTTGTAGAGCAAATATGCGATTTATTTTTTATTACCGCATCTTTCTGTTAAGTTACATTATTGTTTCAGCTACGCGACCGTTTTTCTCCCGTCTGTAGCTTCCTCAGACTTTTACAGAAAGGTTCGTTGTTATGGGATGAAAGATCCCATAACAACGAACATTACTGTAAAAGTCTGAGGAAGCTACAGACGGCCAAAAAATCGGCCGGGTAGCTGAAACAATAATGTAACTTAACAGAAAGTTACGGTAATAAAAATTAATCGTATATATATATATATATATATTATATATATATATATATATATATAATGATAATTATAATATAAAGCTGAATGTGTGTGTGTGTGCGTGCGTGTGTGTATGTGTGTGTGTGTGTGCGCGTGTGTGTGTGTGTGTGTGTGTGTGTGTGTGTGTGTGTGGTCACGAATCGGCTCCTATATTGTTGACTGTTAAAAAACTGATTGCATATAATGATAGATGTATCGAGGATCAGGAATGGGTATGTTTGATCTGGCAGAACGGTGGTTCATTAAAACTGTGGGGTCTACGTTCGCGCCTGGTCCACAAAGTATGGAAATAAAAAATTAAAAAATTAATCAAAAAACGTTTACAAGTTATTTTGATATAGATGTACAAATTAATACTTTGATAAGTATGTTTTAACTTAAATAGGGATGATATAATAAAATTGTGGAGTCTGCGTTCGCGCCTGCCCTCCATGAAATGGAAATAGGGGCAAACTTTAATGAAGACTTTTCATATCTATCTGCGTAAGTATATTTTGATAATTATGTTTCAGCTTGAAGAAATATAGTATAACAAAATTATGGTGTGTTTGTTCGGACCTGACCTCCATAGAATGGAAATATGTCACAAAGTTTAACTTTTCTTTAATATAGATCCACAGAATATTGTGATAAGTGTTTCAGTGTGAGCAGTTATGGTATAATAAATTATGTGGTTTATCTATTTTATTTTTACTTTCATCATATTTTGCTTTGGTTTTGATACCCCCAAATTCGAAGCTATCTCTTTACAACCCTTCACGCTCTCATAAATCAGAGTCCATTTTCTGTAGGCTGTTTTTGAACCCAGTCAACAACGGGTACTTTTGCTAGTATATAACTATATATATATATATATATATATATATAAATATATATATATATATATGTGTGTGTGTGTATATGTATACATATGTATATGTACATGTGTATGTATATATATATATATTTATATATGCATATATATGTATGTATATATGTATATATTTATATGTAGATATAGATGTATTTATTTATATATATATTTATATATATGTATGTATATGTATATATTTATATATATATGTATATATATTTATATATGTATTTAGATTAAATATATGCATATATATTTATATATATGTATCTATTTATATATATATATGTGTGTATATATATATTAATTCGAAAAAAAAGTTAAAATACAAGATGTTTCTTATGCTCATTAATTCATCGTTAAACTACTTTTCTCTCTCTTCCTCCCCCTCTCTCTCTCTTTCTATATATATATATATATATATATATATATATATATATATAAAAGCTGAAAAATAAATTACAATACAAAACAAACGTATCTAGATAAAAAAAAATGAGTTGCTTTACTTTCTAAATTCTTTGTACTTTATTTGTCGTGCTTTATTTATATTTTAGAATTTTGTTTTTTCATAAAAAAATTATTGGAAGTAAATCTTTTGAAATATTTTCATAATTTAAATCTTTTTTCTAAGTATTTAATTTTTTTTCTATAGTTTTTGTATATTCTCTCAGCCATTATTGTTATTTCTGCCTTTTCTCTCTTTTATTCGCTTCCTATCTTCTCGTCTATAAACGTTCTGACATAATAAATCTGTCTGCTTTTAATCTGATTGCTTGTAAAGTCGATGGTTTCTTGTTAGACTTACTTTTGTATAATTTCAGCTTTTTTCCTTATCTGACGAGAAGCATTTAGCTTTGAAACGTCATATCCTAAATAGGTTTATCTTTATTCCTATTTCCGTAATCTTTACTGATTAATAATGTAATAAATTCTCATGTAACATTATGCCTTATTTATTATTAACTTATTCTTTACGCGCACACACGCGCGCACACACACACACACACACACACACACACACACACACACACACACACACACACACACACACACACACACACACACACACACACACACAAAACAAAAAAAAAATATATATCCAGGCTTGGATATTCAAAAGTAGGAACTAATGAACTAAACGAGGTTGTTATATTGTGCTCGATAATAAGAGCCAAATATTTTTAAAATTATTTATTCGAAAGTAAAGAGTTATATTTGGTCGCTGCAAGCAGCCATCTGTTTCAGTCAATAAGACGTTGTCAAGCGACTCTAAGCTATTCCACGCTAAAGAAAAAGCTAACTTTTTCTTCTGTTTTTCCTTTGGCGTGCAATGGTTCAAGGTCGCCTGATGAAGTCTAATTGACTGAAACAGATGGCTGTTTGTAGCGACCAAATGTAACTGTTTAGCTTCGAATAAATAACACACACACACACACACACACACACACACACACACACACACACACACACACACACACACACACATATATATATATGGATAAAAAAGTTATCGGCCATGTTTGAACCCTCTTAATTGTTTGCAATATAGCGCCATTCGGCATCGCAGTGTTTGATCAAGAGATAATTGAAGGAAAGAACAAGAAAAAAATTGTCACAAAAAACAAAAACAAAACACTGATGTGATTGACTTGATAATTTAATGAACACATATTTATTTTTATAAATTTGAAACAAAGATAAAATTAGCAATACAGATATTTCATTAATGTGGATGAACGCGTCTTTTGTCTGTGTGTGTCTTGGGGGCTCCAAATAATTGTTTCTCAATTTGCATTTTGGTAAAGTTTTTAAAAGAGCAATGCGAGTTAACAGTAAACTTTTCCATTTCGTCAGAATTTATAACGTGTATATATATATACATACACATATAATTATAAATATTAATAATATTTGTATATATGTATGCATGCATATATATACATGCATGTATATACACATATAGACTTATATATGTGT
>NC_136503.1:23966987-23999487 GCF_053919585.1 Euprymna scolopes | reverse complement strand
ATATGATTTGGAAATAATTTTTGGTATTTAAAATATCCACAAACGCGCGCACACACACGGACGTACACATAATATACAGAGAGAGAGAGAGAGAGAGAGAGAGAGAGAGAGAGAGAGAGAGAGAGAGAGAGAGAGAGATTTGTGTACATGTATGCATACATGTGTGCGTGCGTAAATGTCACATTCCAAATAAAGCGTAGATTCAATGGTATTCGATGATATGCACACACACACACACACACACACACACACACACACATACACACACACATATATTTACATATATAAAGAAAATTGTAAAATGATACATACAAAATCAGTTTTGTAGGCAGAAATAACTTAACGTTAACAAAGTTAGTTTATTGCCGTATGATCGTTTCTGAGATGACACATAAACTTTTTTATTTGAGAAAAAGTTCCATCAGCAACAGCGGGATAATGCCTTAAATAGAAACCTTAAATATACGATAAATACCAAAATGCGGAAACCAATATATCACACAGCGAATCAGAGTTATATCTATAAGAGTTCGAGTTCGACGGAAAGATTCTCGAGTTTGACAAAAAAGATTTCCGAATTCGACAAGATACATGTAAAGAATGTCGGAGATTACATCGACTGAAATGTTAAAAAAAAGAAAAAAAAGAGACATGGATGCAGGTGGGGCTCGAGGGTTATGGGATGGGTTATTATCAAGGGATACTCATCTGCAGGTAAACAAAATAAAATGGCTAGTGTTCCTTTTTTTATAAAAGTCTGTAAATGCGAAAATATTGCCATATGTCAGTCTTTCTTTCGTTTTGTTGGTTCTGTCCTCGCCGATACGAGAACTTCGGGCGTCGTGCATCGTTTTTATATCGTCCCTTGTGGACAACATTTTATATGGAGATTCCTAGTTGTTTTTTGGGCAGTTTGAAATTTAATTTCCTCGTCCAGTTTAAAACATGTGGTATCTGTCCATTTCTCTTTAACCGTGCCCATAAGGACGAGTGATGCATCTATCTCCCGGTTAGGTAGTGATTAACCATCCTTGCATTGGGATGACGAAGCGATAAATTTCGCGTCTCATCTCGTTGCGGCTTCAATCCAAACTGATAAGAACAGTGGTTCGAAGAATCTAAATAATACGAATTATGAGTCCTCATCTCAAAAGTTCAGTAAAGCATAACAAATTCTAACGTTCCGATCTATTTTCTAATTTCCAACTCTTGTCATATCAACACAGAGTTCTATTAAGAGCTCGTTTTTTAAGTCCTTCTATACGATTTGACGCAATTATTCCGTTTGTACTTTCTAAACGAAAATACCCCAACCCACCCAACTAGTTTCTAAATCCCATCCCTTTACTACGGATATCCACAAATGGTTTATGATTTTCTACTTTGGTAAATTGTTTCACCGAACTGATTACCTTAGGAAATCCCTTTCGTTCTCCCTGTTTCCTAGATTGTATAAAACATGTAGAAGTGTAAAGATAATGTAAGAAAATATCTTGCGTCGCATCTCTGCACCTATTTTGCCTCAATAAATCTGACTCCTATCACTGCAGCTTTCATGTTTCAGTAAGCTTTGCTTGCAGTGGATAAAAGAAAAATAAACACATACATAGCATTGCATTGCTGAAAACAATTGGCATATTACGAAAACTCTTCTGGGTGCTGAAGTCAACCCACTAGCCAGGTAACACCGCATGGAGCAGCCAGATAAACAGAATACCCATGTGTCACATAATAGGGACCTTATACCAGTATATAGTGATTAAGTTAGCTAGTTCGAATTTTAACAAGGGTCACTCGTAATTCATTTCAGGATCACCCAGATCTGTAAAACAGAATTGTTCACAAGACTGAATGAAAGATGGGTGACAATACAAGTGCAAGAGATTAAATTCTGTAGATAAAACAGGAAGTGACCGATGATATGACGTCACGTTTTCCAGCGAGAGAAACGAAAGTTTTTAGATAAGTATTTCTCGGGAGGCCAAACAAACGTGATATGGTCAATTGATATAACTTAGCAAATGTTATTCACTTCTGCGCACCCCTCCTCGTTTCTTAAGTTAACAAGTTACGTTTAAGAATCCATAATTATTAAGATACGTTGTGCTTTAAATAAGTTTCCACACTTCTTTTGCATAGGCATTTAAAATTGTCGTAGAGTTTTGAAAATTCAGTATGATATTGTTATACCTTTTATGAGATGACTGACCAATTTTTATGATTTCATGTACAAATAAACAACTACAGCAAGACTTGGAATACACCTTACTAAAGCCTGATTGTCATAGCTGGTGAGTTTCAAAAAGGCAAACTGGACGTGAGCATACTTTATAAGAACGTCATGCAATATAGTTTTGTTTTAAATTTGGAAAAATGCCTCAGAACTGTATGGAATGCTTTAGACTGCTTTTGGACCACCTTGCATGAATTGAGCGTCAGCCTTTGAGTGGCATAAGAGATTCAAGGAAGGCAGGGAGTATATGAGGGATTATAAGAGGTGTTGGAAGTGTAGGAAAGTCAGAACATCAGAGTTGATTGGCCAAATAAAGAATTTCATGTATAAGAACCATTGTGTGTACAGTTTGATTTCAGTGCGAGGTCTGTACACAATTATTCGCGAAGAACTGAAGATGCAGAAGATTTGGGCGAAGTTTGTCCCAAGGATGCTCAGTAAAGATCTATCCTTGTCATAGACTATTTGTCAAAGATAGGCATCAAGACAGTTCCAATCTTCCCTATAGTCTAGACCTTGCTCCTCGCTACTTTTGGTCATTCCTTAAGCTCAAGAAAAACCTTTGAAGCTGTCGTTATGAGATAATTGAGGAGATGGAAGAGGCTGTAATGAGGATCATTGACATGCTCACATAAGAGGACTTTCATGGGCTTTCCAGAAGTAGTTGGAACGGTACAAGTGCATTGCTGTCGGAGGAGATTACTTCGAAAGGGACTAGAGTTTCATGTGTGTACTATCAATAAAAGTGTCCATACGAAAAAGTCTGGAAACTTATTGAAGATACATCGTAATTCGCCCCTCTCTCTCTATCTCTTTCTCTATCACTCCCTGTCTCTCTCCATGATTAAATTCATTCCAATAAAACCTTGAAAAAACTCAGCGAACGTCACCCTTATGTCATCTTTCTGCATGAAAACCAGCGAAAAATGGCGACAAATCAGTAACGGCAAAGTCACTCCGTAATAAAGATTGCTAAGACTGCCCCTGACATTAAAACGATGTTGAAAAAGACTGATAAATTAAACGCGAAAGCCGCGTAAACGAAGGGGGCGCAAAAAGTACGCACAAAGAACATTTTATTTGATAAAATGTCACATTATAGTGGAACGATCCAAATAAAGTTAACATTGCTAGGTTAATATATGAAAAAAGTTCCATAATCAACCAACCGTTTTACAGCCGAGATAAAGGTGCTGGCACATAAAATCGTTTGTTACCACAGAAAGTGGCCATAAAGGGCTTTAAAAGAATGGAAAGTAAAGACAATAATATGATGTATAAGCCTAGAGGCGAGAAATATTATCTTTGGTAGTTGCCAAGTTAAAAAAAAAAAATCAATACTCCAAGAAAAAAATATATAGAAAATAATTGTAATTATTGCTCACATTTTATACTTTATTTTATTTAATTGTTTTGTTTTGAAGGTGTTATTTTACAGAAACAAAAGTGGGTGTCAATTCTCCCGAGAAAGACAATGGGAAGAGGAGGTCTGCTTTGCTGGTGTGAAAGGAACATTTCAGAGGCGTTATAAAATTTATAGAGACCGGAAAACGAGGAAGATGCTTTCCTAAAAAAATTATGATTATCACACAAAGCAAGCCAAGACCGACGGACGGACGGACACACACACACACACACACACACACACACACACACACACACACACACACACACACACACACACACACACACACACACACACACAATATAGTTCTAAATTTTTAATTAGAAAGAATTCTGTATTAACTTTGAAAAAAAAAATTATTTTCTAAAAATCAATAAATATTCTTTCTCGTTATAAAATAGTCGACGAGAATTTTCAACGGCCAAAATTTCATTTTGATCGTAATTTAAATTCGCCTTTTGTGTCATCTTAACATTATATCAGCTGATCCGTGACCCGTTGAATCATTACTTACATGTTTTTATTTCCTTTCTTGTCCTTTCTCTTATTTACATTGCTTTTCTATTTACGTCATTCTTTTATTCTTACGTAATCTATTGATCTGAGTTATTCGCTTTCTTTGACGCTGCTGTTACTCCTCTTATACGCTGGTGAAAATGAGGTAACATGATATTTATAAAAGAAAAAAGAAACAAACAAAAAACAAAAACGAAATAAAATAAATAAATAAATTCAAAGTTTTAATTAGATAAGATTTGTCTCCCTTTACCTATTCGTCACCCTTTCAAATAAAGTTGTATTTTTTCCGTATTCCTTTTAAAAGACAACAATAATTACAAATTACAATTATTGCACTGAGGTCTGGCAACGTCAGATGGGTGAAACTAATATATATATATATATATATATATATATATATATATTGTGTATATTTTGTGCACAGAAAGTTGTTAGTTGAGACAGATCATTGGTACCGTCGGTTTCAAGCCCGATAATAAGGCCCGTTTAAGGTATCCTTATCAAGCTCTCTTCAGCCAATATTCGTCTATTTATATATATATATATATATATATATATATATATATATATATATATATAAATGTGTATGTATTATGTATATATGTATGTATATCTATAAATGATTTTAAATGAAAAAGTAACCTACATGTTTGGCGTTTCTCCCCGTTCGCTGGCTTTTCAAGAGTAAAACAGCTAAAAATGGTCCATGATTATTTTATGGATTATATATGCTTAATGGGAGAAAGCAACTTGTCTAAGCTTATGTAGGAAATTACATGAGTGAGTGTACGTACACACAATAAATATTCAAATTCCTAATATATACAAAAATGCACATTATATATATATATATATATATATATATATATATATATATATATATACAGCTGAATGCCCGTGTGTGTGTGTGTGTGTGTGTGTGTGCGTGCGAGTACCTGGTCACGAATAGGCTCATATATGGTTGACTATTTTAAAAAACTGATTACATATAATGATAGAAGATGTATCGAGACACAGGAATCGATATGTTTGATCTGGCAGAACCGTAGTTTATTAAAATTGTGGGGTATGCGTCCGCGCCTGGTCCACAAAGTATGTAAATAAACAATTTAAAAACTTTTCATATCTATCTGCGTAAGTATATTTTCATAATTATGTTTCAGTTTGAAGAAATACGGTATAATAAAATTATGCGGTGTTCGTTCGCACCTGACATCCATAGAATGGAAATATATCACAAAGTTTAACAAGGTTTTTTAATATAAATCCACAGAATATTGTGATAAGTGTTTCAGTGTGAACAGGTATGTTATAATAAATTATGGGGTTTATCTATTTTATTTTTACGTTCATCATATTTTGCTTTGGTTTTGATACCCCGAAATTCGAAGCTATCTCTTTACAACCATTCCTTTTCATAACCTATCATACTTTCATAAATCAGAGTCCATTTTCTGTAGGCTGTTTTTGAACCCAGTCAACGGCGGTTACTTTTGCTAGTATATATATATATATGACAGTCAAGGCTTCTCACCATTGCACGCTATACGGCTGATGCTTTGTGGGTACTGAATTAAAGATGGTTTTGCGTAAAGATGGTTTTGCGTATATATAAAAATCAATTTATATATAAAAATCAATATATATATATATATATATATATATATATATATATATATATAAATTGATTTTTATATATAAATTGATTTTTATATATACGCAAAACCATCTTTAATTCAGTACCCACAAAGCATCAGCCGTATAGCGTGCAATGGTGAGAAGCCTTGACTGTCATCTGGGTGGCTGGGTTTCGATCCTGGCTTGAGGCAGTTTCCTGTGTAGCCGCGCTGATGAGCTATGAAACAGCGCAACAGTACTGTATGTGGATGACTATATATATATATATATATATATGCATGTATAAATTGAGTTTTAATGTTATCTTTAGACTTAGCTAATTTGAAAATACGTTCATATATTTGCAACGGCGTCGCGTATTATGAACATCAGATAAGGGAGTCATGTTAAAATCATGTTTTATCTGTGAAATAATTGTGGTACATATCCTCCACCTGCTTTGCTTATATGTTTATATTTACTTGTGTTTTTGTCAGATGATTTATAAAGTTTTAAGTTTTCCGAGTGCTGATATTAAATTGTTTCAAGATTAACTTTTTATTTTCTTTCTTTTTTTATTATTTATTTTAAAAATTGTGTTTTTTTTTTCATTTGCAACGTTTTTTCTTCATTTTATTCAAATTATTTACTTACATTTCGTTTTATACATAATAATATTTTAAAGTTATTTTATCATATACTTCTTTACGTTGCATTGTCGGGGGTTGTTTATGAAATAGAGGTGTGTATATATTACGTACATGTGTCTAACTCGTGTAATGTCTAGCGGCATAAAAATTATGACAACATACATCTAACAAAAGAGACAAATAATAGTTGCTGGGGTTGTAACATCGGCTAGTCAGAGAAACGTACTTAGTACGTCACTGATCATATTTGATGGATTCTCGTGAACAGCTATAAAGAGTTGCAAAGCTGCCGCTGATCCTAGGCTAACATATTCTGATCCCCTCTATTGGGAGCTATCACCGTCCGACTCTCTCACTCCTGATCCTTGACTGCCTCTGCTCTCTCTCTCTCTCTCTCTCTCTCTCTCTCTCTCTCGGTTCCGACCTCTAGCTCATTAAATTATCGTATCTTTTCCCAAAACTCTACCTAAAGTCCACGCCACTTTAAAATGACCTCTACGAAAGATAACGTCAAACTTAACCCACTTTTAATTTATTGTTGGTTTATAACATTCTTTAATTTATTAAGACATCTTAACATAATTAATTTTCACTTTAAATATTTATTATGCTATTATACCATTTTATTTTTACAAATATTACAACGACTATAACAATCGTCGACTAACAATACCTTCGACGTTGCCTTGCTATATCTAACATTTACTTTTTTTCAGTTGAGAAGAGAAGTGACGGTAGTCAAGCAGTTAATGACACGGACTGACGACCTGCGTGTTCTAAGTCCGAATCCAGTTCGTTCAAAAAAAAAAAAAAATGATCACTTTAATTTAGGATATTACCAACTTTTATGTGAACCCTTCCGTAAGTACCTGATGTCTTTCTAAAAAGAATTCTGACTACAAATATACCGGGGAAACCAATGCCAACAATGGAATAGTAAGTATCGTGTTATTTAATAGTAATAAGAGATAAAGAAACAATATTAATGAAAAACAGAAAATGTTAGAGAGAGAGAGAGAGAGAGAGAGAGAGAGAGAGAGAGAGAGAGAGAGAGAGAGAGAGAGAGAGAGAGAGAGAGAGAGAGTTTAGGATAGATAGAGAAAGAAAAAGAAAAAAGGGAGAGATCTGGTTGATTTTGTGGCAACCAAGTATTTGGATATAACATGCAAAAAAGGGATGAAGCACCGTAGTGTTGATATGTTGCCAAAGATCTATGCAGAGCCTGGCATATCAGTTTACAGAGAAAGAGTCGCATAATTGCAGTGAAACAAAGATAGATAGATAGATAGAGAGAGAGAGAGAGATAGAGATAGAGATAGAAAGAGAGAAAGAGAGAGAGATCGAGATCTTAATCATTCTTTGGAAGTGAACGGCTGTTCAATACTAAAAATTTGCCTAAAGGGGAGGGTGGATTGAGAGATAGAATATATATATATATTTACCAGTGGTGAAAAATCCATTCTTATTTGATTTTATAACTTAGTCCATCTATGAATTCAGACGATGCTAGTTGGACATTTCCTCTTTTTGAGGATCTTTCTCTAGTTGAAACAATATGTAAAATCATTCAAGACTCACGTTAATAAATTTCTTATATATATATATATATATATATATATATATATATATATATATATGTATATATATATATATATATATATATATATATATATAAGTTGGGTTTGTTTTGTGTCCAGCCAAGAGCAGTTCAAAGTATGAGGATGAATTAGAGTAAATAGAGAGAGAGAGAGAGAGAGAGAGAGAGAGAGAGAGAGAGAGAGAGAGAAAGAGAGAGAGAGAGAGTGTGTGTGTGTGTGTGTGTGTGTGTGTGTGTGTGAGAGATAATAGTAAAAACAAGGAAGTCAAAAGACAGAGAGAGAGAGAGAGAAAGAGAGAGAGAGAGAGAGGGGAAAACAAAGTAATAGAAATAGCGGATGAGTTCACAGTAAAAGAAAGAAATAGACAAATAAAGATATATATATATATATATATGCATAGATAGATAGATAGATAGATAGATAGATAGATAGAGAGAGAGAGAGAAAGAGAGAGAGAGAGGAGAGTAACATCAAATATTCCCCTCTTTGTAAGTCTTTGTTAATCTATGTCATTATTTACCTTCCTTTACTGATGAAATAAAATAAAGATGTTGTTTCTGAGTGGATAAAATTACAATCTATTTTCATTAATTACTGACGAAGTTAACACAACTTTCTTAGTAATCCTTATTATGCGAAATATCAACTTTGACGCTTTGCCATCGTAAGAAGTGCCACCGTAAAGGAGTGATAAATATTGAGAAAGGGAGACTCGTGATCATCTAAAAAAAAAGACACACGCAGCAAAACACGCAAAAATGTGATCTAAATTTTTAATTAGAAACAATTCCATTTTACCTTTGGGAAATGTCCTATTTTTCCAAATCGGTTTTGATCATTAAATATTATTCCTGATTTTAGAAAGTCAGAAGGGAATTTTAACAACTAAATTCTAATTTTCTATTATTTTTCTTAGCCACATTATTTTTTACCCGTTTTCATCACATTATTTGATAGATAAATATGAATATATTTTTTTGCATCTTTTAATAAGTAAATGTTAATCGGAGACAAAATAATTAGGAAAATACGTGATTTATGTCATCTAAACGCCGTCAAACACGATGTCATGCTCAAGTTGTTAATTTCATCTAACATTATAATGATTGAGTCAGATTTAAAAGCAAAATAACATTGATCGACTGTAGTCGAGGGTGACTCGAGGACTCCCTTTTCATATTCTACTACATAGAGTTGTCGGAGGCGACACTCTTTCTATATTTGCTTAGGTGTGCTCTCAATCATAAATTCTACTTTATTAGTCTATATAAAAGCCAGGTACGTCCAAGGATGGAGTACTGCTGCCATATCTTGGCAGAAGCGGCCACAAACAGCCTATCCTGCCTTGACAGAGTGCAAAATAGACTTCGTATCCCAGGAGGGGATGCCCTTTTCTCTTCCCTGCAACCTTTCTCCCACAGAAGGGATGTTGCGAGCTTGTCGTTGTTTTATCTTTATTTCCATGGGAAGTGCTCTTCTAAGCTCCAATCTCTGGTCCCCCCTCGCCGGTCTTTCACGAAAAACACCCGTCTAGCTGAAACAACTGTCAGTAATTTTCCCCACTCTTTATCTGTGCCTAAATCAAAACGTAGATTCCATGAACAAAGGTTCTTTCTTGGAAGTGCACGCCTGTGGAACTCTCTTCCGTTTGCCTGTTTCCCACCTGACTACAACTTGGATGTCTTCAAGTCCAACATAAACAAGTTCCTGATGAACCGCCCCCTTAAGTAAGACACTTTATCAGATCTCCATTACTAGCGATTACTACGATATTATCCCATTGATTACTGTACACGGAATAACCCTTATCCCCGAGTGGCCTCCAGGCCTTAATAAGTGGTGACTTCCTTGTAAAAAAAGAAAACATTGAAAAAATCTTTTATTTTCTAAAAATCAATAAATATGCTTTCTCGTTATAAAACAGTCGACGAGAATTTTCTACGGTCAAAATTTCATTTTGATCGTCATTTAAATTCGCTTTTTGTGTCATCTTAACATGTTACTAGGTGATCCGTAACCCGCTGAATCATCACTAACATGTTTTTTTATTTCCTTTCTTCTCCCTTCTCTTATTTCCGTTGCTTTCCTATTTACTTCATTCTTTTATTCTGACGTAATCTATTGAGCTGAGTTATTCGCGCATTTTCTTTCTTTTACGCTGCTGTTAGTTGTCAGCTTATAAGATATTTCTCTTGAAATAAACTATTTATTGCTATCGCTAACAATGAGGCTACGTTTTCTGTCTAGTTTGTTTATATACAGCATAGCATCCATGTTGCTTGATTAAAATGTAAGAGAGTCCATGAGGCTAGGTTTGCATCAACAGCCGTTGCAAATGACCAAGCCGGCTGCGCGATATGACGTCACAGAAGGGATAAAACGAACATGAATTCAGAGGTGCACATATTAAGACGTGTTCGAGAGGTAGAGAATTTGAGACGTTACGAGAGAATGGAAAAGGATGTGTTCGAGACACGAGTGTCCGGGGAAGTGGGATCCGAGATGTTCGGAACGTAGGTGATTCGAAGATGTGTTCAAGACACGAGAGCAGCAAAAAAGGATGTGTTCGAGACACGAGTGTTCAGGGAAGTGGGATTCGAGGCGTTCGAAACGGAGGGGATTCGAAGACGTGTTCGAAACAAGAAAGCAACCGAAAAGTACGCGTTCGAAACACGTAAGTGACGTCACAGCATAGACGAAAAGTCACACGCTGTCGGAGAAGGAGAAATGAACTGATTAAATATTTAGAAAAAACCTGTTGTTAGAAATACCAGATTTAAAGTCTTTTGTTAAAAAAGAAAGTGTTTTCTGCTTCTGTGATATAACGAATACTTGATCACGATAATTATGTTCTAACTATGAAAGATCAAGTTGGAAAAAAAGTAGCCGGACCCAGCGAAGAATTTTGGAAGGTCAGAAGGCTAGTGCACATTGTGAGATACATTCTGCGCACGACAACAGGTTACTCTTAAATTCAACAGAGACACTAATAAATTATTGCCTTCATGATTTGAAACCATATTTAATTACTGTTTTGCTGGCTATCATGTTCTAAAGGGATTCAAAGACGTGGTCGAGAGACGAGAGCAGCAGCGGAAAAGCACGTGTTCGAAACACTTAGGTGACAAAACAGTCGAGACGAGAAGAAGGAGAAATGAACTGGATAAATATTTAGAAAAATTCATTGTTATAAATGTCAGCTGGAATTCAAGAGAAAGCGTAGAGCTGCGTTTTGGACCATTACTGAAGAAGTTGCGACGGGGTTTTACGCGGTTTGTAGACGTGTGATCCGTGATGGACATGATCAATTGCAGAAGGGCTGGAAACCGGCAAAGTTAAAGGATCAATGAAAATGGATTCGGACAAGGTAGACTGCATTTCTCTTGACAGTGCCAAGTAACTTTGCTAATGATTATGATGCACAACAATTTCGGTTCTATTGAGTTTTGCGTAGTTTAATGTAAGTTATTTAAAGTCTTGAAAAATTATCTTAGCTCATAGTGAGAAGTAGAGGATCCTTCCATTCAGAAACTCAACCATCGATTCTCAAGTATCTTAACGAGACGACGTTAAAACTAAACGCAAGAAGGATTAACCCCGAATCAATGTTAAACTTCTATTTACTTTTTTTGTTGGGACTATTTTGTCGAGTTGCCTTTACATCGCTTGTTTTAAATGTATTTCCCATCTTTCAGCTGACGTCCCGTTTTCTGTTTAATTACCACAAGATGTGTGTGTATGTAGGAGGGGGCACCCGGGAAACAAAAACGCTACGTCGCCGCCAGTTTTCTTTAATGAAACTGAAAATGTTGCTAACTCTGGCGAACAGAGAATACAACAAAAGTCACCGACGCCATATCAGAAGTACTAGCTACGGAACGAACGGTTTAAGAGCTAAGTTATTGATTACTGCAAAGGTTTTTGGTATATTAGATTAGCGTCCCGTTACCAGCATTACAGTTACATCATTACTGCAATGACCTAGGAAATAAATGACGTTATTGATGCCATAAACGAGGAAATAAATTTCATTATTAGTGCCATGACGATAAAAATAAAGACATTATTGGAGCAATAACAATAAGAGATGCTATGACAAAATATAAATTCCATGATCAGGGATGGAAAATATATTCTTCGTGGTATGAGTGAAGTCGATTTACCTTTGGATATAATTTTTTCGAAATATCTGTTTAATAATAAAATATCAATTGTTATATTTTTAGTAGCAATGCTACAAAAACAACAACAAAATCTCACTCAAAGAAAAAAAGGTGTTCTCTCTCTGCTACCGTCGCGGGTAAACCAGCAGAAGAAGAATACGGGAGACGTGTTTAATAGAAGAGGACGCGATAAACCACATGAAATGGCGAAAGTCTTTAAACATAAAGAGGAAGGACACACTCTAAGGAAAGGGAGGTAGTATTTCATTCATACTTAATCAGCAAGTTATAATTTTTCAGACTCTACAAAACAAGCTATCTCGGCTAACAAATAACCAAACGCACATTGCAGACTAAGCATTTGACATTCGGCTGATTCAAGAATTCCATGGCGTCGCACCCGATCAGACAATGTCTGAATCGTTGGAAAAGTGTGCAGTAGCGTGCGAAATATGTGTTGACAACGTCAAGCTTGTTTTACTACTCAGGCTGAAAGGTGGGGCTCTGTCCGTATACCGAGGGTTAACACGTGACCAAAGTGAGGAGTTAAAGCAGGTGAAACAGCCCTCCCTTTGGCTTTTAGCACCGGACACTTTCGTTACATTTGACAATTTTGTTTCTCGCCATTTGCACGCAAAGGAAACTGTGGACGAATACTTGAGTGGCCTACAGGACTAGACACGTTTAATCGAAGAAACCCCGTCTGATCGATGTCTCAGCTGTACTCTCATGTGGTCGGTTAGACAACAATTACGTGGATTATCAAGGATGGGGCACGTAATCCTGGAACAGATTTTTGCCAGGGCTTGAGATCTCATGACAGAAGAGGTAGAGATGGATGAGCCGGAAAATGGTGTACTTTACGGGAAGCAGTATTCTAGTATAATGCCACGCCAATAGATGATGTGTCCGCTGTTACAACACCTGCCAACTTCGCCTATCGGTACTACATCCGTTTGAAAAGAATCAACGGCACATCGCTGCCGGCACAAAATCAACAGCAGGCTGTCTTCAAAACAAGTGACCGAGTGCGGGTGAATACTCCACATCGACGATGCACAACAATTATGGAGTGGGAAGTGTAACTAGAATTACCAGTACACAGAACATATCCGTCGACCGAATACCACAATATATGAAAGATCTGCGACCTATGGTAGAACCAGGCAAGCCGATGGTCTGTTCTGGCATAAAGTAAAACTCCGGGATACGGTGACCGTAGGATACTGTTTTTTCAGGTTACGATGTGGAATACAATGTTTTCCTGGCCCCTGGTTACGGTATTTGTCCCACCGTACGGTGTTAGTTATAATGTTATTTGATTATATACTGTACTGTAATTTGTTACTAATATTAAATGTCGTATCCCGGGGTTATACTATATCTTCAGAGAATGCAAGTGTTTAATATTGGCCGATGCGACACCGGAAAATATAGGATGTATGTGCACACACGTACATTTCAGATATCGGCCGATTGTTAAGCAATGACGCAACCTACATTCCGTTCAATAGTTAGGGTCCTGGAAAATGACCTAAAATGGAAATAATAGGACATCCGACATTCTAATCTGGATTGGAATATCAGCAGAAGACAATGAACATTTCAAATTTAAAGAATGGCAGTATAAGAGAGCAACACAGAGAGTCGAGAGCTGTCGAGAAGAGAGTGACATTTATAAATCACTCCGCACACACACCACACCGTCTACACACCCACTGTCGAAAACATACCGTTCGCTCTCTTTCTCTCTTATGTCTGTTTTGAGTCGATAAGTGTAAATCAAATGCATTGTTTTCATTTAAATGATTCGTTGTCGCGAACTTAAAAATAAAAAAAACAAGAAAAAGAACTAACAAAGTGTATATAATTACGCGCGCGTTTGACAAAAGTGCGACCAGAAATTCCACAGACGTTTCAACTGTTATATAGACCAGTTATATATATCCGACTATATTTGTGACAACTGGAGAAAAACCAGGAGAACAGGTACCTAGCATAAATGTAAGTGATGCCTTTTCCGATAAACATTCGAATGCAGATCTAGTAACTGTATCGCCGTGAAGAATAATCACGTTGAACCACCGGTTCCCGCTGGATCACCGAAGTTAAGCAACGTTGAACCTGGTCAGTACTAACTGGGTGACCATTTTGGAGAGGTGTGGTTGGGATTGCGCAACCCTTGCCTCACAATTACACGCGCTACTGCCCCTAAGGGGTATCCTTTGTCTTTCAAGACTGAACGGAAGCATGGGGATAAAGAAGCACACGCAAAAGACAGGATGGGATCAGGGTGAAATGTTGTAGTAATGTAACAACCTAATTCCAAAGAAACAAAAGGTGTTCTCTCTCTGCTACTGGCTCTGGGAAACCAGGAGAAGAAGAATACGCGAGAGATGTGGCGTGTTTTATAGAGTGTGACTCGTAAAGCCACATGAAGTCGCGAGAGTTACTGAATATAAAGGGGGCAGAACACTAAGGAAAGGGTGATAATATTTCACTCATTCTTGACTAATAAGTAGAGATATGACAAGAGAATATTCTTTTCATTGTTTTGACTCTCGCGTATATATCCGACACAGTTAGACACAGTTAATCAATTGAGAACCATATCACTCTATATAAAGACATATAAGATATTAATTGATATATAGTCGAGAGTCAAAATAATGAAAAGAATATTCTCTTGTCATAGCCCTATTAATAGGTTATGATTTTCCTAACTCTACAGAACAGATTTTCTATTGTCATTGCACTTTCTCGTTTATTTTCATGTCATATGTAAGATTTTAACAATAAATACGAAAAATCGGAAAACTTTGATGAAGACATTAAACAAAATAAAGAAAAAGCCCCCCACACCTCCTCCTTCACCTGAATTAATCCATAAATCAATCGCTATAATTACGTAGCCATTCTGTACATAATGGCGAAAAGAAATGTCCCTGCTTTTCTAAAACATAGACATTTCTATAGTACAACTAGCAGTGAGGCCAGCCGTTGCCCGGGATTGAATGCTGATCAATGAATATTTCACACTCTCATATTTTTATTGTCATCAAAATCGGTGAAATCGCCCATTTTTCAATCAAATCGGTTGAGTGTCGGCTCTAGTAAGGGGACCCATCGCGGTGCACCCTGAGGAAGCGTCACATCCTTCCATGCATTGACTTAGTTCACGATACATTGTAGTCTATATTACACTGTAGACAACCTACTGTTGATTTTATAAAATTATTTTTATCCTATAACTGATTCAAACCAATGTATGTTCGTATATCAGTTTATATCGTTTAATGCCTGCGTACCATATTTATTATCAAGAATTCGAACATAAAAACAACGAATATACATAGATAAATAAAACCGAAGGTAATAAAAATGAAATAAGTGTACCTTTTAGCATTTCAATTTGTGTAAAACGAATTTTATTTGTATTTGAATCGTGTGCCAAACAACTATGAAGCACTCGTTCCTAAGTATAAAGAAAAGGGGGAAAAACTGTGCGTTTTTACCGTTCTAAAATGTTCAAAACGAAATAAAAGCAACCTTAACAACAAAATGTTTTTTTTATTACATCCGCATTTACAAATAGTACGCTTCCGTCTCCTTAGATTTCTACATTATATAAGAATTCTGAAGAATGCTAACTTAAACAAAACGAATATACCGAAATAAATAAAACAGAAGTTACGAAAAAGAAGAAAAGATTGCAACTTTTTAGTTGTTCAATTTGTATTAAACGATTTTTATTAATATTTTCATGCATAAATGTAATCGCTGTGAAACAAAGCCAAATAAATATGAAACACACACAAAAAAACTACGTGATTAATTAACAGAAAGGTTTTGCATAAATTGTATTTTTAGATCTAATATGTAGTTTTGCTGGATTAGGAACGAGAGTTATCTTCCCTGCTCTGTAGCACATACATGCTAAATATAACCTTATTACGTATCTACTTTAGCCTTTTTAAACGATGTAAACTATTTCAAAGGCGTTCTTAAATGCATCAGATGCTGCAACTGGCAGGTTGAAGACGTTAAAATTACTTGCATATGTATTCAGAACTTCTTTGCGGCTAACACACTACGCGTGTAAACAAGGAGTAAATACGTAGATTGAAGCGTAGGAAGTATTAAATAATAAGATCTTCGACCATGCGAGAATATGTGTGGTTCGGCGTAGTTGATGGTAGCAGAACCGCAGGGCTCCTAATCCAGCAGTGCAAGAATAGGATGATTTTGTGCGCGTGTTTGGCGATGCCTTCTTGTTACGTGTTCGTTAAATAGCAACAACTGACATTCCAGTAATCTTAGTCACACAAATGGGGAACCAATAAAAGTGATGGAAATTATTAGTTAGGGAACAGTCGGGAATTTTTGATCGGAAAGTGTAATGTATGTAAGTAAGAAAAATACGAACGGTCATCGTGTAAAACTTGCTACAGATGTTGAGAAGTTCCTGGTTACGATGGGGTTTGTAGGATGAGATAATGATTAGAGGAAAAATATACCACCACGATAATGTTAGGCGTAATTTGGATGATGACGATCCTAGGAATTAATGTAATAATTTATTATAACGGATGAATGCGACTACAAATACGCGCAAAACCTACGCAATGTGGTTGTAGTAGTCTGATCACATTGCATTTATATACGGCGTCTGCGTTTGTCAAACTATGATGTTTAACTCTTTAGGGGAATAATTGATCATGTTTTATTAATATAGAGATAGAGAAAAAGAAGAAGATATAAAGACTTAAATTATAGTTTAAAATGTAAAAGTATCATCGTTCAATTGTGCTCTAAACAAACATTCATTTTGAATGCCTCTCTGTCATATCAAAGAAGCTATTAATTAAATGCATAGGCTTTCTGCTTGTGCGGTGATAATGGCTTGAATTTAAATATAAAATGAAAAAGTCAAGTATTTCTAAACAGAAACATTGATTTCGAACGCACCCCTGTCATATCAAAGAACCCACGGGCCTATCTTCTTGTGTGGTAATAAAACTTTTCAAATTCATTCGTGATGTTAGGCTGTATAAGGTGTTTACTTTCGTAAAAATCGACTGTTCTTCTTTCATCGGACTATTTCGATTATCGATACTTCATTCCTATACAAAACCTATCTAAGAACATTGCCAGATACATAATGTATATTTGTGTGAAATTTCATAAAAATCAGCCCGGCTGTTTCGGAGTCTATAAAGAAACAAACCCCCTCTCTCTCTCTCTCTCTCTCTCTCTCACACACACACACACATACACACACACACACCGACACACACACAAACAAAGAGGCCATTCAAGGATAAGGGTAAAGTATTAGCAAACTGGTGAGACCATAAGATCAGTTATGGTGGGACTTGGATAGGGCTAGATCATCTTGGAGGACGGCTCAATAGGAATGTATTCAAATTAGATTTGAAGACGACCATGTTATAGTCAGCCGGGAAGCAGACCCAGGGTATTGCGTTCCACAGACGGACAGTTCTAGAAAAGAAAAAACTCTGTTCATGGAAATTCTTGTAATTTTATGTAAAGACAGAGAGTAAGGGAAGTTGTTAGCGGGTGTTGAAGCTAGGCGAAACTTTGTTGCAAGGAGGGACCATAAGTTCGAACTCAGTCAAGCAATCACCATAAAAATAATGATAGAGAAGACAGGCTCGCAGGAAAGCTGAGAAATCGCCGACAACTACACGATGTGTTCTGTTGTAACTGTCCCTTTCAGTAATCATTACCATAGAAATCTAAAGGGAACTAATTAAATTTATTTTTCCGTTTACTTTTTTAAGAGTTGTTTCCCTTGATCCGTCAGAATACAGTAAGCTGACTAGTTCCTTTTCTTGGTGTTATAACAAGCTTTTTTATTACGCTATTCAATGCGTACAATCACAAAAAAGAAACACCAACAACAACAACAACAAAAACAACAAAAACAACAACTAAAACAAAAAAACGAGTCTCAAACAGACCGAACCCTCTACTTCTATATCGATCAGCCGCTTGTTAGGTTGTTTTATTACTCTCGGCGTCTACGACGCACGTATTAAATATTTTTATGTCATCCGATTCACCTCTGACTTCATTTGCTTATGTATTCCGCGGTCCCCGTTTTTACACATGTAATAGAAGATACTACTCACACAAGCCGCAGCGCATCTATTAAAGCCTGTCAAATGCGGGAATCGGAGAAAGAAAAAGAAGTAAAGAACTTGTGTTAATAACTAAATTCTTTTTATATGTTGAATTAATCTAGATACAAGGGGAATATCTGCTTAAAGAAGGACGGATTAAGGGGGATGAGAGTTGGGTGGTTGACAGCTAACAGAAAATATCTAAGCTGAAAGTTGTTTCTTGTGGATGTGAATGACGGCGTTAATGAAGAAGAGTTTTATTAGTTTTCGTTTCGGTATTACGGAGAATTGTTTGTGTTAATTACGATGGTTAAGTAAAGAATAGTTCGGTCAGTTTCCTTTCGGTATTACACCATATAATACCATTTTTTATGACCATGATGTTATCTACTTACGTCATAGACCAAAAATGTTTTCATGTATTCATGGCTTCCCGAAATATCTTTTTGTTATTTTTAGTTTGTTTCTAAACTTGTCTGCCGACGATTCGGGTTCAAAATTTACGCCCTGTCTCATAACGTTACCGAGTCATACAATATGAGAAATAATGATAGCAACATGTACGAGTCATGTCATCTGCAAATCTGTTATAACTCTATACTGAACAGACTGTGTACTTTAACTATATTATCTGATTTTCCGTTTAGTGTACTTTTCTTTTGGTCGTAGCTGTTGTAGTGTGTTCACCTTACGGATAATAATGCACTCTTATTGATAAAGTCCGGAAAAATATTTTCACTGCGTCAACACACAAGTTATGCAGAAGATAAGCGCACCTGTTGTACGTTGGTTGGTAGTTTTTGTTTTACGACATATCAACCATTTTCAGCTCATTTAATGCCGAATCCAGTGATTTTAAAGAACACTTTTAAATAGAATACATTTTTTTTTTCAAGTAATTTTCTATTCAACCCATAGTTGGGACCCTAACAAGTACTACCACTCCGGGTCAGGGTGGACCTGAGAGCAATGGCAATCAAGGGGTGGCTCCACACTCCCCAAAGCCCGCAAGCTGGGCCTCACCATCGGATATAGTTTAAGGTCATTTCCAGGACCTATTTGTTGTACAGGGTGGGGCAGAAATAACAGGTCTTTTAGAAACTGCTATGACTGCTCTATATTTTAGAAAGCCATCAAATATGTACTGTTTTTTTTGTTTTTTTTTGCAAAGACATGCTATTTTATAATTTAATAATGAGTTATTTTGTTTGTTTTAGATAAAGGTTAAAAATGTGGACAATTAAACATAAGGTTTTCGCATACGAAAGCTACGCGAAAAGTACCGAGTCAATCCTAGCTGTTTAAAGAGAATTTCGTCGGCATTTTAACTCAACTCGACATCAGGCAGTTCCCCAAAACGACTCAATTCAAAACTGGGCTCATTCTCTTAGCAATGAAGGCACACTGCAGAAGAACCACCCCCCTGGGGCACCAAGAACAGTAAGAATCCCACATAATGTAGAGCGTGTTCGAGAAGCTATTCTCAGGAGTCCGGAACTATTTGTTCGGAAACATTCTGTCACACTTGAAATTAATGTTCGCTCTATAAGGCGCAGCTTACATGAAGATCTCCACTTCCATCCATATAAATTAGGTATCACTCAAAAGCTTCAGCAAGCGCACCATGAAAAGCGGTTTTACTTTGTGCGTCAGATGGAAAAGATTTTTGAAACAAATGACAACTTCATTTTTTAATGAGTGATGAAGCCTATTTTATCTGGATGAAACAGTTAATCAATAGAACTGTCGCTATTGAGCTGGAGAAAATTTTAAAGAACTGCATAAAAAGCAATTGCCATGTCCCAAAATAACATCATGATGTGCTATAGGTAAAACTGAACTAATTGGACCATATATTTTTGAAGAGAATGCTGAAAATTCTATTACTGTTAACCCAGAATGTTACATAAAAAGGAATTTCTGTCTGCCTGAGTTAAAACGAAATTGAAGAATAAAAAAAAGAGATTCTTCTTGTGATTGCAAAAATAGACAGAAACCAGCCGAGAATGGATGGAAACTTTCATAGACACATTTATACTTACATCACCGAAAATAGGCATATCATATTGCACACCTGACCTTATAAAACGGCAAACGTTTTTGAATAAATTTACAAAAGAATTATCTCATTCTCAATAAAATGTTATATTTTCTTTAAAAAACACGTCTTAATTCTGCACCACGTTGTATGTACATCTCTGTTCAATATTTTTTGTTTCCACTA
The DNA here is from genome assembly GCF_053919585.1 of Euprymna scolopes. Classification (NCBI taxonomy): domain Eukaryota; kingdom Metazoa; phylum Mollusca; class Cephalopoda; order Sepiida; family Sepiolidae; genus Euprymna; species Euprymna scolopes. Next base: position 23,978,932 of record NC_136503.1, on the reverse strand, counting down.
ACTGCTAAGATGTCTTTCTCCTGGACCATTACGGCATCGCAACACTAAGTCTTGTTTTCGACATTATTCTAAACAATGTAATTCTGAAACAAAGAATAATGTGAGTGGTTTACGAATTTGTGTGATGAGGCTTTATTTGGATTATTCAAACTACTATTCCCATTTTGGTTGCTATTCTCACAACGTTTCGACCGCTGGCCTCGTTCAAATGCATCACGTCGAATTGAGGATCTATAAAGTATTTCGAACAGATTTCTAAATTCAAGAGTAAGATTGAAAAGTTTGAGGAGACGAACCTGAAAAGAGGTAAGAGGTTATGTAATAGGGCGCAGATGTGCATATGACAGCAACAGATTATGCAAATTACGGATCCATGTGAAGGAAAGAAAAAGATTATAAGAAAGAAAAACGTAGCCGAAAAGGGGGGAGATAGACGTGTTATACACGTGGCTCAAGAGCGACATAGAAAGAGGCGTCCTAAAAATAGCGGACAAAGACAGGGTACAACGTGGTCGACACGGCAGAGTCTTGTTTAGCACATTGGAGTAGGAGAGGACTCTAGAACAAAAGACAAGGCGTTATTCTTGAAGTACCTGTAAATAAATGTCTTTTGCTTCAACTAAAAAATTTAAATCGAATTATTTACTTGTCTTAATTTCTTTGCGACTGTCTGCATACAACGTGGTGTAGGTCCGAGTGTTGGCATTAAACGACTGCGGTACGAATGTACTTTTATGTTTGAGCAAAAGATTTACGTAACAGTTACATTAGGTGAAATGTTGTGAGAATTATACCCATGATGAGAATCGTAATCAGACTAGTCCAACTAATATCAACCTATAAATCTTTATTGAGACACTATGTATATAACGCATAACATAAATGAGAATGCGAGTTCAACTACATACAAAACCATCAACACTTCGTTATCTGAAAAGAAATATTCAGCCACAGGAGAAATGGTTTGTAATAATAATAATAAAAAATAAAAATGCACTGCCATGATTAGAACCTGTGAATAATCAAAATGAATAACGTTGATGGATTGTAACAAATTCTGGCACAATCTGAAATAGAAATAAATAAATGAATAAATAAGTAAAAATAGTAAAAAAAATGATTGTGCTAGTGAAAAAAATGAAAAAAAAAACATGATCAAAACAGGTTTTCTGTGTGTTTGTGTGAGGTGAAGATTTCATGCTCTTTGCAGGAAAAGAAAATCTGTTGGAAAAAAGCGATAGAAAAAGGAAATATAAAAATGTCATAGAAACGTTTTAAAATGGTAAAACTCAAATAATAATAATAATAATAATAATAATAATAATAATAATAATAATAATAATAATAATAATAATAAAGTGTGAATGCGGTAGAAATGTAGAAAGAAAAGATTAATGTTCCTCAATGTAGCACAAAATAGTATATATATATGTATATATATATGTATATATATGTATATGTATATATATATTCATATATATATATTCATATAAATATATATATATATATATATATATATATATATATATATATATATATATATATATATATATATATGTATATTCCGGCTGCTAAAAATTGCAAGATATAGATAAGAATTGTTTTTGCATATATTGGTATTCCCGAAGACATTACTGCCGTTACTAAAAATAGTTGCTGATTTATTGCCCAACAAATTGTTTACGTAATTGAACTTGAAACCATGCAATTTTAGGGATAATCAGACTTGTATTATATATATATATATATATATATATATATATATATATATATATATATATATATATATGTATGTATAAAATATATATATAGACTAGGGTCGTTCCAAGAATAATGCTTTTTATTTCTTAACAAAAATAGTTAAAAATAGTGGAAGAATTACGAACATGGATGTACTACTATTAAAACGAGTGCCATTTTGTGCTCCAGAATTTATTCATTATTCATCACCACCATCATCGTCAACACACTTTGGCTAGCAATGAGGTTTTGGCTGTTTATGTACGTTCGATGAACGTTTTTCATTCACATCTCTGTCGCTACTCTGAAATCGACGATATATATATATATATATATATATATATATATATATATATATATGATGTTTCGTCGAAAAAAGAATGAATTACAGAGCACAAGGTTACAAAATATATCTGAAAATTTCTTAACACCTTAAACACATAGCGCTAATATAGATTCAAATAATAAAAAAACATAAAAAAACATTTATATATATATATATATATATATATATATATATATGGATGCACATATATAAATATTATATATATATACACACAAATATATATCTATATATACACTAAACATTTACATATATACATATATGTATATAACTGCGTATGTTTATGTGTGTAAGCACCTAACTTGAGCTTGTGATATCTTATGTCGTTAGCTTGATTATAACGCAATGCAGAGCCGTTTGTAAATAAAAAAAATAGAGCACTAATAGTTGAAAATGTTTACACAAATTGCTTGAGAATATCACAACAGCGCCTGCCTCATTGTAAAGTAGTTTTAGTTGCAGACGATCAGATAGATCGTTGCAGTTTCGAATTGGGCTTGATGAAGGTGCTAGCCTAACCCTATTGAAAAACAGTGATACAACGAAAGTCTGTATGTGGACTACTATATATATTATAATAACAATGCAGTCGATATGTCAATGGCAAAAAATGTAGAACAGACTAGTATTCTAGGATTAAAACTCTAGTGATTTGTCTAAGTTAACAGGCCAAATCTTTTGCCGTCTCCAAACTGCCAAAATCAATACAAATAATAAATATAAATAATTATAATACATATATATATATATATATATATATATATATATATATATATATACATGCATTCATGTATACACATGCATTCATATATATACATGCATCCATATATATATATATATATATATATATATATATATATATTGTTTTGCATGTATAACTCTATTAATGGAACAATTGTAGAAAACTGAAAATCAACCATTTTATATGTAAACAGATTTTAAAAAAATTATATTGAGACCAAAATCAATTTGTTATTATTAATCATATATATATATATATATATATATATATATATATATATATATATATATATATATATATATATATATATATAACTACTTCATTTACTCACATAAAATTAATATACGAAAGTATCAATTTATGCGTAAACTTTAAGTATTTACTTCAAAAGTGCTCAATACGTGGGTAGAGCTAGTTAGTAATTTATAAAATATATATGTCGATTAAGCTACACTGAATATTCCGCGTTTCATCCACTCTAGGATTCTTCAGGCTTATGCGCATAAGCCTAAAGAATCCTAGAGTGGATGAAACGCAGTGTAGCTTAATCACCATATATATTTTATAAATTACTATATATATATATATATATATATATATATATATATATATATATATATATATATATATACATATTATATGCAAATGTATGTATACGCTACATCTATAAGTACAGATTATAAACCATGTGTATGGTTGAAATTGTGTGTGCGAAGTATGAATCGTTATTCTATAAATGTTAAAAAACCGATGAGTTATCCCCAGACAGAAAAAACCAGCAGCAACGCCCGTTTCCTTACCTTATTAATTATTTCTCTTCCTTGCTGCCATATATGTCGTTGTCAGGGGGCCTGCGAACCCCCCGGCGGCCCCCGATGTCTCTTGAAGGTGTCTCCCAGCCAGAGTAGCGAACTGCAATGAGGTAAGTAAGCCACCGGTTACTGGGCAAGAATGTAGTCTATATTATTTTCTTTCTTTTTTTTTTTTTTTTTTTTTTTGTAAAAGGCCAATCATCAAATAACGTTTGGCTAAGGGTCACTTCCGGTGAACAGTGGGAGTAAATATGCAACTCACGCAGACAGTCACATCGAGTCTCTCGCAATCATACAACTCGCATGCCATCTTTTTGTGTTGCTAGTTTATTTCTTTTCTCTCACGCGGAATATTAAACAATAGAATTTCTCCCACGCATTAACGCAACTTTCAAGTCTCCATTCAACAATTCAAGTCTCCATTAAAGACATACAACATAAAACATAAAACAAAAATACAAACAAATAAAGCGAATTTAAGTTTTGTAGATTTTTGTACCTACTTGGGAGCAAAAAATATTGATTGATGTCCACTCAGTTTTATTACGTATTATAATAAACGTATCACCGAAAATTTGTCGATTTTTCGAAGACATTTAAAATGTATTATTATTATTATTATTATTATTATTATTATTATTATTATTATTATTATTATTGTTATTGTTGTTGTTGTTATTATTATTGTTGTTATTGTTATTATTATTATTGTTATTGTTATTATTATTATTATTGTTGTTATTATTATTATTATTATTATTATTATTATTATATTAATACGATAGCGTGTGTGTTCTTTTGTGTGTCACGCTTACATCCGGGGGTTTTAATTGCTATGTTCTTCTATTTCTCATCAAAAATAATTTTGTCAAGAATTCTTTATACGTTTTGGTTTCGGTTTCAACTATAACTGATGGAACTTAAATCATCTATTTTTTTAATAAATAATTTTGTCAAAAATTCCTCGTAAGTTTTGGTTTCGGTTTCGATTATGCCTGAAGGAACAATATATATATATATATATATATATATATATATATATATATATATATGTATATATATATATATATATATATATATATATATGTGTGTGTGTGTGTATATACATATATTTTTTTCATAAGTTTTTATTTCGGTTTCGATTCAAGTTAATGCATCCAAGTCGTATGGATATATATATTTTTAAATCGCAACTTTACAACATATAGAAATCGATAAAACATTAACTCTATAATAATATATACGAAATTTGCAAGAAATAATATATCATATTTAAGCATACTTTACGACCGGGTTTTACCGAGCGTTCGTGCTTGTTTAGATAAATACTTTTGCAATTTTAACAAAAAAAGCTACAATAATATCAGAGAGTTTCCATTTACACTGAACATCTACAGAATGCTAACATCAATATATTACATATGAATGGATCCCCTGTGGAATTTCCACAGGTCCCGCTTGTTATTATTATTATTGTTGGCTCACATGGAGCTTTCACACAAGTCAACGAACGATCTGATTAGAAACCTGTGGTGTTCTCTGGAAGCTGAGTGACAAAAAGTCTCCTCAGACATCCAGCTCTCTCCACCTCCTTCGATAGCATTTGCAAATGAATTTGCATCATCGCAACAGCCTCTTACCATTGATTTCTCCCTGGTAGTGGCCATTGGTTTATACTGGAATTTGAGTGGCACTCAGCCCCCCAAGGTCCCAGTTCTCTTTGCGCTTGTCCAGTCGAGGTCTGGTTAGCGCTCTCTCCTCGGGCTTTCAGTCCTTCTTGACCCTTCTCGGCTCTTTGGTATCACTTTTTATTGGGGGGAGCGATGATGAAACAATGGGGGGATGCATGATGGGGTGTAGAACTTGTAGATATGCAGCTTCGGTATTCTTCATTCCCTGTAACGCTTATTCGTTATATTGTCTTCTTGTATTATTCTCCGCATTCAAGGTTTTCTTTAATATTTCCGTCGTTTTCATTATCGTTAGTCGTTGTACTTTTGCAGTTATTCCTCTAATTCTAATTTCTGACATTCTTTTTTCGAAGTTTTTCGGAATTGTTCCTAGTGCTCCTACTATTATCGGTACTATTATGATTTTCTTCATCATCCAAATCCCTTTTAACTCTCTGGCTAGCTCTGTGTATTTGCTTCTTTTCTACTTTTCTTTCATACTCACTCTGTGGTCAGCTGGGACAGCAAAGTCTACGATTTGACAGGATTTTTCTTCCTTGTTAATTATTACGACACATGGTCTTCTTGCTTGGATGGGTTTGTCCGTCTGTATGTCCATGCCCCATAGGATTTTGTAGTTCTTGTTTTCGAGTGCTGTTGCGGGTTTATGCTTGCACCATTTCTCTGTACGCTCAAAATGCAGTTGTTTGCACAATTCCCAGTGCATCGCCCTCCCCACTTGGTTATGCCTGTTTTTGTATTCCTTTTGGGCCAGTTTGCTGCATTCACTTACTATATTGTTTATCGTTTCGTCTCTTTGTCCACATAGTTTGCATTTGCTGGTTTCTTGTGTTTTATCGATCCATGCTTTGACATGGCTGGTTCTTATCGAGTTATCTTTTGCTGCAGTTATAAGAGATTCAGTTTCTCTGTTTATATGTCCTTTTCGCATCCATGTCCAGGTGTTTTCGTTATTCTCATCTTTTGTCATTCTTATGAATCTTCTGTGGAGTTGTTTCTCTTCCCATTTCTCTTTTCTTGTTTTGTCGTTTGTCTCTCTGTTTTCTGTTTTGTTTATTATTATTGTTGTTGTTATTATTATTATTATTATTATTATTATTATTATTATTATTAACTCACTCACTAGGAGTTTTCACAAAGGTCATCATCAGTGATTGCTCATTCGAGTTCGGATGGGACCCAAAACACGTCTTCCCGGATTTCCAGTACTCTTCACCTCTGTAACCTTTGCAAATGAATTTATATAATCGCAATAGCCACTTGCTATTGACTTCTAGTTGCCAATGACAATTGCTCTTCACTTGAATTCGGGTGGCAATAAGCCTCTCCAAGGTCCCAGTCCTCTTCATACCCATCTAGTGAAGCCCTGTTTAGTGCTCTCCCTCTTAGATCGTGCCATCCTCCTCGACCCTTCTCGATAATTTGGTGTGCTGCCAGTCATTACCGACACTAAATATTTTATTCTTATTCTTCTGATTATTGTTGTTGTTGTTGTTGTTGTTGTTGTTGTTGTTATAATACCAATTCAGTGTAACTTACAGAAATAATGAGAAATTGTGAAACATATATAGTGATATTAACTTCCCCGTCAGAGCAATGTGACCCAAAGTTAAATCGTGGAATCTACAAGGCCAACACACAAGCCAGTGCAATGTGGCCCCTTAAAATTGCCTGCGCGACCCCGTCGGTATTCATCGGTGAATGTATTTCGGACAGTTAGCAATGAACTCTTTATTTTCTGAAAGCGAGAGGGTCGGTATCGGAGGGTGGATATCCGAGAGTGGATCATATCATCTACCACAGCCCGACAGACAAAAGTCACTAAATTATCCAAGTTCACATCTAAAATTAAGAAAACATTTATTTTATCGTGTAACGATGCTACGATAAGTTAATTTTCTCTTAATACTTATCCACATATATAATCGATTTGCGACATATTTATCTATTATATAAAATAACAGTTATCTGTATTACATATAAAGATGTGAAAATTCAAAATTTTTTTCGGGATGAAATGAATATTTTTTATTTTCCAACGTTTTCACGTGTGCACATATTGCGTCATATTGAAACCACATATTGTTTCATATTGAAACCACATATTGTTTCGTATTGAAACACTATTAAATTTTGTAGAAATTAGCAGCGGAAAGTCGGTTTTATTTTACACGTAGATATATATTTTTACGGATCTTACATTTAAAAAGAAATTTACATAACTTTTAGGATAAATGGTTTCTAGAGTTGTCTCTTTCCAAGATGGCCTTCAGGTCTACAATCGACCGGACTACATGCATTCTAGCAATATATGATACGCAAAATATCGCTTCCTCATCGTGAATTACCGGCCGCACGTTGTGAGGGCTATCATTCCTGAGGTTGTTCTGTGAATATGTAGAAAAATAAGCAGATACGGCGGATTTAGAGGAGTAAAACTTTGTCAGAAATCTTGCAATTCCACGAGTAACGGTAGTTTTGGTTGCACTCATCTAGATCTAGAAAGATTGCAGATGTGATGCAGCTGGGTTGAACAAATGGTAGATACTCGTCAGCCAAGAAAAACAAACTCGGAACACAAATTCGTTTGTTAGAAAAATATAAAATATTTTATTTTTTGCTTCGTATGGCGCTTCAGTCGGTAAATAGGAGGGGAACAGTAGGAGGTGAACGGATTCAGCGATGACTCCTGGCAACTATCGCTCTTTTGACTGACTCGCTTCCGTTCGCTTGTTTATATCGACCTCTTCTCTCGCAGGTGTTTAATCCCGGCAGCAGTGAGGTAAACTATTTTACCTATTCACCTCCGGTGACGTCAGTCTTGACATGTCTTTCTTTTTTTTTTTACACAGGCATCACCACATTATTTAGGCCAAGAGGCCCCTCGAGGATAAGGGTTAAAGAGTGCACAGTAGAAATTGGACAATATAGTAACCAATTCGGTAAATTTGTTAACTTATATGGAACGGCTCATCAAGAACTTGTTTACGTTAGACTTGAAAACAACCATATTGTAGTCAGCCGGAAAGCAGGAACGGACCTCATCACTTGGTGATTTTAGCCTGCAGTGCCCCGCGTGTGTGTACAGCATAAACATAATTTGTCTCTAACTCCGAAAGCAGCAAGTTTATCGATCACATGTAGAGGACAGTCAGCCCAGTTGCCTGTCACATGCATGTCACTGACCAATAAGTCAGGAGAACATGTACCAGAAAGAGCAGCAGGAAATAAGTCATACTAAATCTACTATAATCATGAAAGTCCTACAGCGACGTACCTATAAAACGGAGCGGTTAAGCCTGATAAAGTTATATGGTACTAGGAGGGGAAAGATGTAACCTTAGTAGAAGTCAGTGTCTTTAATGATGTTGGGTAAAACAGAGCTGAGAGGGACGAGATAATGAAAGGTTTTATGCACGATATGAAATGAAACTGGAATATTAGGAAAATCTCCATCATCCACAAAGAACCAGGGAATTCATTGCATAAGCATCGATAATGTTTTTTCAATTGCGGCTATGTGTTTTTTTTTAAATGCAGAAAATTCCCTCCCCCCCAAAATAAAATGCATAGCGCGTTTATTCTCAGCAGAAAATAATCTTATCGATAATAATTCCTACTGATACACCATTATTGCTTTTATTTTTGAAAAATAATATTTATTTATTAATATATAATATTAATACTAAAAACAGATGTCTAAGAAGTTTTTGTGTTCTTTACTTCTTATTAAACCAAACAAGCAACGACGATCCTTGTTACAGTTGGCTCAGTCACACTGTCCTGATCAGCTTCATCACTTGAATAATATGTTAATTATAGCATTGTTCTTGTCACTACGTTTTGCTCTGGTATAAGAGATGTAATATATATATATATATATATATATATATATATATATATATATACATATATATATATATATAAAGATTGTTATGGGTACATAATTTTATAACACTATTGAAGAACACCGAACGTAGTGTCATAATTAATTGCTGAGGGATTAGGTTTTTTTTGAAAAGGGCTGGCTGAAGGACGTCTTGATAGGGGTTTTTCTGTCCCACCTCTTATTTATCCTCTTTATGTATACTATGCTTAGGAGAAATATACTTTAAAAGTGTATTTTAGACTTTTCGAAAGTTTCTTTGTAATGTTTTATGTTTAAACAATAAAAAAACAGCCAAAAAACCCTAACCCTCAGAAATTAATTATGACACTACGTTTGGTGTTCTTCAAGAGTGATATATATATATATATATATATATATATATATATATATATATATATATATATATATATATAGGTTTTCGATGTCTACCCATCTCCTCAGAGGAGAAAATCTTAGCAAATTATAATGGTTTATACCTAATTTGCTAAATACAATAATATATATATTAAGTTTATGTAATGTTCAAAATTCCGCTAATATTGGGTATTTTCTCTTATAGTTTTATCATCTATTTTCAAACCTCAAATCGAACACTGTTATTATTAAACAAAAGTGAAACTTTGTACATTTTTACTAGTTTATCATTGTATCATTATAAAAAATTGCAAAACAGTGTTGTAATATATTAATATATAATACCCGTATTTATTTCGATGATACATCTTTTCAATTGTTCCCAAGTAGTTAAATGAGAAAAACAAAATAAAACTAAAATGAAAAGTGGAATCTCAGAATAGAGGCCGCATCATGTTTTTGACGATTAAAGCAATTACACCATGACTATTAAAAAATCAATGTTATTCTGTTAGCAGCCATTTTAACTGAAATCCATATTTTTCAAGAAAAACTGCAAAAAAAAAAATGAAGTTTTACATTAGGAAAATAATGAATTTCCGTAGCACTCGCTATGCAACCAATGTTCAATGAATATTATAATAGCGAAGTTAGCCTTTTTTTTGATGCATCAAAATAAATTAAGAAAAATAGTCAGATATTCATTTATATATATATATATATATATATATATATATATATATATATATATATATATATATAAAACGGTGCGGTCTCTATTCGGAAAAGTATCCCAAAAACAAAATAAATAAATAAATAAAAACAAAAAAAACAAAAAAACAAAGAAACAAAATTAATTCCGTAGAAGATTTCATTCAGCCATTTCTTTTATACAACACCAAAACAACGGATATGTTTTTCGCGCAAACATGCATGCGACATTATATTTTTTTTTTCATCAAATTCAGAAAACCCAGAATCAAGATAGAACATGACTTCCTGGCCAGTCTTAAGAGAAACTACCACACCTCTAAATATGCCCCGCCCCCACAAAACCAAGCACAAAAAGCATTCGCCAAAATTCCCCATAACCGTTAAAACACATTGCAAACATAAGCATTCAAATTGATGGCGGGTCAATATCAAAAGCTTTTTTTCAAGTACCTCAAAACAAGAGGTATTACTCCATGTACACAGAAAGCCCTAACGGTTCATTGTCAGTTGTACATGCAAAATTTGCGGCCTGGCCCCCTTTTCAGATGTTGGTGTTTAAACGACCATCATCGGAAATAACATATTTTTAGGTCATACAGATCAAGATTAAAAAGGACTCAAAAGTAAGGAATAATTAGATCAGCGGTTTTCAACCTTTACTCATGGACCCCCTTTTTTACTCATGGACCCATTTTCCCTTCTTTTTATCTTGGTGGACCCCTTCATAACTATTGGTCATAAGACATTCTTCTATTTTTTCACTAATATAAATTTTGATGTTTTAATAATCAAAGAAATATTATATAATTAAACTTTATTTTTAAATGAAAACTAATTTAATGCAAATAAAGTATTCTGCAACAACTATAATAATTATGATAATAATGGTAATAAGTTTTGTTATGTTTTGCCTGTGGACCCCCAGAAATATTCCATGGACCACTAGGGTCCATGTGGACCCCGGTTGAGAACCCCTGGATTAGATTAATAAGGAATGCTACAAGATACACAAGTGCGCAAATGTAGAAATAGTTATAGAAAAGATAAATTAGCCCAGGCGATAAAGAGGAAAGGGACGCCATATGACGTGTGACAATGTAATTATTTCAAGTGTCAATTACATTGCGATAAGGAGTCTAAAAGATGTATACTATCATTTACATTATTACTTCAGTTTCCCTATAAAACAGTGACTACAGCAATGCAATATTAAGCAAAATAAATACTTCTTTGTTTAACTATTTAGTCTGTAATAATTTGCAACGACACCTATGCGGCCAGGAGTATTACCTGTACCACCAAATGTTTCCAGAAGGAGAAATTATTCCCATCAATAAGAAAAAACTTATAAATAAACGATTCCAAAGAAACATCGTCATATAGTGATTATAATATCACTTTGTACTTGGGACGAAAGCGCATTATTTTATAACACAATTCTGGCTCTTCAGGCAAGAATAAAATAAATGTAACCGGAATCCTTAATATATTGATCATAAATCCAGGAAAAAAAAGAAAAAAAAAAGAGCTTAAATTATTTTAGAATCTCTCTCTCTCTCTCTCTCTCTCTCTCTATATATATATATATATATATATATATATATATATATATATATATATATTTTCGTAAAAATAGAGACTACAAAGTATAAAATGTTCT
>NC_136503.1:23921987-23964487 GCF_053919585.1 Euprymna scolopes | reverse complement strand
CGTATATATTATTATAGAGTCGTAATTTCAGTACCTATTTACAATGCCTCCCCACAGGACAGAGTTAGACACGAGAGTCGTTTTTTTAACATGGAGAAAAGGTACAAAAATAAAAATGGTCTCAGTCGTGAAGGATTTCTCCTCCACTGAAAGAGAACGAGACATGGAAGTGCCGCATCTGAAGAACAGATACGTAATTTCAGTAGTTAAAAAAAGTATTTGGATGCCATCAGCTAGAATTGAAATCGAAAACAAAACTGTAGCATTCTAAGTTTGTGACGTTACCACTGTACCAACGTGACACTAGTTAAAAATAAACTAATGTTGATGTACATATATACATATATATATATGTTTGTGTGTGTGTGTGTGTGTGCACATAAACGACCTTTGACCCCTTAAAAACTATTTTAACCGGCTAAAGACCAATTAAAAATGGTCCATAAAAAATCCAATCATTTGAGACCCCTAGCGACGCTCTGCGACTTTTAGTCTCGGAAGGGGCAGAGTTTTTAAAATATGGAGACATGCAGACACACACACACACACATATATATATATATATATATATATATATATATATATAGTAGTGTTCGTGTGTGTGTGTGTGTCTTTGTGTACAACTACCAATCACCAAAGAAATATAAAGGCCATATGTGTGTATACCTCTCCTGGTCAAGAAATATTAATGCCCATATTAGGATACTTCTGTCAAAGGAGATATTATATTTTATATGGACTTTCAATATATAGCATTCTTTAAACAACTTTTTCATTACTGAGTTACTGTCATTAACATATCACATTAAATGCAATCTATTTAAATAATTACCTCGATGACATTGCGTATTCGACATCATAGCTTTGTTTCAACTGTACTAATTAAATTTTTTTAAAATTATTTAGTTTATTTAAATTTCAAGTTATATTTGATTTAATTTATTTTATCTGAAATCTAAAACCGTTTTATTTCCAAACCAAAAACTAGAAAACCAAAAAAGGGAAATAACTGGGATAGCTTAATTGAAAAATTGTTTTAAACGGAGCACGTTATTATTATTAAATATTGCCTGTTTTTGTTTTCATTTCGAATATTATTCTAAACTGAATTATTTTTTATTTTTAATTCAGAGGAAATTTATTTCACTTATTCTTACTTTTTAAGTAACTTTTTTTTTATTTGTTAGAGAAAAATAATTAAAACTAATGTCCTCATTTACTTGCATCCTCACGATGGCAGAGTTAGTCACAGAGACACATGTGAACAAAATCCATCATTCCCTGCTCTTTTTGTTTTTTGTTTATGAATTTAATCGGTGTTGACCAGGATTTATTATAATAATTATACCACAGCAAGTGTGTTTAATTGCCCGCGAAACAGATTTTCTTTATAATTTATTTAATATCTTAAATTAAAAATGGTCAATATTTATGACGTGACCCAGCGTCGTTTAACCCATAGAAAAAAATGGTCAATATAAAGTTTCTTTCCAACTCCTAAAAAACTTGAAAATGACGACTTTTAATGGTTTTCGACAGTGCTAAAAATATTACATTTAAATTTGGGGCAGATAAGTAGTTTTCATGATATGAAACTTACTTTTTCAAAAAGTGGGGGAACACTTTCCTATATAAATTTAACGTAAAATGGGCACCCACTTTCTAACCACCTAATAATTTCTTCATATCATAAAACAAATTTAACTGTGATATTCGTTTTCAGCACCACCGAAAACCGGCGCTTCTTTTTTACTAAGAGATTCGTTTATTTATCATAATTTAGGACGTAAATAGTTCTGTCAGTAAGCTTACACGAGCGGTTTAAAAATATGTTTTTGTTCTTCATTTTTTTAGGTGGGCATTCAATTATAGAATTTGTGTAGATTTTACCAGGTCACCCATTTTGTACTGGCTAGGCACAATATCGCTTAACTTTGGTGATATTATTTCATATATAAAAGTCTGTGGGGCTATTTTTATATTAGTCTAATGTTCAGATGTGATGGAGAAAATTTGTCCATTTGGAGCATCCGTAATAATAGAAAGTATTTTGATCATAGACATTATCGAATTAATTTAAGTGAGACGGAGAAACTCTAGTTATTTTATAGAATTGTTTATTTTTTTATAAATAAATATTTGGTCTATCTTAAGGCTGGTCATTCTAGGCAAATATGCATAATTAATGAAACAAGAAAATAGGTTATGTGGGTCATCGATAAATAAAACGATTGGATCTTCATTCATAAATTACTGTCTATTTATCTTGGCTTGAATGGTAATGGAAACAAAATGTGTGATTTGACGCTATTTGTCGGTTATTCATACATAAATGTTGGTAAGAATTATTAAAAGATTGAGAAATAGTTCAGGAGTTAAATGAAAAATTATAGATGACATTGCTGAATTTTTTTTTAATGAGAATTGATTATTCGTTTTATTTGTTCTTATCCGAACTGTTATTTTCACAAATATAACCCCCAAACTTCTTTTTGTGCATATTATCGAACTCATGAATCTATCTATCTATCTATATATATATATATCTATCTATCTATCTATCTATCTATCTATTTGTTTATATATATATATATATATATATATATATATATATATATATATATATATATATATAAATAAATAAAAATGAACACACCGAGTTATGTGTTCGTCAACGTTTCGTCTTTATTTCATAACTCGGTTTGCTCCTTTTTATTTTGTCGGAATACTGTTTCCATTATTCTCAGCACCCCCCCCCCACACACACACATATATATATATATATATATATATATATATATATACTAATAATTAGTATTAATGATTTTGATATATAATGATAAGTAGTAAGATTGTACACCTAGAAAAAATAATATGGTTAAGACTCCTAAAACTCATACTAGAACTGCACACACAAGAATTCGGGGCGTAGTGAATAAACTGCTTAATAACATTTAACTTTAAAGTTGAAGCTTCAATCCTCATTGCGAGTGGCACGCAAAATACAGCAGCGAATTACTAAGTTGATATTTCTGATTCGTTAGCTAGCAGAATTCCACCCAGTCATGGCTGACGGAACCAGAGAATGCTATCCACGAAGGATCGAAAATAATACGAATTATAGTTTATTTATTTATAGTTTAGTAATGCTTATTAGTGGGTTTGGCTAATATTTACAAAACGCTAAACAACACTCAAGATTAATCGACGTCATTCGGAAGTATAAACAATAGATTTTCATAAATAAATATAAATTGAACATGTCATTAGAGAGACAAAGAAAAACGGATTATTTATTTCAGTTATACATAACTGTATAAACCTGATTATTATATAAGTTATATATAACTGTATAAACCTGATTATTATATAAGTTATACATAACTGTATAAACCTGATTATTATAAGTGTGCAGAGGGATTATTGTATTTTATTTATCTTTAATCGACATTTACCCCTAACAAGATATACTGCTGCTGAGACATAAGGGTGGTATTGTGAATTAGGGGCCATGCCTAGAGAGGCTCTAAAGTAAGGACTTTTGCAGCTAGATGTGTGATCACATTGAATATAAATGCCTGCATGCTTACGCTATCGCGGACGCAGGATACAAGGCGAAAATTCACATGTCTAGCAGTTAAAGTGCAGAAACTTTCAGAGTTCAAAGCTTTTAAGTATTGGGGGAAATCTAGATTACATGATGGAATTTTGTTGCTGCTTGTCGGGTTTTACTTTTAAAACAGGTGCACAGATACAACATTGCAACGAGGGGAGAAAGATGTTGAAACTTGGTTGACAACGTAGGACTTATTAGATTAGAGACTCATTTTTTGCCCTATCCAAGAGAGAGAGAGAGAGACAGAGAGAGAGAGAGAGAGAGAGAGAGAGAGAGAGAGGGGGTAGAAAGAAAGAGAAAATAAGAGAATAGCAATTGATTCATCGGCCCCTACGTAACAACAATATGAATGTCTGAGCGAATGAAAACTGTTGAGATCTAGGATATTGACAGTAATTGTGAGTAATTTTTTTTTTATCGCAATTGAATCCACCTTCTTTGCGATAACTTTGGTAATGTCTTCTATGCGTGTGTTTCATGAATGCTAGACGGAGGATTTTCATGATGAACTCCCAGACAAAATCCTATTATCCATGGGAATCGATGACTAGAAAGGTTCTTTGAATCGAAAGAAAGCTTTGAATTAAACGTTACCACCCATTTACGTCCCCGTTCAATTACAAACCGGATGCCATTCTCTAAGACTTAAAATATTGCTTCAGACATGTGTACATTCGTTTTTCCAACATGTCGCTTATACACCGTGGTGTTATTAACAAAAATACTCGTCTTAGATACAATTTTATCAGAGAGGTTATTTATGAATAGCAGAAACAATAAAGGCTTAAGCATCAAACCCTGAGAGACACCCGCATTAATGCCATGCTATTTCAACGTATGGCCAACCTGGATTTTCCACTTGTTAAGGAGGATCTGGTTATATTTAATGTTCATCCAGCAATACCGCATGATTTAATTTTCCCAAGAAGACCTTCATGTTTTACTTCATCAAAGGCTTTGGATATATTAAGTTATACGCCCTAGATTCCCCAACATTCTTCGGTGCATGGCATATGCGTTCAGTAATGATCGGATATCCACAACAGAATGGTGCTTGCTAAATCTAATACTGTTGATCAGAAGAAAAAAACAAAAAAAAACGATTAGCGTTTACGATGTGACATACTTGCGTTTTGTTCCCCTTTTTTCTTTGTCTCTGTGATCACTAGTTCAAATAATCTAGCAAGGAATGAAAGAAAACTAACAGGGTAATAATTGAGCAGATCAGTTCAGAAATTTTATATACTGGTGTCACAAAAACAAATTTCCAGTTATCATGGAAGCAAGATTTGACAAAGCATTGCTGTCGAGTTTAAAGAGAACAGGGGTTAGTGTAACATGGTATTTCTTTAATAGTATAGCAAGGAATACAATCAGGCCCACATGCTTAAAAGGTGTCTAGGTTTTTATTATATCTCTAGCCTGGGAGAGGGGTGATTATCAAATCATCAAGTGTGCCTTAAGACCGCAAAGGGAACTTCGGAAGAATTGGTTTGTGCTGTCTAAGGTGGAGTTAGAAGCAAATAGCCAGGCAAGCAATTCAGCTTTTTCGGTTGGCATGGAGACGTCATCATAGTTGTTAGATAGCTTGGAAATTGTTGATTACCAATATTGTAAATCCTACAGAAATTGAAACTTCCTTATTTCAGCGACTTAATGCGTTTTCTAGTAATTTCGGCATTTCTTCACTTGACTGCCACTAATTCACTTTTACATTTATTCATAACTTTTGGAAGTTTCTTACAATATGTATCCAACTTATAGCGATCATATTGGCGGAACACTTTCTGTTTTTTCACAATTGCAGCTACAAAGATTGAAGCAAACCATTGGCGAGAATGGCGTATGTAATAGAATTTCTATGAAATAAAATGAGATTCAATATTTACTTTTGCCCTCTAAGTTGCCTCATTTGCACACTGTTCAGCAGGAGGTATATATTACTCCATGGAGTGTCTGTTATGTTGTCTGTTATGTTGTCTGTGACAGATTCCCAATAATCCTTTTTGAAGTATGTAGTCTTTTTGCGCAACATATTTTCAGTTCGAGTTTCATATCTACTAATATAACAAGTTTGTCAGTGTTCTCGAGTGGGCTATAGACATTCGTCATAATCGGGTGAGCGGTGTTTGTTGATCCGCACGATCGTGTAGGCTGATCGAGAAAGAGTAATTATATGAAAGCAAATCAAAAGCAGAGAAAATATATACGTTGTCACTAACTGCGTCTGTGTATCGGGAGAAACCAAACAAATTACTTTGGTGGACATTAAAATCACCAAGAACGTGTGTATTTCGGCACTAATATCTAAAGAGAACGATGCACCCATACCACTTGAAACTTTAGAAATATGTCTTTGCGAAAGGATACGGATATTCAACAATATCGAAATGATCGGAGGGACGAGCAGTGTAAGTTGGATTAGTTAGTGATAGGATATTCAGACAATTTACTAAGATAAATGGTTCTACTCCGTCCAAATTAGTATTAAATCTTCGCATTTGTGAATTCGGTATTAAAAGAGAGGGCTACTTGGTTTTGTATAAGAAGGTCACTGGTTTTATCCGTTTCTTTTTTGTTTAGGATGTAATTTCTTATAATTGTTTCAATTAGTTTTGTTTAAGTGTGTGGCATTTTTTTAAATCTTTCTTTTCGTTTGGGATGTCATTTCATATACTTGTTTCAATTAGTTTTGTTTATGTGTGTGGCATTTTTTTAAATCTTTCTTTTCGTTTGGAATGTCATTTAACATAATTGTTTCAATTAGTTTTGTTTATGTGTGTGGCATTTTTTAAATCTTTCTTTTTGTTTTTGTGTGTGGCATTTTTTAAATCTTTCTTTTTGTTTTGGATGTCATTTCATATACTTGTTTCAATTAGTTTTGTTTATGTGTGTGGCATTTTTAAATCTTTCTTTTTGTTTGGGATGTCATTTCATATACTTGTTTCAATTAGTTTTGTTTATGTGTGTGGCATTTTTAAATCTTTCTTTTTGTTTCGGATGTCATTTCATATACTTGTTTCAATTAGTTTTGTTTATGTGTGTGGCATTTTTAAATCTTTCTTTTTGTTTGGGATGTCATTTCATATACTTGTTTCAATTAGTTTTGTTTATGTGTGTGGCATTTTTAAAATCTTTCTTTTCGTTTGGGATGTCATTTCATATACTTGTTTCAATTAGTTTTTTTTAGGTATGTGGCATTTTTTAAATCTTTCTTTTTGTTTTTGTGTGTGGCATTTTTTAAATCTTTCTTTTTGTTTTGGATGTCATTTCATATACTTGTCTCAATTAGTTTTGTTTATGTGTGTGACATTTTTAAATCTTTCTTTTTGTTTCGGATGTCATTTCATATACTTGTTTCAATTAGTTTTGTTTAAGTGTGTGGCATTTTTAAATCTTTCCTTTCGTTTGGGATGTCATTTCATATAATTGTCTCAATTAGTTTTGTTTATGTGTGTGGCATTTTTAAAATCTTTCTTTTCGTTTGAAATGTCATTTAACATAATTGTTTCAATTAGTTTTGCTTAGGTGTGTGGCATTTTTAAATCTTTCTATTTGTTTGGAATGTCATTTCATATAATTGTCTCAGTTAGTTTTGTTTAGGTATGTGGCATTTTTTAAATCTTTCTTTTTGTTTTTGATGTCATTTCATATACTTGTTTCAATTAGTTTTGTTTAAGTGTGTGGCATTTTTAAATCTTTCGTTTTGTTTAGGATGTAATTTCACATAATTGTTTCGATTAGTTTTGTTTAGGTGTGTGGCATTTTTAAATCTTTCTTTTCGTTTGGGATGTAATTTCATATAATTGTTTCAATTAGTTTTGTTTAAGTGTGTGGCATTTTTAATCTTTCTTTTCGTTTGGGATTTAATTTAACATAATTGTCTCAATTAGTTTTGTTTAAGTGTGTGGCATTTTTAATCTTTCTTTTCGTTTGGGATTTAATTTAACATAATTGTCTCAATTAGTTTTGTTTAAGTGTGTGGCATTTTTAATCTTTCTTTTTGTTTGTAATGTAATTTCATATATTGTTTCAATTAGTTTTGTTTAAGTGTGTGGCATTTTTTAAATCTTTCTTTTTGTTTGGGATGCAATTTCATATAATTGTTTCAATTAGTTTCTTTAGATGTGTGGCATTTTTTTTACTCTTTTTCTTTTTAAGACATCATTTCATATAAATGTTTCAATTAGTTTTGTCTAAGTGTGTGGCATTTTTAAATCTTTCTTTTTGTTTGTCGATGTTATTTCATATAATTGTTTGAATTAGTTTTTTTTTTTAGATGTGTGGCATTTTTTTACTCTTTCTTTTTTTAAGACATCATTTCATGTAATTGTTTCAGTTTTAAGGCAGAGCTGGACGGATAAATATAATGTTATCTTGATACCATTACGCACATAGAAATTAACGATTAATCAGGCGCTTATCTATAGGGGTGTGGATTAGTATTAAGGTAATTTTCATGATGATAGTGAAATTTTCTTGGATATTTAAGTCCATTTCGCAATCTTATATTAATAAATAAATGCTCATACGACAATTACTGAACTATTTAGTCGGAATAGATAATAATTATCGTTATAAAGACTTTCCGTGATCACACAGGTAAATAAATGCGTGTACGGTTTTCTTTTCCAACAAGTTTCATGAATGACACACTGATAGTTTTTTATGCTTATTTATTATTAATAATATTTCATGCTTATTATTATATTTATTAACAACAATCGGTGCATCATCAAGGGCAACACAAGTTCTCTCCCTTCGTTTCATTTAGTACGCTATCTAAGCATACAAATATTAGCCACGGTTTCGCATTCTTTACACGTTCCATTCCTTGTTTTCATAAACTTACATGCAATATTTTTTATTTAATGTTCCTCTTCTTTTCCAGATGAAACCCTATAAACTTACATGAACGATGCACTTCAAAATTCTGTTACACAAGCAAACATCATGAGTCTCAAATCATTTTCACACATGCGCAGACATGCATCTCGAAAATGGAATCGCCCATTTCCATGCCGTAATAACAACATGCTTTAAAGTATACATTGTAATACACAGTTCTGTTTAAATAAGATTTATATAAAAATATTTATTATACAAACATATAAAATGACCTAAGTGAATCTAATCATGTTTTAGCAAAACTCTACTTCACCGATCTGCAAAGTTTGTAATGAAAACAAATTCAGCTCCTTAAAACAATGAAGTATATCGAAGTGCATTTTTAGTTAAAAAATAGATGGCTTTGCTTTTGAAAAAAGTTTTGTATATATATATATATATATATATATATATATATATATATATATATATATATATATACATATATATGTATATATACCCACACACAATCATAAATTTAGATCATCTCCAAAATTCATGTTTCATTTATTCCATAGAGGTAAATCGATATATGAAGTGCTTACATATTTGAGGAAATTTATTTGATTCACCCCTCACACACATATATGCCCAGACAAAAACTATGAATTTAACGAGGTTATTCATAATGATAAAAAGAGCAAGTATACCCCCATATATATATATATATATATATATATATATATATATATATATATATATATATATATATATATACTTGTACTTTTTTGTAGAAAAAGAAATCCCATACAGGGCTCTATTATTAGGGAAAAAACCTTTCTCGAAATAAGAGCAATATATTTTTTTGTATAATATATACAGGAATTTACATTTATATCGGTAGTCGGTACCGACGGTTTCAAGCCCGGTAGTTGAGGACTGCTCTTAATGTCCGCCTCAGGCTCTCTTCAGCCGACTCTCATCTGTCTTTAACCGGAACCGGAACTCTATATATGCACACCATAATTTTTATTTATTTATTTATTTTATCCTTTTTTTTTGTATGCTATTTTTATAAAGTAATACATTTGAAGCAATAAATTAAAAAGTATGGGATGATGCCTTCTATATTATTATTTTTCTTTAAGTATCCCCCCGTCATTCAGTTTAAGTCTCGTTTAAAAGCGTTTAAAAATTCATTTTGAAGTTATGTCTAATCTCGTTTAAAAATAGGGTAATAAAATTTAGATTGAAATAGACCTAGGAAGTGCCCAGGGGATGGTATATACTAATATTTAAGTATCGCTTTGCGTTTAAAAACGTTTAAGATTTATTTTAAATTAATCTCTAGTTTCGTTTTAATTACGGTAATAATATTTAGTTAAAATAGACTTAAATTGTGTAAAAATATGGCATATGTTTATATTTAAGTCTCGTTTCACGTTTAAAATTATTTAAACCGTTATTTTAAAATTATATGTAATTTCGTTTTAAAAAACGGTAATAAATCTTAGATTGAAACAGGTCTAAACGGTGTCAAAAATTGGCGTTTTTATATTTAAGTATATTAAGTATAATAAAATCTATTTAAAAACACGTTTTAAAACATTTAAAATTTTAAACTTAAAAATTCTCTCTAGATCTGGTTTAAAATAGGTGATAAAATCTACAATAATAAAAAATAAAATAAAATATTTTGACATGTGTCCATAACTAATCCTTTTTTTATCTTCACGTTTTATCTTTTTTTCTATCCCAATTTATAAGAAGCGATCCTCTTCTATGTATACATTCCGTCAAGCATTCATTTCTTACATTTAATCATCCATCTTCGTGGATTGCTTTTAAAATATAATACTTTTCGGCATTGCAGAGCGAGCATTGTTTTAGCTCTGGGAAGTATGAAGGTTTTTGCTCGATTTTTTCCATTTCACCGTAAAAGGCACACCTTCTTCTTTTAACTGCCAGATCTTGTTTGCTAAAGCCGTATTACTTCTCTCTTTTGCTCTAAAAGAGCTCGTGTGCATATAATATCTCTGTTTAAACGGCCCCTTCGTCATTCCAATGTATTTATTAGTTACGTTTGTGGATGTATTTGTTACAGTTGCTTCATATACAAGTGACTCTGCTTTACAATTCCCTTCAAGCGGGCTTGAAACCGTCGGTACCGACTACCGATATAAATGTACATTCCTGTATATATTATACAATATATATATATATATATGTATATATATATATATATATATATATATATATATATATATATAGGCTGTATTTATATAAACATTATTGTTTACTAATATGCATACATGTTTCAGTGGAATCCAAATTCAAGAATGACACATCATCAAACCTAAAGAGAATCGATATTTTTGGTCTGATGATGTATTAACAGACTATATACCCGCTCTGACTTGCATTGAACACTCTTTAATTATCAGGTAAGTTTATTAGATTTACATCTAAAAATCTAAACAATACAACCATTATATATATATATATATATATATATATATATATATATATATATATATATATATATATATATATATATATACAACTTAAATTCACATAGGTTTAACGTGAGAAAGTTATGAATATTATTTAGAAAACCTCGTATGTTAATATTCGTCAGTATAGAAGGATGATAGAATGTTAAAGCCAAATATTTTTAAAATATAAAAACGATAAAAATTGAAAAGAACGAAACGGTTAAATAAAATTAAAATAGTTTTATTACCTTTAGAAATCGTTAGTGTATTCATTGAGTACAATATAATTATCTACAGAGAATTGAGTGTGTAAAATAAAAAAGAAATTTGCATGAATTAAAATATCTTACTTAAGCGTAGTTTACGGTCAGGCGGTCTATATATATATATATATATATATATATATATATATAATATATATATATATATATATATATAATATATATATATATATTATATATTGAGTTAGCTTTTGTTGTTTAATCCGAATATATATATATTATATATATATATATATATATATATATATATATATATATATATATATATTGAGTTAGCTTTTGTTGTTTAATCCGAATAAATAATGCCAGAAGTACATAACAAACGCCAAATATGTTATGATTACTGCTTTTTTTTTGTTGTATTTCCATTGTTTTTAAACCAAACATTTAGTACAAATCTATAATTTGTCGCTTACTATCTCTTGCATTTTCTCAAAACCTGTGTTTTCGTTTTTTTTCTTTTTGGTTTCAAGATAACTTGAAATAAAAATTCACAGAATTAGTACTTATCTACTAAAAAGTTTTTTTTTTTTAATTAATTTGAATATCAAGCATATATTTAGGTGACAAAAATTTAAACTATAACTTATTAAAATACTTTCGAGGTTACTTAAGCCGAACTTAGAATTAGTGTTAGAGTTAATGGAGTGAGTGTTGAAGAAAAAATGGCATACACTAATTCTAGCAAGTGCATACCAAAAGAAAGAAAAGAAAAGTATAAGTTAGCATGCGCGCACCAATCGCAAATATTCGTGATTAATGACACTTGAAACCGAACGTTTTTGATAAAATGATATTTTATACATTCCAGTAATTTTTAAAATAAATCTGCTAAAAAATATAAAATATAATCGAAATATTAAATGTCCGCATAAGAGAATGCCAGAGAGAGAGAGAGAGAGAGAGAGAGAGAGAGAGAGAGAGAGAGAGAGAGAGAGAGAGAGAGGGGGGGCGAGGGAGAACTAAAAATCGACAAGCAGTCGAACTGCATTCTCTTTTTCCTGACAACTAACGAACATTAAACAAAGGAAGAGAGAAAGAGAGAGAGAGAGAGAGAGAGAGAGAGAGAGAGAGAGAGCGTGAACATTTCGTTAAAAATATATAAATAGAAAATGAATCAGCTGAAATCGGCAATGTTAAAAACGGAACAATTCGTTTTAGAAACAGACTTGATAGAAATACTCTCAACAGCAAAAGTACGTCATATTTTAACAAAATAGTAAGCCGATGCCGTCAGAAATCCATCATGCGTAGTTTAATATGTATTAAAACCTGAACTACAGAATACACCTAAATATACTTAAAAGGCTGTACATAAATTTGGGTTTGGCCTGGATAAAATCCCAATGCTAATAACAAATCTCAGTACACTGTATATCAAATTTCGAGCCTATAGACTGAAAATTGATAGAGTAATTGTGTAGGGAAATGTACACAGACACACACACAGATACACACAAACACACACACAGACACATTCACTTTTATAGATATATAGATTTCTGAATTAATTCATTCATATATATATATATATATAGCCATGTTATATATGATTTTGAAGCGCGTTTTTCGCTCTATCAAATCATGTTATATGTTACGTTCTCAATCTCTTCATTCATTCAAATCTGCACGATTTTATTATTCCAGTTCAAATTAGGCCGAAAAACTGCCGAGACAGCTCGTGATATTTATGATGCGTTTGCCCAGGAACCATTAACGAACATGTGGCACAACGAAGCTTCAAGAAATTTCGCAATGATGACGAGAGCGTCGAGAATGAAGACGGTCGCGGCCTGCCGACTGAGGTTGATATCGAACATTTGAAAGCTTTTATTGAAGCCGATCCTTGCAAAACTACACGAGAAGTTACTATGTAACTCAAAGTCGACCACTCAACAGTCATTCGCCATTTAAAGCAAATAGAAAAGTAAAAAAAGTTGGATAAATGGGTGCCGCATGAATTGAACGATAATAAAAAAATCGTCGTTTTGAGATGTCTTTTACGTTCCTTCTGCGCAACAAAAACGACCTATTTCTCCAGCGGATTGTGACGTGTTATGAGAAAACAAACAACATAGTGGTTGGAAGAAGTTCCACAACACTTCCCGAAGCCGTAATTGCACTCCAAAAAAGGTTATGTGACTGTTTTGTGGTCTGCGGCCGGTCTCATCCATCACAGCTTCTTGAATCCAGGCGAAGTGCTGCCAACAAATTGACGAAATGCACCAGATGCTCCAACGTATTTGCCCAAAATTAAGCAATATGTAGGGACCAATTTTCCTCACTGACAACGCTCGCCCGCATGTTGCTCAATTGACTCTGCAGAAGCTGAAAAAATTGGATTACCGGACTCTGCCTTATCCGCCACATTTACCGGACCTCTCGCTCAATGATTATCACTTTTTACATCATCTCGACAACTTCCCGCGCAAAAAAAAAAAAAAAGTGCTTCAAAAGCCGATATGATGCCGAATCGGCTTTCCATTACTTAATCACTTCCACAAATACGGATTTCTATGCGAATGAGATAAACAAACTTGTTTCTTGTTGACAAAAATTTGTCGATTCTAATGGTTCTTATTTCCATTAATAAAGTTTATTATAAAAGGAGTTATGATCTTTGGAATTTAAGCGCCAAAAACAACATTATTTTTGCCCAAACCTCATAACAAAACAGATTTGGATGTAATATGGCTGAATTTGCATAATTCAATTGTTTCCTCCCATGCATCACATCGCCGAAGGAATACGCAAACTTATTGCAAGATATTCTGATGGGTTTCCTATGCAGTTTATCACAAATTATTATACGGCAAATTGGATGAGTAGGGATTTCCAGAGAATACTTTTTAGTTTTAACGATACATATACTTTCGAAGGAAGCACAGAGTAATCCAAACATTACTACTTTAGAGAAGAATGCCAAAATGTTATCAGTAAAGACTTTCGTGTACGATACTATAATCCTCACAGAAAAAGAATTTGGAATTAATCACTGAGATGAGTATTATTTATTAACTTTATTTATTGCGGACTATTATCCTCATCTTTCTTAGCTGTTGTTTAACGACGTTTCAGTCAACTATTCCTTTGGCCTTCGTCAGGTGGTAACCACGACGGGACAGGAAATACGAATCTCTTAACTGCATTCTCAGCAATTGTTGCCATCTATAGTTGTCGTCCACGTTTTGGCCAAGTAAGCCTCTGGCCTGATTTGGGTAGGATTGAAGCCGCTATCTTAAGACAATTCTCAAGTTAGGAGATTCTGAGTTCCTATCCCATCGCGGTTACCACCTGACGAAGGCCAGAGGAATAGTTGGCCGTCACGTCGTGAAACAACAACTAAGAAAGATGAGGAAAATAGTGCGCAATAAATAAAGTTGAGACAAGTTACTCATTATGATGAACGGTCTGATGATTTAGTTTAGAATAACTTTTAAACCTTTTCAGAAGTTTATGCTTCAGGAAGAGAAATGTATATCGCAATACTTGTAATCAGAAAATAAGCGTCGTCTCAAAAGAGCTGATGAAAACTTATGTAGATGATATGATGAGACTTTAACAGACACAAAACAGATAAAAATTAACAACTAATGCGGTTTATGAAAGATAAAAACGATTAGGCTCTGTCAACTGTAAGGTATATACATGTTATGGTGTCTTCAACAAATGCTCATCTCAATTCTATTATGGCCTCTTCTCATTTATAAGATCACTATGAGTACAGTTAACACAAGAGAAACGAAGATCAATGAATATACGAAAGACTTTCTGGATTTATCTCAAGGATTATCAAACGTTGTATTATATAACAAAGTCTTCAGGTCAAAACCTATTTTTTGTCGAAATCGGGAATATGTACGGAATTTTAAACGAAACCTTTTATTTAACCCAAGAAGAAAGGATTCTTTTGTTCCGCCAGCAAGAATCTAAATAATAAAAATTACCACTCCTCTTATTAAAGATTAAGAAGCAAAATATATCACGTCCCAGCTGACATATTAGGTACTTATGCAGTATAACGATCCTTACTACAAGGAGGCATTTCAAATGTTATGTTTCCTAATTTTTATCCCGACCGAATGGATCAGAGGGGTTTGCAAATGGGTTGATATGATGCATGAACTGAAAGTTCCCTTTCTGTTGCAGATATTGGCGGTGTAAGAAAACACCTCCTATAATATACGTGCGTCAGAACCAAAGATGTGGCATTGAATTTCTGGCAAAAGTGCATTGATAATTGTGTTGACTATCTGAAAACTAAATTCTGGAGCACAAGAAGGTCGCTCGTTTTAATAGCACTAGCGTCTTCGTATTACCTCTTATCATTAAAAAATAGGAGGTTTTACTTTTAGAAAGAGCCTTGTAATCCAAAAAAGTCAACCGAGGAATAAAAAGCAAGAAGTAAAACTAAAAGACTCGTAAAAAATATGTACCATTCAGAGAAAGGATAATAAACGAATTTGTAGGTAACTATTCAAAGATCATCACATCGATTGGCATTTTGCATATGTTGTTAAACTTTATAGTTTTGCATATGCTGTTAAACTTCATAATTTTGCATATGCTGTTAAACTTTATAGTTTTGCATATGCTGTTAAACTTCATAATTTTGTATATGCTGTTAAACTTCATAATTTTGTATATGATGTTAAACTTCATAATTTTGTATATGCTGTTAAATTTCATAATTTTGTATATGCTGTTAAACTTCATAATTTTGTATATGCTGTTAGACTTCATAATTTTGTATATGCTGTTAGACTTCATAATTTTGCATATGATGTTAAACTTCATAATTTTGCATATGATATTAAATATTAAACTTCATAATTTTGCATATGATGTTAAACTTCATAATTTGGCATATCATATTAAATTTCATAATTAGGCATATGATGTTAAACTTCCTAATTTGGCATATAATGTTAAACTTCATAATTTTGCATATGATGTTAAACTTCATAATTTGGCATAGGATTTTAAACTTCATAATTTGGCATATAATGTTAAATTTCATAATTTTGCATATGTTATTAAACTTCACAATTAGGCGTTTGATGTTAAACTTCATAATTTTGCATATGATTTTAAACTTCATAATTTTGCATATAATATTAAACTTCATAATTTTGGATATGATATTAAATTTCATAATTAGGCATATGATATCAAACTTCATAATTTTGCATATCATTTCGCTTAAGTTAAACTTCATAATACGCTCGTGCTTCGGTCAATGACCAATTCCGTCAAACAGAAGACAGAGGACGGTTCCACGTATGTTTTATGTAAGAGAAAAAATGAAGAATAGAACATGTTCTTAGTTCCTGCAGAATGGCTCTTGCTAATAGCCAATGTATCTGGAAGCACAATACGGTACTGTATGAACTGATAACTACAATTAACGGTCATATGAAGCACGAAGTTGCTAACATAAGCACACAGACTTTTTAAAGAAGGATGACAGATGTGGATCGGGAATAAGCATACAACTGACCAATAATTGATTCTAGACTAGAATATTTCGGACTGAATGGCGTTTGGATGGTAGCCACACATCTCCTTGGCTGGCACATTAAATACCTCAAGATTATAAACGAAAACGTGCAAAGCGAGGCATTGCTCTATGGTCAAAGATTAACACGAACTATATTTGTTGAATTGACAATATCTTACGAGAGCTTGGTTGACCCCCCCCCCCACCAAAACAAGATAGAGATCATGGGAACCTGAAAAGAAAGATAACCCATTACAATTATATTGTAATATTTCGGTTTGTTGAAACTGAAACAAGAAGGTTTCTTACTAACTCTGTATCAGCCCTTATGCCAGATCATAAGGAAAATAGAGTAAATGTCGCAGTAATGGAATGCTTTATGAAACTTTATAGAACAATGTGAAATGCAGCTCTTGACAACATGTAATATCACATAGTGATATAACAGCAATCAAGAAAGATACACTGTATGCTTATCTTTATAAGGAGTAAATAAAATTTTGATAAGAACATGTTTTTACGCAATGTAGGTGTTAAGCGACACACGAGATGCCAAACAGTTAAACGTTAAGGTACTTTGATTGTATTGGCAAGTTTATTGAGTCGATGATTGAAATGTATTCAGAGTGATGGGGGGGGGTCGATACGCGTAAAACAATCTGTCAAGTAGAAGGCCCTGAAATAATGATGATCAAACATTATATGGAGGCAGAAATAAAATATTCAAGGTAATTATCTAGTCTAAATAACAATATCTTCTGTTGTTTGGTTATATATATATATATATATATATATATATATATATATATATATATATATATATATATATATAAAAGTTATAAAATATATATGGCGATTAAGCTACACTGAATATTCCGCGTTTCATCCACTCTAGGACTCTTCAGGCTTATGCATAAGCCTGAGTAGTCCTCGAGTGGATAAAACGCGGAATATTCAGTGTAGCTTAATCGCCATATGTATTTTATAACTTACTAACAAGCTCTACCTACGTATTGAACACTTTTGAAGTAAATACTTAAAGTTTACGCATAAATTTATACATTCGTATATTAATTTTATGTGAGTAAATGAAGTAGTTATATATATATATATATATGTATATATATACGTGTATTTGTGTGTGTGTGTGCGTGTGTGTGTGTGATACAAGAGACCCGACGTTGCACGGGATTGAATGATGATGCACACTCCCAATACTTTTTTATTGTCATCGAAATCGATGAAACCGCTAATTTTTCAAGCAAGTCGATTGATCGGCTGCACTAGTTGAAAACCGATCGTGATGAAACGGAAGGAAGCTCCCATGTTTACCCGCAGTGACTTAGTCCATAATACACTGTAATCTACATTGCTCCGTAGAGAACCTACTGTTGACTTAAAATTATTTTTTATATATAATAGCTTGAATTAAAGTTTAAAATGAAAAAGTCAACTATCATGGTTCAATTATGCTCTAAACAGAAACATTTATTTGAAACACATCTCCGCTATATCAAACAACCTACAGTTGATGTTATACGTCGGGCCTTTCGGCTTGTGCGGTAACAAACATTCCTAAATACAATTGTGATGTTAGTCGCTGTAAAGTGTAAACTTTTGTCAAAATCGCCTGTTCCTTCTTTCATCGGATTAATTTGATTATTGATTAACCAACTTATCGGAGACATTCCGCTACAAAACCTATCTAAGGACACTGCCGGGCACATAATGTACATTTGTGTAAAATTTCATAAAAATCGGCCCAGTTGTTTTTGAGTCTATAGGGAACGAACTCATACACACACAGTTTATTTTATATAATAGTATATATATATATATATATATATATATATATATATAATATATGATATATATCTAAATATATATGTATATGTATGTATATGTAGTGTATATATATATATATATATATATATATATATATATATATATATATATATATATAGTAGTGTTGGGCCGATTAATCGGAATCAGTAATTTAGTACGGAATCAGTAATTGCATCGGAATTGGGAAAAAATATTGGAATCATCCCATCACTAGTATATATGCATATGTATACGTATATATGCATACATATATACATAGATTGATTTCAATCTTAAAAGAAGCGAGCATATGTGGTACTACAGGATCAGATTTTAATCTTTGCGACTAATAAAATCAATTCTTTTTGTGTACTTTTCTCTGTCTATGAGATCACGTCTTTCATTTGAATGAAAATCGAATACGTCATTCTACGGCGTTCCGTGTCAGTACTTTTATCTTAAATTTCCCAAACGAAAATTTTGAATTTTGGTTTGACTACGTTTCAGACTTAAATCTTTCGAACTGTTAATTTTTGAAAACTTTCTCACAGATTCCAAAATCGGTCATCAATCGTCAGAATTCATATCATTGTTCATTGATTATGTTATTTACTTTAATAAGCAGAAAAAAAGTTCGCCTTTTTTCTTCTTGGCCGTCGGGCCAAGATCTTTTCTTCTGTTATCAAAGTGTAGTATCTGTTCCGACAGATGCTGCACTTAAGATAATTTGTACCAGTCAATGTAGGGGAAACCCTCTATACTGGGACAATTATTATTTTTGGTAACCAGAGTGACCCCTTTTAGGGGAGCTGGTTTTTACCTCACATTAAAAACGGCCTTGTGCCTAATTTGCTCAGTGGGGGAGCAAATAAACACCATCTGTTCCGACAGATGCTGCAAGCAATGACTAGCAAAGACCATATGTGGGGGTAACCCCACATATCTGAACTTGGTTAATGTAGGGATCACCCTACAGACCACAGTTACTATCCAGCTCCCATTTCCCACCTCTCGGGAGCTGGATCCCCCTTCCCCCTCTCTCTCTCCACATTAAAAAACGGCCTTGTGCCTAATTTGCTCAGTGGGGAAGCAAATAAATCCATTTACTTTAATAAAATATTGCGATTTCGAATTTGTCTCAATAGCGTTTAAAATCATTTCTAGTTTTCTAAATTTTCGATTTAATTCATTACATGGCTTTGTCTTGCGGCGACTTCGTCTGTGTTTATACTCTAAGCAGTCTATATTATAATATGAAATAGCCGAAAGATGTGCTTTTTGCATCAAAGGATAATTTCGCAAGGAAAGAAATGCCAGGAGATGAAACATGTCAACAAATGGTTTCTAAGAGGTGTGTATTTTTTTTATATATGGTCACGATTTATCAAAGCCAAAGCTACTCGAGGATCAGCTTTTTCATTTAAAACATGATGAAGTGTATAAAAAGAAGTGAAAACTATATTATGTTTCTGGATATTTCGACAAAATCTAATAATATGAAAGAGCCGACAGCTTTTTATGATATTAGATTCCGATGATCTTTATACTACATAAGTACCCAGTATGTAAGCTGGGACGTGATATATTTTGTTTCTGAACCTTTGATAAGAGGATTGGTAATTTGTATTATTTCGATTCTTGCTGACAGAACAAAAGGATCCTTTTTTCTTGGGTTAAATAAAGGATTTCGTTTAAAATTCCGTACATATTCCTGATGTCGACAAAAAAGATTCCAAGGTTGACCTGAAGAAGCTCGGAGATTATATCACTTGAAACGTTGTGAGAATAACACTTAGAACAATAGACCGAGTAATATATATATATATATATATATATATATATATATATATATATATAATATATATATATACATATAATAGATGCATATATATATATATATATATATATATATATATAATAGATATATATATATATAATAGATGCATATATATATATATATATATATATATATATATATATATATATATATATATATATATATATAATAGATGCATGTGGAGAATTACATCTAAGTGAAACTTACTTCTAAACACAGTTCAGTAAACTATTCATTAATTCTTTTAAAGAATAAATGCACAAACGATTGTCATTTACAAGGGAAAAAGTCACTGAGAATTTGGAGGCTATGTACAAAGAGAAGCTATACAGGAGTAAAACAGTGGAGGTCCGACCAACATCTGTCCAAGGCCGCCTTGCAGCCCTGTAGTATGGACTGGTTTACAACCTCATCGGATAGCTGGCTCCATGGAGATGCAACTTGAACTGAGAATGCTGCTAGACGTCGAAGCCTTCGGAACCGTCGAAGGCAGACCCTTTTCCCGTGCCCATGGAACCCACGATCCGGGACAGAGATGAAGAACAGGTCCAAGCCGAACCGTTCATGAAAGATGTAATACTAACTAAAAAAAGTTATAATCATTCAAAGATTAAATGACAAGAAACAACGGAAAGGTAAAACAAAGTTATCGTCTGCTGCAAGATCCGATGTTTTCAAAATCGCGATATGAATTATTTTTACCCTCCTTTCAACAGTGTAATTTATTTGTTCTTCACTTCAAAATATTACACTAGTTAACATATCAGAGATTGCCCCCCTTTATTTCTGATTTGAAACCGACAGTACGGATGTTTTTTCTGATTTTCTGTAATACAAATATAAATAAATATTATCATCTATCATGCACAAATATAAATAAATATTATCAATAGTCATTGCCTAATATTTCCTTTATAATCAAGCACTTTACCGGAGTTTTCTCACACGGAGATTTGACAGATCGGCGTAGGAGTGCTGTTTGCATTGTTGCAGAGGTTGGGGATCAGCCTGTTAGTGTTCAGACCATACGCAGCACACGTTGTGCATGTCTGTCACCCCAAGAGGAAGCCTCTTCTGAAGGCAATACACAGAAAAGCTCGCAAACACTTTGCTGAAGACATATCAACAAAACCTAAAGATTACTGGAACCATGTCCTATGGTCTGATGAGACGAACTTGAAATTGTTTGGTTCTGATGACCTTAAGTATGTGTGGCGGTGATCAGGTAAGGAGTTCAAAGATAAGTGTGTCATGCCTACAGTCAAGCATGGTAGTGGGAATGTCATGATCTGGGGCTGCATGAGTGCTGCAAGTATTGGAGAGTTGCATTTCATTGAAGAAAACATGAACTCCAACATGTATTGTCAAATACTGCAGCAGAGCATAATCCCCTCCCTCCAAAAACTTGGTTGCAGAGCAGTGTTCCAGCATGACAATGACCCAAAACACATAACCAAGACTACGACTGCTTCACTGAAGAGGCTAAGGGTAAAGGTGGTGGACTGGCCAAGCATGTCTTCAGACTTGAACCCAATAGAACATCTTTGGGGCATCCTCAAACAGAAGGTGGAGGTGCGCAAAGTCTCAAATATCCGCCAGCTCCGCGGAATCGTAATTGAGGAGTGGAAGAGGATTCCAGTGGCTACATGTGAAGTTATGGTATACTCCATGCTCAGGAGAGTAAGGGAAGTTTTGGATAATGATGGTGGCGACACAAAATATTGAGAGTTGACATGTTGTATGTTTATATTGACAACTTTTCGTGAGGGGTGTGCTCACTTTTGTTGCCAGGGATTGAACTTTTAATGGCTATATTTGGAGTTATTTGGAGGGGAAACTAAAATTAACGATGTTATGTATACTGCAGCCAGACTATTTTCGTTGTGTCAAAAATCATTTTTCTAGTGTTGTCTTATGAAAAAATATACTTAAATATTTGAAGAAATTTGAGGGGTATACTCACTTTTGTGATACACTGTATATATATATATATATATATATATATATATATATATATATATATATATATATATATATATATATTTTCGCAAAATCAAGACAACAAAATATAAAATGAGAACATTATATGGTGTATTCTCTTATGCGTGACCATTGTTTAATAACCATTTAGATAAATTCAAACATTAAATCATTTAAAAATATTCCCAAATAGCTACTCTTCAGATGGGAAATATATTTGTTATACACATACGAATACGTGCATAATCCCATATTTTAAGTATTATATTTTTATTTTTAGTATTATATTTTATTTTTAATAATATATTTTTATTTTTAGTATTATATTTTTATTTTTAGTATTATATTTTTATTTTTAGTATTATATTTTTTATTTTTAGAATAATACTTTTATTTTTAGTATTAAATTTTTATTTTTAGCATTATATTTTTATTTTTAGTGTTATATTTTAATCATAACTATTATATTTTATTTTAGTATTATATTTTTATTTTTAGTATTATACTTTTATTTTTAGTATTATACTTTTATTTTTAGTATTATACTTTTATTTTTAGTATTATACTTTTATTTTAGTATTATACTTTTATTTTTAGTATTATATTTTTATTTTTAGTATTATACTTTTTAGTGTTATATTTTTATTTTTAGTATTATACTTTTTAGTGTTATACTTTTACTTTTAGTGTTGTACTTTTATTTTTAGTATTATATTTTTATTTTTAGTATTATATTTTTATTTTTAGTATTATACGTTTTAGTGTTATATTTTTATTTTTAGTATTATACTTTTTAGTGTTATACTTTTACTTTTAGTGTTATACTTTTACTTTTAGTATTATACTTTTATTTTTAGTATTATACTTTTATTTTTAGTATTATATTTTTATTTTTAGTATTATAATTTTTTTTTAGTATTATATTTTTATTTTTAGTATTATACTTTTTTTTTAGTATTATACTTTTATTTTTAGTATTATATTTTTATTTTTAGTATTATACTTTTATTTTTAGTATTATACTTTTATTTTTAGTATTATACTTTTATTTTTAGTATTATACTTTTATTTTTAGTATTATACTTTTATTTTTAGTATTATATTTTTATTTTTAGTATTATACTTTTATTTTTAGTATTATACTTTTATTTTTAGTATTATACTTTTATTTTTAGTATTATATTTTTATTTTTAGTATTATACTTTTATTTTTAGTATTATACTTTTATTTTTAGTATTATACCTTTATTTTTAGTATTATACTTTTATTTTTAGTATTATACTTTTATTTTTAGTATTATATTTTTATTTTTAGTATTATACTTTATTTTTAGTATTATATTTTTATTTTTAGTATTATACTTTTATTTTTAGTATTATATTATTATTTTTAGTATTATATTTTAATTTTTAGTATTATATTTTTATTTTTAGTATTATATTTTTATTTTTAGTATTATATTTATATTTTTAGTATTATATTTTTATTTTTAGTATTATATATTTATTTTTAGTGTTATATTTTTATTTGTAGTATTATATTTTTATTTTCAGTATTATATTTATATTTTTAGTATTATATATTTATTTTTAGTATTATATTTTTATTTTTAGTATTATATTTTTATTTTTAGTATTATATTTTTATTTTTAGTATTATATTTTTATTTTCAGTATTATATTTATATTTTTAGTATTATATTTATATTTTTAGTATTATATTTTTATTTTCAGTATTATATTTATATTTTTAGCATTATATATTTATTATTAGTATTATATTTTTATTTTCAGTATTATATTTATATTTTTAGTGTTATATTTATATTTTTAGTATTATATTTATATTTTCAGTATTATATTTATATTTTTAGCATTATATATTTATTTTTAGTATTATATTTTTATTTTCAGTATTATATTTTTATTTGTAGTATTATATTTTTATTTTTAGTATTATATTTTTATTTTCAGTATTATATTTATATTTTTAGCATTATATATTTATTTTTAGTATTATATTTTTATTTTCAGTATTATATTTATATTTTTAGTCCTTACTTTCCATTATCCTTCCTAATCCCTTTATGTTGTTAGGGAAAATATTTTCTTTACCCAATTTTTTCTATTCATCATTTAACGAAATTACTTGTATTTTGACTTTAATATTTAAATTTTCCTATTTATTCATCGCCTTTGCTTAATTTTTAACTTGATAGTTCTAACATTATTCTTTTTATATCGATTTAGGTTAATTTTTTCCGTTAGTTTACTTCAACTTTATATTTTGATCCATACCCCAAAGTTATTTCATGTTTCCTTTTTAAATTTCCCTTCGTATTATTCAAATTACTCAGGTGTATTACCAATAACAAGTATAAAATATAAATATATTTATATTTCCTTTATTAGGTTACAATTAGCTTACTTTCTACTAGCAGTTCAGCCAGGCTTTGCTCGGGTCCTATGAATTGTTCATAACTTTATGTGCACACACACACACACACACACACACACACACACACACACACACACACACACACACACACACACACACACACATATATATTTATATATATAATTAAAAAGTTTGGCTCATGACCAGGTAACCTACATCTAAACTTTCAAGTATTTAGACCACAAAATTGGCAAAGGAGTTTGGTAGAGTCTGCAAAGGTTAACGCTTTCAACTTTAACCTCTTGACAGCCAAATTTTCCCCTCAATGGATTAAAAAGCTTGCTGCATGCCTTTTTTTTACACAGCGATCACCACTTATCAAGGCCCGGAAGTCACTCAGTGATAAGGGTTATTGCCAGTACATTACGTTAGTGTGGAGATTTGATAAATCGTTTAATTAAGGGGGATTCATTAGGAGTTTTTTAACATTGGACTTGAAGACATCCAAGTTGTAGTCCGGTGGGAAGCAGGCAGACGGAACAGAGTTCCACAGGCGTGCAGTTCTAAGAAAGAAGCTTTGTTCATGGAATTCGCGTTTTTATTTAGGCACAGATATAGAGTGGGGGAAATTTTTCACAGTGGATTCGGCTAGACGGGTGTTTTTCGTGAAAGATTGGCGAGGGAGGACCAGAGATTGGAGTTCAGACGAGCACCTGCCATGGAAATAACGAAAAACAAGGATAGGCTCGCAACGTCTCTTCTGTGGGGGAGAGGTTGCAGGGTAGAGAAAAGGGCATCCCCCACTAAGCCACGAAGTCTATTTTGTACTCTGTCAAGGCAGGATAGGCTGTTTTTTAGCAGCTCCTGCCCAGATATGGCAACAGTATTCCATCTTTGGACGTACTTTTATATAGATAGAGAATTGCATCAGTAGTGAGATATCTATTCTGCCTGAATACCCTTTGTGTAAAATTTAAAATGTTTACACCTAAAATTAGCTGAATGGTTTATTAGAGAGCGCAATGGTCAGATCTTTTGTACTTTGACCCCTTTGCAGCCAAATTTTAGGCCAAAAACTGATTTAAAAGCTTGCTTTATGTCTGAATACACTTTATGGAAAGTTTCAAATGTTTAGACCAAAAATCAGCTGAGAGATCAATTTGTTTTAACTTTGAACCCAATTTCGACCCCTTAACATTTATTGTTTTAGGCTCAAATCAAGTTAAAAGTTTAATCCATGCCAACTGAACCTACATCTAAAATATCAAGTGTTCACACGGCAAATTGGCGAAGGAGTTTGGTAGAGTTTTCACAGGTCAAATCGTTGAACTCTTTCCCCTTTAATAGCCACATTTCTGACCGAAAACCGATTATAAAGGTTTTCCTTAATCTCAATCCGTCTTATGCTAAATCTCGAGTCTGAAGACTGAAAATTGACAGAGTTATTTGGAAGAGAAATGTGCACACACAGACAGACACACATACAATTTCACGTTTATAGATATATAGATGCGTTAATGTCATTATCTATTAATTTATTTATTCTACCATTCTAAAGTGTTCGTATTAAATGTTGCATTCCCTTATCATACTTACATTTCATTCCTAACCTATTCCTTTAATCTTAAAAAAAATTATTTTAAAATGTTATTTAATCAGGTTTTAGGCCTGGTAATAGGAATTTATTTCTATGAAAACAGTTTTGTATAACATCTAACTTCTTATTTAAACATTTCTCTTTGTAGTTCACTATATGGTATGATTCACTATCTTATGTAATACTTATATTACCAAATAATATATTGCATATATATGTTTGGTTTTAGCATTTTACTTAAACAGTGATCAATTCACGAGTAGAACTAAGTAGTATTAGTTATAATATTATTAGTAGTAGTCGTAGTAATAGTAGTAGAAATATACAGTCATCAACGAAGAAGATTTATGTCGAATTCGATTTGCGCGTTTAGTTAGCCTTTAACCATCACGATGGAAAGATAATTTAGTATATCATACATGAAAGGAAAAAGGATCAATGCCGCCAAATTAAATGCACACGCACACATGCATCACACTCAAACACACACACACAGACACGCACATATATATATATATATATATATATACATATGCATTTAATTTTGCGCCATAAATTCTTTTCCGTTTCATGTATTAAATGGCTAATTATCTTTGCATCATGTAATGGTTAAAGGCGAACTCAGCGCGCAAATCAAGTTCGATGTTAATCTCCCGCTTTTGATTACATAATATTTTATTAAAGGATCTTGTCTTGAAATCAAATAAATTATTTGAATCTGGTTAACTCGACATATCGTTCGTCGCATAAGAAAAAAGGAAAAGATGGGGAATTTTTTTAACACTTACAATTCGAAATGTGTCGTGAGTTGTTTAACAATTTTTTTACCACTGATTTCAACAAGCTTTTAAAATTAGTTTAATTTTATTAGCTATTCGAAACGCTAGCGTATTTACATAATTTTAATATAACGTTAGTATCATCTATAATATAAATCTCACCTGTCTGTTTAAATGTATGTATTTATTTATGGATGTATGTATGCTTGCCTTCAACTTTCGACAGAGGCGATGGATCTTCACGAAATTTGTAGCGTCTTGAAGCTGGATCCTTCGGACGACAAATATCGAAAACTTGGCTAAACCATTAATTTCTTCACCCTCAATTGGGCAATTTGCTACAGGGAGGGGTCGCTTTATTCGCCGATATTTTCGAAAGTCATCCCCTCTTTACGATTGACTAGCCCTTCCGGTTTGGTGATGGCCGCAACAGCAAAGACGTCACGTTTTTTTTCAAATTGTTTTCCTTTTTCGCGGTACTGGTTCGAGCCTGCCTGCCTACAATATAAACCTGCCTGCTTAATACAAATTTCCAAACACCCGGGCAACATCAGGCGTCAGGATAGTCTTTATATAAGTAAAATCATTTTCATCAAATCGTTTTAGATAAGTAAACATCTATTTTCGAACCTTTCTCCACATAGAAGTATATTGTTAGTTCCGATTGATCACCGAATCAAAGCAATGTTGAAGCTGGTCAGTACTAGATTGGTGCTCATTTGGTGACTAAGCAATATATGTAGGGCATCTCGCCACAAGAACTGCAACAAATTAACGTCGTCACCTCCCTTAACAGAGATATACATGCGACCGGGGACTGCGTTGTGAACTTAATATGCCTATGTAACCTTCTACTTTCATGCGGGAGTAGACGGTTCAACCTGCATTGTAACAGAGCAAGCACGACCGACCCGTGTGCAAGGTTACGTCACGGCAAGGAAGAAGGAAAATATTAAAAAAGAAGAACGTGTGCACAGATCGATGATCAGGTTAGACACGTGCTTGGCGTAAGAGCAGAGATGAGAAGTTACGTGTGGCCGATGGAGGACTAAAGGTCTTTTGTTAAACCTTAAACGGCAAGTTGAAATTTTTTCCTTTTCCGTTATTATATTCCTTGCGACGGAATCTACAACATCTTGGGCCCCTACATATAAAAGAATACATTACAGCATATTGTTGATTATCTCTACACACTGTAAGCTCTACGTTTTATAACTTCAAACCTTTTCCTAGAAAAGAAACTTTGTTCAAGGGATTTATGTTTAGATTTTGGCAAAGATAGAGAGCGTGCACATTTTTGATAGTCATTGTAGCTAGACGAATGTGTTTTGTGAAAATTTGCCAGGGGAGGGCACGAGATTGAAGCTTGAACGAGCAGTTGTCATGAAAATGATGGAGCATAGACAAGCTCGTCATATCCCTTCTGTGGGGAAGACGTTGCAGGAAGGAGAAAAAAAATATCACCTAACGGTTTCGAAGTCGGTTCTGAACTCTACTAAGACAGGATAAAATGCTTCGAACAGCTCTTGCTAAGATGTGGTAACAGTGCTCCATTTTAGGACGTATCTGGCTCCTATAGAAATAGAAGAACATAGAAAGTAACGTTTTATCGATTCTAATAGCCACAGGCATGCTAAAGCTTTTTAGGTCCTATATCATACTGTTGATATGGATTACCGTCGCCCGTGGGTTGAGTAAATGACTTCATTAATTTTTGGTCTTTTATCAAATCATACTTCTGTAACGACCTCGGCTCAGACTTGTATTGTATTGTGCTTCGTTGAAGGACACATTCTCTTCAATTTATGAAAAGAAACGCCTTTATATAATTAAGCTTCGCAGTTCTGAATCGCAGCCATTGTCCTCGCACATGGAACAAACGTCCGATGGCATGCTGAGATTAACGCACGAAAGTGGGAAACATTGTGATGATTGAAGAAGAAGGACAAGGGCACATGATGATTGAAGATGAATAAAAGGAAATAAAAAGGAGGACGAGAAGAAGAAGAAGAAGAAGAAAGAAGGACAGTAAAAGGAGGAGAAAGATTAGAAAAAAAGAAAAGAAAGAGAAAAAGAAAGATAGTGGGAGAAAAGAAGAGGTATAACAGAGAGGGATCTACAAACTATTCAAAATAAACACGAAATATTATCTTGTATGATTTAACTTAAATATGGCATGGTATAATAAAATTGTGGGGCCTGCGTTCGCGCCTGGCCTCCATAGAATGGAAATAGGCACAAACTTTGATAAAGACTTTTCATATCTATCTGCGTAAGTATACTTTGATAATTATGTTTCAGTTTGAAGAAATATGGTATAATAAAATTATGGGCTGTTCGTTCGCACCGTACCTCCATAGAATGGAAATATGTCACAAAGTTTAACAAGGGTTTTTTTAAAATAGATCCACAGAATATTGTGATAAGTGTCTCAGTGTGAACAGGTATGGTATAATAAATCATGGTTTCGTGGTTAAATTTTAAATTCTGAAAAAAAAACAACAACATATAGAGACATATATTCGATTTAAGAATTTATTGTTTGACAAAAGGAATATATAGAAGGGGTTATTTTATATATTGCTCTATTCTTAAATATTGAGCTTTTCCTTTTTGGCTAGGATCACCTTGAAAGTATTACCGGCGTCGGATGTGAGGGTTTTGTGAGAGTGCTTGGTAGTTTTTAATGTCTGTTTTATTGTTGAGGAAGTTGTTTGTATCAAGTGAAAACCAAGTCTATTAAGAGTGTCGTAGATTTTTGTATTTTTTGTGTGGGTGGGAATGAAAAGATGTCTGTTTAGTAGCGAGGTATTTGTTTTATTTTTCTGTCTGTTTATATTATAGTGTATTTTCGTAGCTTTTTTCTTTGCGTAAGAAATGAAATAGGATGGGTGCTGTAGTTTTTTTAAAACATTCGTAATGTATGAATCACATCCGACGCCGGTACATATTCCATCCCATGTAACAACTGTCAACAAGCGTATATAGGTGAAACACAGCGAAAATTGAAAGTAAGACTTTACGAACACAGAAGAGATATAAGGAATGGTAACGCCCTAAATGCACTCTTTTGCCATTGTGCAGAACACGATCACTCATTTAATTTAGATAATGCGAAAATTATTAAATACGTGATAGATAGAAGACTTTTAGAATCAGCACTAATATTAAATACTAATACTATTACGCAAAGGAAAGGCTTCTACCATTTAGCCCCTAGCATAGGGAAAATAATAATCAGAGAACAAAATATCAAAACAGATCCTGGCTAACCGTTTTTCCTTAAATATTTCAACAAAATGAATAAGTTTACAGAAAAAAAAGTGTACATATTTATTTAACGCATTTTTAAAAGTGTATATATAGACATCGAACAACCCAACCTTCCCATACGCACACATATGTTTGTCCTTCCCGACATTGGTAGGATTGAAAAACTGTTCTCTTTTTCGTATGATCTATGACTTTTTCTTTTCTTCTATTTTTACTTCAATATCCCGAAGATGTCCTCTGAAATAAGGACGAAACGTTGATTATTTTAATAATTTCATTCGGTTTTTCTATTTTTTCTCAAAACATAACGTAAACCACCGCTGGTATTTTTATTTTTATTTTTTATACATATATATATATATATATATATATATATATATATATATATATATATATATATATATATATATATATACACAGATTGAGTATGTATTCATAGGATAAAAATCCACACAATTAATACCGGGTTCCTGCAATAGTGCTCAGTAGTGAATAGAGTTATTTATATAAATATCTATATATCTATTATTTTTACTTATATGAATATTTTTATTATGCAGATATGCACACACACATCTCTGTATAAAAATGCACATGTATATATATATATATATATATATATATATATATATATATATATATATATATATATATATATATACGGCGAAACTCGAGTCTTAGACTTCCGGTTCGGTGACTGTCATGACTCTTGTGGGCTACGACATTGTTTGGCTGTGGAATTTATTATATATAGTCTCTCACATTCCATATATATATATATATATATATATATATATATATATATATATATATATATATATATATATATATATATATATACACTTTGATTGCACTAAATAGGGCATATTAACACCTACAGGCCTATGGTAGTACGAACCAGCTGTATAGGAGGAAATATGTGTGCATGTAAGCATCAAGCTGTTATTTTACATTACATTGAAATTTCCGAATGTTGATACTGTCAGAAGAATAGAAGGCAAGTAAGGCCAGCACTCATATGATACGGGCGATCAGAGTGAATAGTCACCCGGAAACTTTCGATCTCTAGAGTGAAGAGGGAAGGACGTTGTCTTACACCTTATTATAGAAGCGTAGAGCATAGAAAACTTAAGTTAAGCTCATACGTGTCTGAAAAAATGACGGACATCTTACCATATTAAAGATACATACAAACGCATAGAATGATATACGTTTAATAAATTTGCGCGTGGAAATTGCTCCAGAGGAGACAAGACGTCACTTGTAGATTAACAATACATGAAGGCCACGAAGTAGCCAATGATAAATGATAGATGAATATATTCCGACCTAGAACACATCAATTTTCCTCTCTTTGTCAAAAACATCGCTCATGGAATTTGAGGACTAAAGGGCAAAATAAGGGAAGCGTTACGGATTGACCGACAGAGCTGCTTACAATGTCGCATAGTCCATTAAAGAAAAATGAAAAGTTAAGGCTTCTTTAAAAAATACGCAGGCATCCAATGAACATTAATTTAATGCTAATTATTCTAATTAAAAATCTATTCTTTAATTAATTATAATTATCGTAATGATAATTAATATGAGTTTGATTGAATTAAGATAAATGATTCCAGAATTGGAAATAAAATGTATCGTCATAAAATATACATTTTTTTTTTTGAAAATTAGGTTAGTTTAAAATAATATGTAACTTCAATAGATTGCTACTTTCTTATTTGTTGATGAAGTC
Organism: Euprymna scolopes; assembly: GCF_053919585.1. Lineage (NCBI taxonomy): Eukaryota > Metazoa > Mollusca > Cephalopoda > Sepiida > Sepiolidae > Euprymna > Euprymna scolopes. The sequence continues at coordinate 23,932,345 of NC_136503.1, read as the reverse complement.
ATCACACACACACACACATACACACACACACACATATATAATCTCGTGACTAGATTATATGACAACCCGTTTTTAGGATTGTTGACTGGATTCAAATCTCCCGACCATCTGTAATTATCACTTTCTACACGGATGATTTTTTTTACATAGGCGTCATCAATTATCAAGGACCGAAGACCAATCGAGGATAAGGGTTACTGAGTGTACAGTAGTCAATGCGATAATATAGTAATCGTTAGTAGTGGAAATTTGGTAAATTGGATTATTTAAGGGGACGGTTCATTAAGAATTTGTTTAACTCGGACTTGAAGACAACCAAATTGTAGTCAGATGGAATATAGTAAAGACAGAAGAGAGTTCAGCAAGCGTGCAGTTTTAAGAAAGAAGCGTTGTTCATGGAACCTGCGTTTTGGTTTAGGCACATATAATTGCAAACACACACACACACACACACACAAACACACACACACACACACACACACACACACACACACACACACACACACACACACACACACACACATATATATATATATATACACACACACATAGATAATTTATTGTTAACCCCTGTCTATACAGCTATATCATTATATGTTATAGTATATATAGATTATTCACTTTGATAGTGCTCAGCACGTGAGTAGAGCTTAGCAATACTAGTAAGAAGATATGTCTAAAGCAATTACGCTACACAAAGGCGTCCATGTTTTATCCTCGCATGAAATAATCAGTGCTCAAATAATTTTTGAATTTAAGCGATCTCGATTATCTTCAAAACAGCGTTGAAAATTTTAACGTTGAAATTCAATGCTAGCTAGGTTCTCTCCACATTCAAATATATACATACATGTTGGATAAGAATGCACTTCTGACGATCGAAAGATTTTTTTTACACGGTGGTCACCACTTATCAAGGCCCGGAAGCCACTCAGGGATAAGGGTTATTGCAAGTACAGTACGTTAGTGTGGAGATTTATTGAAGTGTTTACTTGAGGTGGCGGTTCATTAGGAATTTGTTTACGTTCGACTTAAAGACATCCAGGTTGTAGTCAGGTGGGAAGCAGGCAGACGGAACAGAGTTCCACAGGCGTGCAGTTCTAAGAAAGAAGCTTTGTTCATGGAATCTACGTTTTGATTTAGGCACAGATAAAGAGTGGGGAAATTTCTTGAAAGTGGATTCAGCTAGACGGGTGTTTTTCGTGAAAGATTGGTGAGGGGGGACCAGAGATTGGAGTTCAGACGAGCACCTGCCATGGAAATAACGATAAAACAAGGATAGGCTCGCAACGTCTCTTCTGTGGGAGAGAGGTTGTAGGGAAGAGAAAAGGACATCCCCTACTAAGCCACGAAGTCTATTTTGTACTCTGTCAAGGCAGGATAGGCTGTTTTTAGCAGCTCCTGCCCTGATATGGCAGCAGTATTCCATCCTTGAACGTACTTGGATTTTATATAGATAGAGAATTGCATCAGTAGTGAGATATCTTCTGGAACGGTAGAAGGATCCTACCATCATTCCAGCGACCTTAGCAACAGACTTGATGTACGTGTTTCATTTCAGATCAGGAGTAAAGGACAAACCCAGAAGCTTGTCAAAACATGGGGCTTGAAACTGCAGTATAGTATTAAGATAAGTCTCTTGTAAATATTTATCATCATTATACACACCCATATAAGCTATTGACAAAATATGCCTACTTTGCTTTATTTAACTTTAGTATCAGAAAGCACATTCATAAATCGGTACCAACAGTTACATAAGGCAAATGTTGTTCTTTGTTGACAGAAAACAAAATTTTCAGATTGATTTTAGTATTATAATCTTTAATCCAAAATGCTATTTTATATTTTAAGAATCTTTACAAGAAGAGGGAAGGAAAATTACCCGATTACACAGAAGTGTTATTACTGCTACTCAATACACCGCTTAATCGAATAAAACACGTATTCCAATATTCACTGATATAATAGTCCTTTGGCCAAATTTTTGTAGATCAACTTAAGGTCAAATATTTTAAGGAATCGGATGTATTTCGTTAAATTACCGTTCCAACCTTATTTGAAAACAAACACATTTGATTAAATAATAACAATAAAATTAAAGGAGAAAGAAAAAATTAATCCAGAAATAATGCATTAAACCGTTTAATATGAATCACGTAGCCGATCCGTTGCAAGGAAAACTAGTATTTCTCACTGCTAGTTATCAATGTTTTATGAATTATTTAATAAATATGGCTTCTCGGTTTTAATTGTTTAATGACTGAAGTGTTTAACAATTGTTTTTACATAAATCTCAAATGAAGTTTTGAGTGGATACGAGTAGTCTGAAACAACAGAAAATTATGTAAATTATTTTAAATATGTGTTGTACATTACCTGCCCTGGGTAAGAATTTTTTTTCCATATACGTGCTGTAAATTTCCTGTCCTACGGAAGGTACAACTATTTTAAACATATAATACCCGTCCTAGGATAGGTAAAATATTATTTTGCTCAAGATGGCAAATGATACATAGACATAAAAATTACTCTGTCCTAAGAATAACATGTATGTTAAAAAATTTTCTTATTGTCTTATACGGTTCCGAGCAACGCCGATTGGCCTTGCTAATTTTGACATTAATCTCCAATGGAGTTTTATGAGCTTACTACGATCCTTTCTTAATCTTATGCAGCTTTGTTTAAATGGTAATCAATTAGGAAAACTCTTATTTCAATAAGATAATGCAATTTAATACAATGACTGTTTTTAAATATTTATTCACATACGTTAGGATGGTTGAATAAATCTTTTTATGATTTTAATTACTTTACAAGTTTTACGATTTTTCACCTTATTTTTTTCCTTTACTCCTCAAATTCCATGAACTACGTTTTTAATAAAGGGTGGATTCTTTTCAAGATTCGAAATCTTTTAATTAAATTTTTTTACTAAAGTTTGCTATTTTCCACATTCGAAATCCATTTAACATCAATTTTTGGCTAGTTACTGACCTTGAATTCATACTTTATTTTTTTAAACTATGCTTCGTATGTTAATGTAAATTTAATAACTACGTATTGAACACATATGCGAGGGAACTTGAATCCCGAATAAATGCTCTCCTCTATTTTCCGAGGTCTCCCTGTACAAGGATTTGTCAGGAAAACCTTTTCCATACAAGTAAACCCTGACTAAATATTCAAAATCACGTAGTATTCGCAGTCCAAATAAGACCTCCTCTGTATTTCTAACTAATTCTGTATTTTAAGACGAATGGTGCACCTTCTCCAAGTAACAGCATAAGGTTGGATGCTCCACCAGACAAAGCGAATTCTTATCTTAGAATCCAGTAAAATGTAGAGACCCCAAGAAGATATACTATAACATTTAAATGGTCAATTAAAGAAAGAAAAATAGTGTTGTCAACTTCTTTACTAACTCATTGTATGAGATGTAAAGGAGAACTTTACTGCAAGTTATGTATTTCGTATAGAGATCAAAGGTTGCCCTCAGAAAAGAGGCTCTTCCTTTTTGAGAACTTCAACTAAAGTAAAATGAAACAAAGAGAGAGAACCCCCCAAATCTTTAGAAATAAAAGTAGAAAAGTGGATAATCTAACGGACGCAAAAGAAATTCAGATAAAACTCAACTGCATGTCAGATATTTAGTCTTTAATTATCAAAAAAAACTTCTCCGGGATGATATGTAGATTTGCTTAACATATATAAAGATACGTGCCATATAGATATAACGAGATGGGAGGGTAGGGACAAGCTAATGCGTAGAGCAGAAAACGATGATCTATTCTCCTTAGATCACCGAAGTTAAGCAAAGTTAAGCCTGGTCAGTACCAAATGGGTGACTATTTGGAAATACCAGGCGCTGTATACAGGAAGACATTGATACCTCGCTACAAGAGCTGCAAAAACCATACTTCCTTATCTCTAGTAACGGTGATATACATGCGACCGTGAACCAAATGTGAATTTTATACTCCCATGAAAATTTCTTCTTTGGAGAAAGCTTGTACAATCCGTCAAAACGATTATTTAAACCGGGATACAGCAGGTACAGATACAGAAAGTGCATGGATTGCTATGGGTTAGAGATGAGAATGTTCAACGTGTGAGGTGATTAGACACTAGTCGTACATAAGCAGTCAGAGACTGCGTGGATGAAGTTAATGTGTATATTATATGTTTGACTGTTGAATCTGACAAATAAATATTAGGGGTATAGTGAATATCATATTATGAAGAGAACGAGAAGAAGCAAAGAAGAAAGCGAGAAATAAATTGACTCAATTCAGAAAAAAAAATCAACATAAATGGGAAAGAAAAGGGGGAAAAAGAAAGTTAAAAATTCGCAAGAAAGAAGGAAAAAATGAAATGATTTAATTTAAAGTGAAAGGAACAAAGAAACAAAGAGCAGAAGAAAAATAAAAAAAAGTAAAAAAAGACTAATGAACAAAATAAAGTTAGAGGGAAAGAAAAAAAGTAAAAAAAAATATAAGATGATTCATTGCAATAAATAAATAAAAACCCAAAATAAAAAAAACAACAAAAAACAATGAGTCTCTAGTCTAGGCCGCGTCCAATCGTTCAATCTTCAACCTTTGTCCAGTCGCAGCAATGCACATCTTCGTGCCTTTTCTGAATGCATGCGATGGGGATTGGTTATTCGTATTATTTGGATTCATCGAACTACTGTTCTCATCTTGAGTGTGATTTTCACAACGTTCCTGTCGATGTAACTTCTGACCTTTTTTCAGGTGTATTTGGTCGAACTTGGTAATGTTTCTGTTGAACTCGGGATTTGAACAAAACCCTTTATTCACTTCACAGGAGTATCATGCTCTTGTTCTGTCAGCCATGTCTGGATAGAGGTCCTCAGTAATTCGCAATTGTATTTTCTGATCGCCCACACTAAGAATTGAACCTTAAACTTTCAGTAGAATATTACTTTTACAATTGAGTTTTCCAAGTACTCTAACCACTGCGTCACGGGTCCTTGCAGACAATTCTAGTACGAATGTTAGGAGCCTTAAACCTATTTTTATTTCTAGTAAATATAACTATTTATTACTAATTATTATTACTATATATATATATATATATATATATATATATATATATATATATATATAGTATTGCTGTATATATTATCTATTATTTATAATTTACAGTTCCCATATCATATCAGATACACCTGAAGATGGTCGGATGTTACGTCAACCGAAACGCAATGAAAACTCATACTCAAGCTGAAAACGGTAGTTCGATGAATCCAAATAATAAGTACTTTAATAAAATGTGCAATGATGAACTCCTAGCCTTATTCACCTCGATGTACATACTGCCAACCATTCCGATCAACGGCAAAATTCCACCCCTTCACCGTTAAGGTCTCTAGAGGCCCGAAATATTTCTACTCTAATAATTTCCTCCCTCGAATTGCGAAACTTTGGGGTTCTCTCATTGTTTTCCGCTACTCTGACTATACTGATATGCAGAAGTTTAAATGTAATGTGAACAAATATGAGCTGCTCAAGTTTCCACAATCACCGATTAAATACGATACTACATAAGTGCTCTTTGCATTTCAATTGACAATACGCCTTGCTTGAGGTGAAAATGATGTATAATAGAAAATGCAAAAAAAAAAAAAGAGGGCGGGATTTAAGATGAAATAAAAGAACAACAAAAACTAAGAATGAATGAGGGAAAAAATAAAATAACATCGTTCGTAAAATGAAAGATAGTAAATGGAAAGCAAATCAAAAGAATTTGAGAGAATAATTAAATTAAGTAAATGACTCATCTCATATGAGAAAAAAAAAATCAGTGAAAGAGAATAGAAAGGAGAAAAATAAAATAACAACAGAAGAATGTAGATAATAAATATATCTCTATACATAAATGCATATTCAAAAATGGCGGAATAAAAAATATTAAGTAATTGCAACTTCTGTTCCAGTTTTCGAGTTTCGTAATCATGCCCGAATGGATTTTTTTCCCTCTTTTGATGGATTGATAGTTGAAACTTCTTCTGATGAGTTAAGGGCAAAATAGATTCGTTGACTGATATAATAATTAAATGAATGATTCTGCGCTACAAAACAGTTACTATCAAGAATTGTAAATGTGCCCGTAAATAAAGGAATAAATTGTAAGATGGTCAACATCATGAAATTTGGAATATAGACCTTTCTCATTTGTTTATTACATGCTTTATAATTACATGGGGCTTCATAAATTAAGGATTGGTATATAAGAAGTGAAACAGAATTGAAAAAATCATATTTCCACTGAAATATATATAATATTGTATTTATATATAATATATATTATATATATAATATATATTATATATCTAATATATATATATATTATATACATATATAATATAATATATAATATATCTGTAATATGTATATTATATATAACTAATATTTTTTTATATTATATATATAATATATTACATATACATAAAAATATCTGGTTTAAAAATGGATGTGGAAAGACTTAGGATTTCAACGTTTCGCCCGTCTTCTGCTGGCCTTTTCAAAAGTAAAACAGATCAATAACAAAATCTCGAAAAAGCGGACAAAACTTCGAACTTGTAGGTCTTTCCACCTTCATTTTCAAAACTATGTAGTCGGATTTTTGTCCTCTTTTTATAATCATCGGGTTTCGATCCTGGCTTGAGATAGTTGCCTGTCTAGCCGGACTGATGAGCTGTGATACAGCGAAACAGTACTGTATGTGGATGACTATAATGCTCCTTATTTTGAGTTGAGCATATTGAGAAGTGATACACAATATACCGTATAAAGCGATGCTCTTTGTGTAAACAAATCGAGCTTAGGTATTCGGACGATATCAAAACATCGTTAATTCACTGCCCGCACAGCAGCTGCTGAATGGCGTAATGGTCCAAAGCCTTGACTGTCGTACGGGCGGTCGGATTCGTTCTTGGTTTGAGGTAATCTAGCCGCACTGATTAGCTGTGATGCAGCGAAACAATACTGTATGTGGATGACTATATATATATATATATATATAATATAAAGCTATATGTCTGTGTGTGTATATGCGTGTGTCTGGTCACGAATAGGCTCCTATATGATAGACTATTTTAAAAAACTGATTACATATAATGATAGAAGATGTATCGAGACACGGGAATGGGTATCTTTGATTTTGCAGAACAGTGGTTCATTAAAATTGTGTGGTCTGCGTTCGCGCCTGGTCCACAAAGTATGGGAAGAAAAAATAAATAAATAAAAAAAAAACGTTTACAAGTGTTTTTGATATAGATGTACATAAGAATACTTTGATAAGTATATTTTAACTTAAATAAGGATGGTATAATAAAATTGTGGGGTCTGCGTTCGCGCCTGGCCTCCATAGAATGGAAATAGGCACAAACTTTGATAAAGACTTTTTATATCTATCTTCGTAAGTATACTTTGATAATTATATTTCAGTTTGAAGAAATATGGTATAATAAAATTATGGGCTGTTCGTTCGCGCCTGATCTCCATAGAATGGAAATATGTCACAAAGTTTAACAAGGTTTTTTAATATAGATCCACAGAATATTGTGATAAGTGTTTCAGGGTGAACAGGTATGGTATAATAAATTATGGGGTTTATCTATTTTATTTTTACTTTCATCATATTTTGCTTTGGTTTTGATACCCCCAAATTCGAAGCTATCTCATTACAACCCTTTATTTTCATAACCTCTCATACTTTCATAAATGAGAGTCCATTTTCTGTAGGCTGTTTTTTAACCCAGTCAACGACGGGTACTTTTACTAGTATATATATATATATATATATATATATATATATATATATATATATATATATATATATATATAAACACATATATGCATCTAAATATATACATACATATATACATAGTAATATATGCATAATATATATATATATATATATATATATATATAATAATAAAATAAAAATATCTTATTTTTATTTTAATAATATTATTTGAATTCTTTCCCCTTTTCCTTGTACCTATTTGTGAATTATTCCACGGATTTCGGCCTTTTGGATTATTTTAGATCATCTTCCAATAACGCGATTTCTTTGGATTTTACTTGTGCGAATGGAAATTTAACTAACTTTCTTGGATTTACATTTTTGGATTTTACCGTCATTGGATACTTTACCTTTCACCAGACTATCCATTCACGTGAAACCACCTTTTTCTTCACCATATTCCCCCCCTGCTTACTTTTTGTTATCAAGTAAGATCTTTGACTTACTTGCAGTTTCATCAAATACTTTTGCAGGCAAAACCCGATCCCGCATTTTGCTAATTCCTTCCCTCTGATTAGAAGGAAAGTATTTCTTCGAAACTCCGCGGATTAAAGACTATCCACTTATTTAGTGTTTCCTTTTCAAATTAAATATGTTTTTAACTCTTTTTCAAAATATTTTTAACATGTGTTATTAACTATTTGTCCTTATATATATACAGAAAGAGAGAGAGAGAGAGAGAGGAAGTGAAAGAAGGAGATAAAGAGGATGATCGAGAGAGAGAGAGAAAGAGATAGAGAGATAGATAGATAGATAGAGAGAGAGAGAGAGAGAGAGAGAGAGAGGATAAAAGGATGAAAAATTCAGTTCATAAAAAGAAAGAGATAAAAAGTAGGAATAAAAAATGAAGCAGAGAAAAATAGAAAAAAGACGTAAATGAATGGTCTATCTAAAAAAAGGCAAAAGAATGGAAAAAAAAAAAAGGAAAAAACGACAGAATGAAAGAAAGGGTGAATGCTACTCATCTAATCGAAATAAAATAAGAAAGAAACCATGAAAAAGAAAGTGAAAATCAATTTAACAACAGAATAGAATAGAAATGTCCATTTCCATAATCATGTTTCTAAATAAACCTAAAAGCCACGAATGTAGGATCGAAAGAGATTTCCATATCTGTTGACAAATACTTACAAAAAACAATAAACTTGTTATCTCACTTTTCTTGTTATGGAAGATCAAAAATGAAATAATTTGTGATTTACTAGCGTTAATCTGTTTGTATCCATTCCAAAAGCTATTCTAATATCAATTCGGCTTTGTAAACAAAACCTTTTTAACATGCGATTCATAGAAATTATTATAAGGGCATGTTAAATCCGAGCGAATTATTAAATAAAAAATCTTTTACGCATGCGTAGGTGTGTAATTCGTTATATATATATATATATATATATATATATATATATATATATATATATATATATATATATATATATATATAAAGACGAAACGAAACCGTATTCACAGGTTGAGCCGAGGGAGAAGTTCTAAGGAATGCTAAATCCACAAGCGCCCCCCCTGTCACATTAATGTTTTGAGTAAAGAAAATGATGACACGTTTTGTTTTTTAGTTCTTCTAGAGAAGTGTCGGCGTTCTCTCACATACAGCGCTTGGCGGTGAGGATGGTTCAGTTGTTAACGACATGGATTGACAACCATGGAGGACCAAGTTCAAATTCAGTTCGATGCACAGAAACACTTTCACTTAGAGACGCTGGCAACCTTCACGTGCTTACTCCTGTAAGTAGTCGATATCCTTCTAAAAAGAATTCTTAATAGAAAGATATCGGGGGAAACGAATGCCAAATTCAACAATAAAATAAATATCTGTATCATTATTTTAATGGTTTATCTATAATATAAATCTCACCTGTCTGTTTAAATGTATGTGTGTGTGTATGTTTTTATGTCTCACAAAAACTTTCGACTGAGGCGACGGATTTTTACAAGATCGGTATCATTTTGAAGCTCGACCCTTCAGACAACAATTATCGAAAATTGGATTAAAACATTAATTTTTTCACCCTCAACTTGGCATTTTTTACAAGGAGGGGTGGCTTTTTTCGCCGATATTTTCGAAAGTCATCCCCTCTTTTCGATTGTTTAACCTTAATTTAAACCTTTGTGTGTGACGTATACAATATAAAATATCTTGCCAAAAGCTAATCGGTGTAAAATACGAGGGGGGCTGCTTTTGTATTAATACTAGCTCGCATTTTTTTATTTCAGATATGCCGGCCATAATGAAGTGGATATTTTCTGTTTTACAAAAATCTTATTTTTTATGAAATGCACCTTACTTTATAAAAGACAACGAAAAAAAGTATTCTATATTTTTCATTAAAAACAAAGTGTTTGCTAGATTAGTGACACTGTCGAAAAATACTTGACTGGTTATATACTTGGTTTCTAGATAATAAAAACTATTTGAGAATTTAATAGGAAAAGTTACGTACTTCAGAGTCTGCTTTAAAATGTAATTTTTGCTAGACTAAAAAAAAACTAAAACCAGGAAAATCAAT
>NC_136503.1:23904487-23919487 GCF_053919585.1 Euprymna scolopes | reverse complement strand
GGCTTGACAATCAATGCCTTGGAAAAGTCACATCTGATTAATGTATGGTTTTAAATTATGCAAAAGATAGGCTCAGCTGTTTCGAAACCTATGAGGAAGGAATTCACACGCACAAACAAAATGACTTTAATATAAGATTTTGTATATATATATAAAAAAAATACTCCCACACTAAACAATAGACTGGAATTGAGCTCCGCTTTTATAATATAAGTTTAAAACATAAGAAAAACAATAATTAAAAAAAAACAAAAAAAAAACCTTGCTTGAATAGTCATCTCCCTTGATTCACAAACGCAACAAGTATTTCAAACATCAACTGATTTATTTTAACGTTCTCCTAACGTCATTTTTTGTTCTATATTTCGCGGTATCACGTGGCAAACTCTGCGGCTACTTTTCCAATTTTGAACACTCTTCCGCTGTCTTCTCTTGAAAATGGACTAATAAGTCTGAAATATATTGAGATTTATATCACCATTGAATACAACAGAAAAAAAAAATTACTGTTGTTTAGAGTTAAAATTTGTGTGAAAAAGAAAAAACAAACAACAAAAAAAGAACTTTATTTCTTTTGTTTGCATTTAATTTTACTCTATATAAAAAAAAATCTCGCATTGTTCTTGGCTTTTAATTTTACCTTATATATATATATATATATATGGGTTGTGGAATTGCATTCATCCGCTAAAAGTTCAAGCTAATTTGCATATTCTTTTGAACATTCATTTTAATTGATTCCCTATTAGTTATTTTTTCGTTTTATTATGGAAGAATCATCTTTAGTAAACTATTACGTGCAATTATATTCATAGAGATACTCTACATGATTTATACTTGCGTAATATTTATGCATGCATATATACATATGTTTTAAAAAAAATTCTATCAAACTCCTCTGTTAGTTTTTGGAAACTTAAAGCATGAAACTTAATATATAGAGTATTCGAACCCATGCGAAACTTTATATTTGGGTTTTAGCCGGGGAAAATCAGTGCAAAAGTGTCAAAATAAAATAAATTGAATTTGCCAGGTTAAAGTCGAAGGCATTACGAATATGCATGCATAACGCAATAGCTATTGGTTCATGTTTTAATTTTAGCCTTGCGGCAAAAATGTCTTCATAGCTCAGGCATTAACGTCAAAGGAAAAAGTAAACCGCAAGGTAAACGTTTGGTTTCGATTCTCGGTAGTTGCGCACGAGTCATTAAAAAAAAAAACTTTTTAAATCATTATTATATATTGGGTCCAATATAATATAATAATAAATACAAAATCTGCATTAATCAAAATATCATATTTAAGCGTATTTTACGACCGGGCAATTCCGAGTGGCCTTTGAGTAAAAAGTAAATACTATTTCCCGCTGTTTTAATGGCGTTAGTATTTTCTTTATTTATGTCAAGTATTATTCGTGTTCTTAAAACATGGTTCAATCTATATTATTGATGTAAATATTTAATACCGATTTTTTCTTTACCCTTATTCATGATTTTCTATTTTAATTTATTTTTATTTATTTATCTATCATAAAATTAATAACTTAGTTTTTATTTTAATTTAATTTTTTTTAAAAATATTTCCAGGAATATCTGCCTTACACACGACTAAAATGCTAGTTTTATCTTGGTGTCTTTAACCCCGCCACCCCCCATTTTTGCTGATGAGGAAACTTTATTGTTAAAGGACAAAACTTTTGTCAAATAATTTTCAATATTCATTGTTAATTTAAATAAAATGAACATCGTTTCTGAAACGATCATACAATCTGTTGGATTTTGTTTGTTTTCCTTTTAAAACTAATTTTTAATTCAAAATTATGAATCCTTTTACTCAATATATATATATATATATATATATATATATATATATATATATATATATATATAGTAATTTATAAAATATATATGACGATTAAGCAACGCGGAATATTTAGTGTAGCTTAATCGCCATATATATTTTATAAATTACTAACTAGCTCTACCTACGTATTGAGCACTTTTGAAGTAAATTTACGCATAAATCTATACCTTCGTATATTAATTTTATGTGTGTAAATGAAGTATATATATATATATACATATATATATATATATATATATATAAGGCACTTGGTGTTGTATGTGTGTGTGTGTGTGTGAGAGTATTTGGTCCCTATGGACTCCTAAAGTTTGGGCCGATTATTTTTAAATTTCAGACAAATGTATTTTATGTGCCTGGCAATATTCTTAGATAGGTTTTGGATCAGAATGTTTCCGATAAGTTTCAAAAATCGATAATCGAAAAAATCTGATAGAAGAAAGAACAATCCGATTTTGAACAAAGTTAACACCTTTATACAACCTAACAACACAAGTGCATTTGAAAAGTTTTATCATCGCACAAGCAGAAAAGCACCGGCATATAAAATGAACATTCGGTTCTTAGATATGACTGGCGTGCGTTCGTAATGAATGTTTATGTTTAAAGCGCGAGTGAACCATTATATTTGACCTTTTCATTTTAAACTTTAATTCAAGCTTTTAACACCTAATAAGCATATAAAATCAACAGTAGGTTATTTGATAAGACAAAGATGCGTTCGAAACAGATGATTCTGTTTAAAGCACAATTGTATCATTATTATTAAATGTAATGTCAAATTCCTAAAAAGAAAATGAAGTAAAAATACGGAAAGAAACTGAGATATGTGCATGTGAGTAATATACCTTTCTAAACAGTTCACTTCTCGTAAGTAAAAAAAGAAACAAACTCTAAGACCAAAACCAAAATCTAAAGACATTAAGTACGATAACCATCAAGCCAGCTTGCCATGATCTTTGAAAAGTGTTTTCAATCCTACTTATTCTTAACATAAAGAATCTGTCATATGAACGATTCGCGCATACGCAGTCATGAAAAAAACGGACAAACGGATAAAACTTCGATGACCCTTCCCACAAGTACCAATTTTTTAATTTTGACCCCTTAGCAGCCCTTTTTACCGGGTGAAAATTTGAATAATTTTGTATAATTAGTTGGTGATTACTCGTACATAAAATACGCGTCGACTTAAAGTTAGAACGTTGAATTGTAGAAACTATTGTTCAGCAACTTTCAGTCATCTTCATTGCTAAGCTTTATTGCTTTCAAGGATTCGATTAAATTCAATATATGTTGAGTTCTTTCCCGAAACGGCTGGACCGATTGTTAATAAGCACGAGGAAACCATCGATTGCAATGGCGAATATCAGCTTTCCCGAGAGTAAGACGTTCAAACGTCTCCACCTCTTATTCACATACATCATGAATTGGAACAATGCTACGAAGGTCCAGTTGGTAGAGCGGCGAAATGAGGAGAGTTAATAAGCGAACAGACAAACAATTGTTTTATATATAGCTGGACACTGTCACTTGTAAGCTTACACAGAAAAGGGTAAAACTGCGTGCATATGCGGAGAGAACACATTTAATCTCATTTAATTTTTTTTATTTTCTCTTCAATTTCTTCCTGCTTTAAACTATTTTCTACACTTTCGTTTCGTTTCTTTTTGGTCTAAAATTTTATATGCGGATTTCAAAATCTGCTATTTAGTAAATTGCACACCGTCGAAATAATTTAGGTGTGGTGGATCGCTGCCAGCTCATCTCATAACACATCAAAGACTAATTTATACAAAAAACAAACAAACGAATAAACAAATCACACAAGAAATCTAATGGGTTTTTTTTTGCTTCTAAAAATGTGCCTAATTTTTAGAGTTTTATTTCCTAAATGAATTCACTCACAAATGTCTTGGCGGCATAACAAAGTGAAACAAAAATATTGTAAAATAAATCACAAAGAAGGAACGAAGGAAGGAAGGAAGGGAGAAAAAGAAAGGAATTAAATAAATAGATAAAAAGCAAAGTAAAAAAAATAGAAATCAAATAAAAATAAATATTATAAAATAAATAAATGACTAATATAATAAAAAATTAAATGAATAAACGGATAAAAAGGTGAAATAAGATGAAATAAAAATTTAAAAAAATTAAATAGGAATTAAACAAATACTACGAATAAAAATATAATTTACATTAAAAAATAGGCGGAATATTAATTTCACGTATATGTTACACATTTTAACAACTAGTATGACCCCTCCCCCATATCGAAATATCATTTTACATGAAATAATAGGTTTGGTTGTTTTGTTTTACGGCATATCGACACTTTTCGGGGTATTTAATGCCGAATCCATTATTTTGGAAATAGTATTTATGTTTCGTCCAGTTATTTTGTAGATGGTATTTATTATTCAAGCTCTTTGTATCTTTAATCGCTAGTTTGTATTGTTTTTTTTTATAGTGGATTTTATTGTTTTTGTTTCCTGTCCTGCAGAACATAAATGAGTTTTGCAATGGGAGAGGGAAAAGGATTACAGTAATAATATTTGGTACAATTAAAGTTAGGATACCAGTCAGAAACAGAAATGAACATCGTTTCTGAAACGATCGTACAAGCTAGTGGATTTTTTTAAAAACTAATTTTTAATTCAAAATTATGAATCGTTTTACTCAATATATATATGTATGTATATATATATATATATATATATATATATATATATATATATATATATATATATATATATAAGGCAATTGGTGTTGTATGTGTGTGTGTGTGTGTGTTTGAGAAAGAAAATCAGATGAATTTATGAAATGGTGATCAACGTTTCGTCCCTATTGCAGGGGATATCATCAGGATTTCAACAGGAAAAACGCAGAAAAAAAAAAAAAACGATCATAGACCATACACAGGTGAAAAGGAAACCATATTAAAATCCTACCCCTTCCGGGGTAAAGAGAACTTTCACGTACAGAAGATGCAAAGAAGATAATTATGAATATTTTTAACTGTCCACCAAGCCATTGCATAACGCGCATAAACTAAAGAGTTCCGTTTTAAATTCCATTCATTTTGCTGAGTTCAACATAAAGAGTTCTGATTATCTAAAGAAGATCTGAGATAGCATCTTCCGAAACGTTGTATGAATAAGATCCAAGATGAGGGCAACTGTCCGAATAATGTAGTCGTTCCTGTTTGTTTTGAAATTTCTTCTGGGTTTTTGGATGAAATTGTAAAAAATCTGAAACTGGACGATCGACAGTTCATACATAAGTTTATTTTATTTTGAGCTAACGTGAGGAGAGCAATACTGAAACAGAAATGGTGATGTAAGGGTGAATGCTTTTAAAAAAGAAAGTTTGCAAATTGCTTCGTTATGATAATTCAACCTATGCATTCATGGCTTGAAAGTTTCATTTCTTTTGTTGCAGATATTGACGGTGTGAAAACTCTAAGTATGCAACCTCTGCCATAGACAGAAACATACTTCAGAAGCAGAGATGTGTCATTGAATTGCTAGCAAAAGTATAGTGTGAATGCTGGTGACCATGTAGGAAAATGCATTCTGTTACAATTCTTAATAAAAACAAACAAAACAGTTTTAGTTAATAAATAAAAAAACATTTTACTGAAATGTCAATCATTTTACGGAAAAGTTAAAAAGAATCATCTTTTTCTTTATAGTATTTACTCTGACAGATCTTTATCATTTCAAAAAAGAATATAATTAGAAACAGTAAGTTATAGATATTTATATAGAAAACACCGTGGAATCTCCAAAGTACTTGATAATTCTACTTTTTTGTCACGAAATCCCGTTATTTACATTTCGCTATAGGCTGACGAAAATGCACTTCAATGGCGCCTTGCTTTGTGTCATGGCTAACGAACTAAGCGAACAAGTCATCACTAATGAGATCATCACCAATAACCTGTACCGTCGTAGCCACGCAAGAATTAAATTGTAAAAAAAAAAATCACAAATAAAAACCAGAGTTATTTCGACGATTAAATACAGACGTGGCTATTAAACGCAGAGTAATTATCACAACTTCAGACATTGTATTCTTTCGTTATATATATATAAAAAAATGATGTTTATATGTTGGTTCGCTTTTAAGCTTTCCACATCCAATACTTTGGTACTACTAGATCAGGCTGTCTGAAGATACTGGATTCCTGACCAAAACTGGATTAAGCATGTTATTGTTCAAAACTCAAGCATGTTCTTCAAAATCTAAAACAAAAACAACACATTTCTAAAAGCAAGCATATCACTAATAAACCATTTGAAGATATAAAGAACTTGAAACCTAATATATTTTACAAACATGGTCGGATTCTGCATTATACAACCTGAAAAAGTGTTGATACGCCGTAAAACAAATCAATCAATGTTTACCATCAATAAAATATTTGAAAACTTGAAGCATGGAATCGTTTTCCAAAATTACTTGAGTCGGTTTCAAATAACCCCCAAAAGATGAATATGCCGTAAAACTAACCAACCAACCAACCAACCAACCAACCAACCAAACAACTATGATCCAATACAAAGCACTATTGTAAGTCTACGCAATGCTTGAATGGTTGTATTAATTGTTAGATATTCGGACGAGTAACTGTCAAGACAGCCAACCCAATAAACGCGTGTCATGTCTATTGTCTAAAAACTATTGGAATACTGTCACCCTTATAACTAATTGGGATGAAATAATTGTTAAGCAGACTTGCTTTAAGAGTAACAGTTTCCCCTACATAGATACAAGCTTATTATCCTCTCACTCATAATCGTCATTACATTATGCGACCTTATTCTTTTCTACGGAATGTTAATATTAGTTAGTGTCAAGACGATCAAAGCGGCTGTTAAGATCCGCATAATAAAAGTTGGCTAATATTCGATTTGTAATCACTATTAAATTCGGGGCCCGAAAAATCCCACTTCTACGATTCCAAGAGAACAGTGTTACAACTTTCCTGAATCCGAAATGTACATAAGTACTCAGTAGTTTTAGAATATATCGTATTATAGAAGTCTACCAAGAAACGCATTGTAAGGGTTTATTACTTATTTCCATTCGATTGACCTTCCGTACGAACGCAGACCGTACGATATTTTCTAATATCTTTAAACAGAACAGATACTAAAATTTGATCTTAGCCATGAAACCAAGAAAGAGTATTTTAGCTCTTGTTTTACGTTCAACAATGATTAAAACGAACTTTAAACGTTTTCATTTGCATTTCATTTCGGCAATTAGACGATCTCATCTTTTTTGGAAAAAATGTATGGAGGATGTTAACGTAGGTCTCACTTCTCCCCGGCCTGTCTCCATTCTTAACATTGCTCCGTCCGTTTTTAAACAATTTATCCCACTTGAAGACTTTTTTTTTCTGTTGAAACATGTGGCACTGCTGACAGTTGAGATTTTCCTGTGAATTTTAGCTGGTTTTCATCCTTCAGCAACCAAAAGTTTTATAACTGTCCAATCCTGAAGCACGCTTTTGATTGCTAAAGGATGCAAACTGGTTGAATTTTACGAGAAAATGTAAACTGTGTATGGTGCAACATGTTTCAACCGAAAAATGTCTATAAGTGAGATAAATTGTTTAAAAAAGGACGGAGCAATATTGGGGAGGCGTAGAGAAGTGAAATCTCCTGAGCTGGTCGACTCAGTCAATGATTTCATTCAGTCTAACAGAAGAACAGTTGATGAAATTGCAATGGTTTTGAGATTTTCCGTTTGGATAGCAGACAAAATTGTCCATGATGATTTTAGCTACTCAAACGTCACATATGGATGGGTGCCAAAGATGCGTATTACAAAGCACAGATTTTTACGCTGAGGGAATACAGAAGCTTTTGCAAGGATTGAAAATGTGTGTGACATTGCTGGAGAACTATGTTGAAAAAAAATATTATATATTTATATAATATCAAGAAAACCCAAACTGCAAAATACTACCCCCCCCCCCCAAAAAAAAACATTGTTGCGTCTAGATCGAATAACGACACACAAAAGAGTTGTGGAGTGTCCGTGGGGACCGAGGAGATAGAACAGTAACCATGCAGAGTTTGTACAGAAAACTAGGACCTTGAGGAGACATTGTACCACCCAGATCTCAAGGAATATCAACGAGGAACCGATGGGAAGCGCCTATTGCGAATAGGCGTCGTTTGCAATGGTTACGAAATGAGGTGGAGAGCACTGGAAACTTCAGGGAACACCATCATGTATTATCAGTAAGTGATCTTGATGGTCAATGTGAGAACTCCTAATGATGATAGTGGTGCTAATAATAATAATAATAATAATAATAATAATAATAATAATAATAATAATAATAGACTAACACACATGAGCTACAGGCACAGGTCGGGCACACAGAACATGCTGCAGATTTCAAACACAAAGAAGCATAACATTGAATCATGAAACTAGATAATAATTGTAAGTTAATCTCTCTGCGCCCCTACCTTCACCGACATGTTTTGTGTGTGTTACCAAAAACTGACGTCACACCAAATAAGTGAGGAGGATCAAGGAAGGTTGAAAAACAGAGGCGAGAAAGCACTAGCTAGACCTCCGCTGGATAAGTGCAAAGAGAACGAAAATTTGAAGAGGCTTTTTGCCATCCAAATTCCAGTGAAGACCAATGGTCGCTGCCGAAGAGAAATAAATGTTAAAGCAGCTGTTACGATAACGCAAATTCATCAGTAATGGTTATCGAAAGAGATGGAGACTACTGGAAATATAGGAAGACTCGTTGTCACCTAGATTCCAAAGAATGCCGCAAGTTGTTAAAGAGAACTCTTTGATAATGGCATGTGTGACTACTCCTAGTGAGTAAATAGCAATAATAATAATAATAATAATAATAATAATAATAATAATAATAATAATAATAGTAATAATAATAATGAAACCTTAAAATTGTAAGTTAACATCCTCTTTCCCTTACAAATGTTAAAAAAAATAGTGTCAACATCGACGGGAACCAAAGGAAACATTCGAGAAAGTTCGAGGAGGATAAAATACCGAGGAAAGATAGCACAAACCAGGCCCCCACTGAACTAGTGCAAAGAGGATTGGGACATTGAGGAGTCTTCTTGCCAACCAAATTCCAATGTAGACCGATGGTCATTGTCAGCAAAAAATCGATGTTACGATGACGCAAATCCATTTCCAGAGGTTATCGAAAGTGATGGCGGGTACTGAAAATCTGGGAAGACTTGTCACCCAGACGTCAGGGAACACTAGCGACAGTTGTCAGTAAGTAATATCTTTTGATGGCTTGTGTGAGAACTCCTAGTGCGTAGAAATGATTATTAAGGAATCACCATATATGCTATACTGCAAGAGTTAATGATCGAAAACTTATAGCTTTCTGTTGGCAAATCGATTTGTTCGAACTTTCTATCGCGCGATAGTCAAATTCACTTAATACGGGTTCAATCGAATTAACGTCAGAAAAAGAGAGAGAAAGAGAGAAAGAAAGGGAGAGAGCGAGAAAGAAAGAAAGAAAGAAAGAGTAAGAGTGGATGAGAGAAGAGAGTTTTCCTATCAGGTCGTGGATTTATTTCGGTGGTGTAGAACGTAGGGTTGGGGGCATAGTTTGTTTACGGATAGATATTCAGTAAATGGTGTCCCGGTGTATGTTCGACAGATTCCAGCCTTCGCTTCTACGCAGCGAGCTCTTCAATATTCCCATTAATAAAAGCGTGCACTTGCGCACAGACAGAGACCTCGTTCACAACCAACCAATAAATAAAAGGAAAAAAATATTCGTTTATATCTTTATATGCCAACCAGGCAACACAAATGTGAAGATGGTTTTGTTTTATTTGAAAAAACAAGAATTTGTTGTTTTTATTTTGTTGTTGTTATTTATTTATAGTCAATATTCAATATGAAGTCACATTTAAAGTCAAAGTTGATATATTCTCCGAGAGGCTGGGATATTTTATTACTCTCGCTAGAGTCCCCGGGCCGTTTTAGTATATTTCCCTTGGGGTAGACTACTTTAGCACGTGATATCGAAAAATCTGTCCGCTAGGATTATTTATCTCATCGTTCATGGCCGGGCTTTCATAAAACATAATTAAAACCCCAATGTTGCTGGCATAATTATATTGAATTCCAGTCGATTCTGTCAGAAACTAATACGGCTGAGCACAAGGCAAAAATAAAACAAATTTATCTCAAATTTCATAACTTAGCTTATAAATAACAATCACGAAAAAAGCAAACTTATTTTCAAGTTAGGAGTAAAAAAATAACTCATATTCAATCAATCGTTTTAAATGTGTTGTAACACTACAAAAATAAACAAACTAAACAAACAAGATCAACCTAAGTGCATGTTGATATCCCCTAAGAACAGACTCAACCAGCGGTTTATAACTTTATGTTCATATACTCCCTGTGGTGTGCAGACGTGTTGTGATGACTTGGTTATACCGGCTACTTTATGCATTCCTTAAAGACTTAAAAAAATTCTTTTTAATTTGTTCTGAGGATGAGTCATCCTACCGGATGATAGATATTCACATGCCATCACATAACTTCAACCGAGAGATCAACTTGAGATTCTAATCTTCCTTTTAAGTGCAAGTGTTTGGATCTCTCTTGCACTTGATTCACCGGGTATATTTTTCAGACAATTCTTTAAATTCTTTTTAATGAGTCCTATTGGTCTTATAATTATTTTAAACGATAGAGATCTTTCTAAGATTCCAGTTTCTTTTCACGTAGTGGCAAATGCTTGGTATTCCCCCTCAGCTCTGGTTAACTCAGCATCAGTAGGTCACTAAATTCTAATAAAGTTGCTCCCACTATATCAGATATATTAGCTTCGTATTTTAGGTAAGTAGTTGTATGAATTGCTTAGTCATAGTTGATGGTGTGCGACTTATTTCCAATTATCATTTCTGGTATATGTACACAGAACTTGCTTGTATTATGTTGATTAATCGGACTATTATTCTCATCTTCGGTGTTATAAGCATAATGTGTCGGTCGCTGCACCCAGCGGCCCTTTCGGGCGTTGAAAACATGCTTATTTTTCTCTGCTTAGTAGAGAAAAGGAAGCATGTTCTCAACACCCGACGAATAAACATAACACAAGTATTCATATTTCATCTTAAAAATTCAGAATTGCATTACCCAGAACTTGCTGCTTAATTTGATAATCAGCTTTTTACAGTCGGTCAAATCTTTCACTGTGTCGCACTGTACAGTAGCCGTTTCCAAGTATAATGTATATCAGATGCCACACACATTTTACTTCTTTGTGACAGAACCTACATTGTCGTTGCTCAAAGATAAATACGAGTCTGAGAAATATTATACGAACAGGGCATAGTTTTAATATGATTGTTATGATTTGGTTGCGTGAAGTAAGTATTTACTGTAAGCCGAAAAGGATTCTTAAGTTTATTATAATAAATTGGTCTCATTCCGAAAAGTTCACACTTGACTTTGCGATGTATCAACTGTTTTCTTCAAGATCCCCGCTTGCATGTAGTGTTTTGTTGTTCTCGCGTGGAGACACGAGAACTGTTATCCCAGAGTTAAAGCAGGGGAGGCAACTCCGCTTCTACAGAAACGAGAATTATTTCTCTTTGACCATGTTACTGTACTAACAATGATTGAAAGGCACTACCCACTATGCCGTTGTATGCTGTAAAATACACTCTATCTTTACTATAATTCCCAAGTGTATGCGCAGAGTCAATGATTCTGTCGATTTAGAGGTTATGTTTGATTAACCTGTCATGATTAAGTTAAAAACTTACTAACTTCACACAGAAACAATAGGTCAGACCTGGTCTCCTTTAAATCGATTTCAACTTCTTGAAGTTTAGAATGTAGACCCCCAAGGTTTAAAAAAAAAGTACCCCATAAAAAGGATTAACATGACCAACTGGGGTTCTAGGTTTACAATTTTCTTTTGTGTTGTGAATTGTCATGTCGGTATTGGAAGATTTACGAAAGAGCAGATAAGTAAAACGGATTATCTTGTAAACAATTGTAGATAAAAGCTACAGCAATTGTATTCATAAACATCTAGTAGTCTCATCAAAATAAAATTCTGAATAGGCAACATTCCATTCACCAAATAATGATGCAGCCGTTACGATATAGCCCTGCTGATATTACGACTCACATCACGGTTCAGATCCTCAAACTATCAGGCGAAAAACGTCATCCCAGGTAAAAGGTCTAAAATCAGCCCATTTTATTATTAACATGTCAACAGAAATAGAGGTTCTTATACAAGTCACTTTGACATACCGCTTACACGAAACTTCTGACACAGGGAATAGAATTATATTCTCTATTAGTCAGAAACATATTTAATGGAAAATTAGGACTGAACGATAAAGTAAGGAAGCAACAGAGCTACAACAAGGTAAGCTATTTTGCATTTTTAACCTTTATTTACGTGAACATAGAAATTGTTTGGTATTGCAACCCCCCCCCACAAAAAACCCCAAGAAGCCTCACTCATTAAGTATATACTTAGTATACGTTTGTCTGTCTCTTCCAAAAATTTTAAACTTGCAAAATGAACTATGAAATACAATGAATGTACGAAAAACGATGTATAAACAACAGCCTTTGAAGAGAAATTTAAATATAAAAAATAACATTTTTAGCAAGTTAAGTAGGGTTATTATAGTAAGGCTTTATAAAAACAACTACGTTTGGATGCAACTGAAATACAAGACGATTAATTATTTATGCATCGAAAAAAATAACTGCTTTTTTCTGCTTTTCTTAAGGTTATAATTGTCAATTTTAATTCAGCGAAACGATTTTGGTTTGAAATATTTCACAAAAACACGAGAATCATAAAAACAACGAACCCATGAAATATAGTTGATAAATAAGAAACATTAAAATAGGAATTTAAAATAAAACATATGACTTTTTTAGCCAGTTATCTCAGGGAGGTATTAGAGCATGATAATAGTATTTCACTTACCGGGTAGAGAGAAAAGTGTTCGGTGGAACTCAATTACAAGGGAACAACATAAACACTTGCAAAAGACCAATCTACGAGGGAAAGACTCATAAACAGTTCTGTTTTGTATTAATATCAATTTTGAAATGATATACAATGAAACGTATGTCTGATCACTATTATCACAAAATCTTTATTTTAGGATGATACCGTTTCACACAATCTGTTCGAGATCAATCTTGGTCGAAATACTTAAGTTTTATAAATATATCTTACGTAGTTCCCAAGATTACCGCGGATATATCCAGACGAAACATCCAAATTTCATGTCTTATAAAATAGTATGGGAACCGAGTTCCCCACGAAAGCGAACACACCAACACAAGCGTATGACTAAGTCAACCACGATTATCGCCCCTTAACTCTGGTAATATCATTCTTGGATACAATACGGCGATATAACCTACTTTTACATCCGATTTGTATCATTCATTCTCTTTACGTTGAACCTCGCATCAATGCAGACGTGACGACAAACACTCCTCTGTTCTGACGATAGCCAAACCGACGTTCAATCTCTCATCAAAGACTCACGCAAGTAACGTTACCCATACATGTCTCGCTATAAACATTTATAATTTTTAAATCGTGTCTATGGTGTAAATAATTTTACTTGGTTTTAATTACAATATCGGCATACGTTGTGTCTTCATTTCTTATTTAGAGGGGCAAGCGACTAATACTCCTTCCATATCTCTACTGAACCATAGTGGACACCTTCCGACTGCTACAAGGATGGCTAACGTGTTACATCCTCTACAATAGAATTAGTAGTAGACGCGCATAGTAGGTTTATAGAAATGTTAATCAAAATATGATATGTCTAGAATCTTCATTCTAGTTTTAATCAGAATTCATTACACGATTATATCTGATAACTCCAAAAAGATAAGCCTTTGAGCTTAAGGGACTTAAGAAAAAATTGAAATGCATGAACTCTTGCTTAATTGGCATATAATATAAATTCAATGTTGGAATTTTTAAATGGGAGGCTGTGTCCATATATTTATTCAAAAATCATTAAAATACCCTAACGAAACTGGTAATATTGATTAATTGATGTTGTGACAATAGCCTATTCTTTTCATTGTTTTGACTCTCGAGTATATATCCGACACAGACACAGCTAATCAACCGAGAACCACATAATTTTATATAAAAGCATATGATATCAATGGATACACACTCGAGAGTCAAAACAATATAAAGAATATGCTGTTGTCCTAGCCCTTGTAATAGCCAACATTATAATGTCACAAAATTGAAAGTATCTGAATATTGATGAAGGGTTTCCACAAACTTACTTAAACTAAATATAACGCACATCTGGACCCTTTACGCATAACAGCTGTCTTCTAAAATTCATAATAGTCGGTTAATAATCTTAGTAGTGAGTTCATCTACGTACAAATATGTAAACATAACATATCGAATTTCATACAGATTATGACATCATAGAAGATAACAATACACTGAAAATAATCCGTATTATTTTGATTCTTCGGACTACTGTTCTCATCTTGAGTATTATTCCAACAATGTTTCGCTCGATGTAACCTCCGATCTTCTTCAGGTGCATCTTATCGAACTTGTGAATGTTTCGGGAAACCAAATAATACGAGTTACCAATTCTCGTCTCAAAAATTCAGAAATATATATGAAAATAATGTATACCGTAGTCACAGAAGCACTGGGAGATATCAATCCTTTTCGGAATAAAAATGATAAAACAATCACTTATATAGAAAAAAAAAAGCCATTCCTTAAGGAATATGAATACTTGAGGAAGTGGGAGAATCTTGGATCGATGCCCCGCATCTCCTCTAACGTAACTGTGAGTTGTGTAATTGCCAGCATTGCTTTACAGCATTTCTGGAAGATATAGATCTGTGAATTGAATAACATGTGCTCATATACTGTCAAATGTATGTTATATATAATTCCGACACACGAGAGGCTCCAACAGCTGGTTCAATTGTTATGGGAATTACTCCAGTCAAGGCATGAAGCCAATTGATGTAAGGTACTAAAAAATAATACCTCAAGACCAAAAACTTGCCAACAATAAGTTTAAGATGAATAATAAATAAATAGCT